>NC_066582.1:412226423-412562673 GCF_024323335.1 Lathyrus oleraceus | reverse complement strand
TATCTTAGGCTTGGGCTATAACTTGGATTATATCACAATATACCCCCTTATAATCCAAATTGTCGAACACAACCTAACCATAGTCGACCTGAACAATTCATAATTTCTTTCTCAAAGTAAGGAACCTGTCGATCTTCAGTCCTTTGATGAAAATGTCAGCTAACTGTGCTTCGCTTGAACAATACCTCACTTCAAGTTCACTTTGATTTACCTTTTCCCTTAGGAAATGAAACCTGGCCTCAGTGTGCTTACTCCTTCCATGCAGAACTAGATTCTTTGCAAGGTTAATGGTTGACTTGTTGTCGATCTGTAACACTAGAGGTTTATTCATTTTGACCTCCATCTCTTCCAACATAAATCTGATCCAAATTGCTTGGCAAGCAACATAGGATCCTGCTATATATTCAGCCTCACATGATGATAATGCCACCACATGTTACTTTCTCAAGCACCATGAAATTGGGGCACCAAATACTTGGAAAAAGTAACCAATTTTTCTTCTTCGAACTTCCTTATCTCCATACCAATTAGAATTTGAATAGAAATTAATCACATCTTCTTTGCTTTCAGAATCTCGTCGAATTATAATTCCATAGTTTGTCGATCCTTTTAAGTATCTCAGGATTCTTCCTGCAACCTTTATGTGTGACACCCTTAGTTCACTCATGTATCTGCTCACTAATCCGACTGAGAAACCTATATCAGGTTGACTATTGTACACACATCTTAAAGATCCTATAATTTTTTTGAACAAAGTGACATCGACTTTGTCTTCCTCTCAATGCTTCTCCAACTTCAAATTTGGTTCAACAAGTGAGGATGCAGAATTCGAGTGTTCCATCCTGAATCTCTTAAGTATCTCTTTAACATAGTTTCTTTGATGTAGCACCATACCTTTCTTCTACATTTGAAATTCCATCATAGGAAATACGACAACTTTCCCATATCTGACATTTCAAATTCTTTCTTCATCAGCTCTTTGAACTTTGACACGTTCTTCAAGCTATTTCCAGTTACTAAAAAGTCATTGACATATAAGCAGATGATTATTATATCTGGTGCCACAACCTAAACATATATACCATACTCAAATTTGTGTTTGATGAATCCCAATTGGACCAAGTATGAGTCAATCATCTCGTTCCATACCCTAGGTGCTTGCTTGAGGCCATAGAGCGCTTTGTGAACTATGTATACTTTCCTTGCTTACTCCTGTATCACAAACCCAGGAGATTGTGTGACATATACCTCTTCATATAGAGGACCATTAAAAAATGTTGATTTCACATCTAAGTGAAATATCAACCAACCTTCTTTACATGCCAAGGCTACCACCAGTCGAACAGTCTCCAATCTTGCTACGAGTGCATACTTCAGAGTAGTCGAGTCATGCTCTCTGATTAAATCCTAGAGCTACTAATATTTCCTTGTGTCTTGCAATTGACCCATTAGGATTATACTTAGGTTTGAACACCTACTTCACTTTGATAGCTTTTGTGTATATTGGCAATTCGACTAGCTCCCATGTATTGTTTCTTTCGATTGCTTGTAACTCTTAGACCGTATCTTCCATCCATTGTTTATCTTTGAAGACCCCGCTATAGTTTATTGGTTCAGCTTCTACAAGTATAGCAAAATGAACAAAATCTTAATCTGATGTGACTTTATCATCACCAACCACTTCACAATCTTGAAGCCTTGTTGGGAATGCTCTGGTTCTTTGAAGTCTTTGGCTTGTGCTAGCCACACCTCTTGATTGTATACTCCTACTTCAATAGTGATAGGAACATTATCGACTGGAATTTCTTCATGCTCACTCCTTTCTTCATCAACTTCATAGCCCATAAATCGCTTGTTAGTCGCATCACCTAAATTCTAATCCTATACAGAGTTCTCATCAATCACAATCCATCAACTCACCATAATCTTATTTTTCATTGGATTAAATAACCTGTATGCTCTAGTCTTATGATATCCTACTAGAATCATATGTTCACTTTTATCATCAAGCTTCCTTCTTCTTGCATCAGAAAGATGCTTGTAGAAAATAGAGCCAAACACCTTCAGATGACTCACTGATGGTCGTTTGCCACTCCATACTTCATTAGGATTATTTTTCTTCTGTTTCTTGGTAGGGAACCTATTCAAAATATAAAGAGCAGTGGCGACTACTTCACCCCATAAGGATTTTGGCAAATTCTTCTAATTCAGCATGTATCTTGCCATATCCAATATGGTCATGTTTCTTCTTTCTTCTATTCCATTATATTGAGGCGTGTAAGGGGAAGTTACCTCATGACCAATATCATGTTCTACACAGAACTCTTCAAATATCTTGGATGTGTATTTTCCACCTCCATCTGTTTGCATAACCTTGATTTTCTTTTCACTCTGGTTTTCGACAAGCATCTTGAATCTCTTAAAGATTTCAAATACTTATTTCTTTTGTTTGATCATATATATCCAAAGCTTCCGACTATACTCATAGAAAAATGAGACAAAATACCTGTTTCCAGCAATGGTATGATCCTTGAACGTGCCACATACATCTGAATATACTACTTATAGTATGCAAGAGGACCTCATTGGCATAGTCGAAATGAAAGACTTTCTGGATTGCTTCACTACTAAGCAACCTTCATAGAGTTTGTCGGGCATATCAAGATTTGGTATACCAGTTAGCATATCTTGAGTAATGAGTTAATTGAGTGACCTAAAATTCAAGTGGCCAAATCTCAAATGCCACAACCAACTATCCTTATGGTCGACATAGCTATTTTTAGGCATTTCACCTCCGTCAAATTAATCATGGTCTTAAATGTCCTATTCTTTGAAAGAGGAGATTTTAAGACCAGATTATTCTGAGTGATAAATAGTTCTAAGTATGCACCTTTCGTAACCATTGAGAAACCTTTTTCAACCAGTTGTCCAACACTTAGCAGATTGCACTTCATTCCAGGTACATATAATGCATCTTTGATTATAGCTTTTGCGTTATTTCTCCTTTGAATAACTATGTCGCCAATACCTTTTGCTTGCAACGAGCTATTATCAGCAAGTTTGACCTTTCTCTTCTTCGACCTATTAAAATCTGCTAATCACACTTTTCGACCAGTCATGTGATTTGAACAGCATGTGTCGAGAAACCAGATCTTGGTGTGACATGCTCATCTACAACTGCAACCATAACCACCATGTATTCAGAATCATATAAATCTTGATGTGCAAGGTTTTCTACTTCCTTCTTGTCTTTCTTGTACCAACAATTCTTGGCCAAGTGACCCCATTTTCATAGTTATATAAATGTACATCTTTTTTCTCTTCTTTTTCTCTCTGATAAGAGTTTCCTTCTCCTCTTTTCGAGGATTCAGAAGCCTTATCATCGGCCTTATACTTTTGAGGGTTCAACCAAGACTTCTTGCAATGAGTCTTGTATCCTTTGCCCTTGAACTTGTTGGATCTGCCATGTTTCTTCCATGTTTGAGCATGTAGATCTTGTATCAAATCTTGAACACCTTTACTTTCGACAATCCTCATCTCATGTGCCTCCAACGAACCAACCAAATCATCCAATCTCAATGTTTCAAGATTTTTAGATTCTTGAATAACAACAATAACACGATCAAAGTGAAAGGTCAATGTATGCATTACCTTCTCAACTATCATCTTATTAGTTAGGGTTTCACCACAACCTTTCATGAGACAACACAAGCTTCTGCACCTTCGAGACATATCCTGCAATCTTTTCTCCTTCTCCAATCTGCAGTAATTCAGACTACCTTTGTAACATTTAAATTTGATAATTTTAACCTTCTCACCTCCTTTGTAATACTTGACAAGAATAGCCCATGCCTCCTTCACCGATTCAGCATGAGAAATCCAATCAAAGTTCGCCGTGTCTACCACCGATGGAGTATAAAATGCAACATTACAGGCTTTCTTCTTGGCCACCTTGCTCGCGACTCTCTGAGCATTAGTTGCATTCTCAGCAAGCTGAGGGACACCATTAATAACCACTTCTAGAATTTCATGAAAGTCAAACAAAGATTGCATTTGTTTTCTCCATCAGATCCAATTGTTGTCGTTAAGAATTCGAAGAGAATTCAAAATGCCCTTGTTACCATTCATCTTTACAGCAAACACGATTAACAACCCACGATCCCAAAAATACGATCACTGACGTATGATTCTTGAAAACATGATCAAGAAATTAACTGAAGCTCTAGATACCAATTCATTAGTGTGTGAGACACTTTTAGTGAGGAGAGAAAGAGGGAGAGAGTGAAGAATAAAGATTATTATTATTGAATGCTATGAAAATCTATATAAAACTGAATTATATTAGGTGTATATATACAACTATGTTACTTGTATACTAAGTAACTAATGTAACAAACCCTAACCCTAACTATCTTGGACTTGGGCTACAACTTAGATTATATCCCAACACAAAGATCTAGATAGGAGAACCGGCTTTAAGGAGTCATACATTCCAAACTAGAGAGCATAATATACAATGATTCCAACCTATGATGCATAGGTACGGGTACGGTACCTGATACGGGTACCGGTACCAGTATGAGATACGTCATTTTCAAAAATATGAAGGGTGCATGTACATTAAGTTGTTCGACTTACAACAAAACATCACCATAAAAGTTTTGAAAACAATAACAAAGAAATTAAAAATACATAAATATACCATATTGATAAATGAGAAAACCACCAAATTTACTTGAATCCGAATAATAAAAAAATGAAGTACCACGAGTATCGTACGTGTACCTGAAATGAGGGTGTACCCAGTACCGGTACTTCAAAATTTTAGAAGTACTCATGCTTCAGAAATTCCAATACATGAAATGTTGAAACCACGGTAAAGTCCATCAATACCATCAGTTGCCAATGTCTTCTTGTAGACATCAATAATACCATTGGATTGTCTTCCTCCGCCACCCTTATCTGCAACCTTTGAATAATTTGCAAAACATGTTCGAGCATAGTCGAGTGGGTAGCCCAAGAAAAGGGATAAAGCACCAGCAAACCATTTCCCATAACCATCCTCGTCGTTGAAATTGAAAAGAATCTTGAAGCAGACCTTAATACTATCCAATATCCAAACTTTTAATTTTGTGGAATATTATTATTTAAACTTCTTTTTTTTAGCAAATACATAATAAGATTTTTTATAAATGATGTTTTTAGTAAGTTACTAGTGTTGGGCTTGGGCTCCCTTCATATGCGGAGAAATGTTTAAATATGATTAGCTCATTTGTCTCACTTATTTAATGAGTATTTAACTTGCCATCCCCAGTTGTATCGGGCACCCACACATTTAGAGAAAATTTTACCATTATACCCTTCATCAAATACCAATT
The DNA here is from genome assembly GCF_024323335.1 of Lathyrus oleraceus. NCBI lineage: Eukaryota > Viridiplantae > Streptophyta > Magnoliopsida > Fabales > Fabaceae > Lathyrus > Lathyrus oleraceus. Next base: position 412,557,295 of record NC_066582.1, on the reverse strand, counting down.
TTTTTGAAATATGTATGGTTTTACCATAAATTATGAATATATATTGTAAATTTTCAAAAATCACATTTTTTTACCGCAATAAAGGCAAAAGTACCTTAAATTTAGAATTTCCGATATATATATATATATATATATATATATATATATATATATATATATATATATATATATATATATATATATATATATATATATATATATATATATATATATATATATATATATATATATATATATATCGAAACTTTTGAAATTTCTAGTGGAGGCATGTAATATTTGACCAGAAATTGTGAAATTTCCAGGAATTACAACAAAATTCCAGAAATTGTGAAATTTTCGGGAATTACAACGAAATTCCAAAAACTGTGGAATTTCCGGTATTTGCCACATAATTCTGGAAATTGTGAAAGTTTTGGTATACAGTGAGTGGAAATTGTTCATTTTTTCCGAAATTAAATTTTCTAGAATAACTGATTCGATAAAAAATCTACTCAATAAAATATATACATATAATAAAAAGTGTGCTACATACAAGAATACAAAACAAATTAGGATGACTTCCTAACTTCATCCTCCTAATGCTTAATGCGTCCTGCATATGCTGATTCCCATGCTTTTGCATCTTTAGTACAATACTGTCTCCAACGGTCAATGACGGGAGGCAATGGATAATCAAGTTTCAACTTTACCTGAATACAATGATTGTTGTTGACAAAACTAACAATAACAATATTATGCATGCTCGTATACGTAGGTGGAGCTAAGGCAAGAGGAAAAAATGTGATGTTAAGTCTCTTTGACAGGGAGACAAATACGAAACTATATCTATGACAATAAGGCAACCCATATCAGGAATCTTCATCCATTATCATTACCCTGCACACCCATATGTTCTACTCGTAATGCATTCCTAACTGTAGAGACTGTGTCATAGAACAAATTGGAAAACAATTGAGGGTGTTGATGAACTTGAATATCTAACTGCATCTGAATCAAAGGCCATGACTCTTCACCCCATCCAAGTAAAGTTACAATAGCCAGAAATCCACAATTTCTATCGTCACCCACATCAACAATGTCATCAATGTATTGGTGTAAGAAATTAGGAAACTGAGATAAGTAAACATCTCTCGAAGATGCCGCAGACAATTGACTTCTAGCCGACATACTTGACGGTTGACTTCTAGTTAGTTTTCTGCATGATATCTTTATAGTCTAACTCCCCAGCAAGCCCTCACCATACTCCCACTATGAAGGATCTCGATACACATCACTCTCTTGACCCTTTCTTCTCTTCTTAAATCCCCTTTTTGGCTTGTACTTCACCGGTAATGGACACATAGAAGTTATGGATGAATGTGTTAGTTCACAGACCTTTTTCTTCAACACTCTCTGGCCTATAATATCCAAAGTACTGAAATATGTCTTCAACTCTTCACACTTTTCTTCTAAATCCAATTGTGTACCATTTTCTTCATAACTGACATCATGCTTTTAAATGTGTAATTTCTTCAAAAGAAACATGAATTGGTTCTAAAGGAACATGATTGCCTTGTATTTGGAAACCAATAAGTTGATACGCACATGGTAACCCATGTGTTGTTCTAATGAAGCAACCACATGCATATTGGCTTGCACCAACATATTTTACCCTTTCTAGTTCATTTCCAATGTGTTGTATACACTGTCTTGAAAAAAACCGTGCAAGTTAGTATATAATGGAGTGTTATACTTATGCTCAATATTGAGAATACTTGTTTGAAACGAGACTCTGATTGAACCTAGCTGCAACTTCAATATGGTGTTCACAACATCCCAACTTCGACATAAATCTCCTTGGCTTGTAGTCAACATGTTTTTTAGTCTTCAATGAGTAAACTCCACCCTAAAAACTATAAAGAGAAATATATGTTAAATCATGTTTATTAACATAATAACATCAAAATGACGTTAGTGTACCTATTCGTTATTGTGTTACCTAAATGAGGGACTTTGTTAGTCTAAGCTAAATAAACCTTTCTTTATAAGGTATCAACCATGTTTCACTCACATACTTAATAAATAAAGGAATATCAACACAAATAGTATCGAAGTGTTTCAAGTGTTCAAAAAAACCAGTTTCTCTATTAGCACACATGATGTTGTTCCATAGATCCGTGACATGTTCTTGTATTTCTTATTTAACATACTCTTTATATTTCATACTAACATTTTTTGAAATATGGAACAAACACAAAAAATGAGTTGAATTTGGAAACGCAACTTCCATGGCATTCATCAACGTAAGTTTCCAGTTTGTCACCATAATAGTCAGTAGAAAATTATCGGAAGAGAACAACTCTTTGAACTTCTTCAGTGCCCATTTGAAGTTCTCCTCCCTTTCATGTTCCAAATAGGCAAAGCCAACCGAAAACATCAACTTTCTTGATGTAACACCAACAATCTCAAATAGTGGTAGCCGATGCCTGTATGATCACGATGCACATAATCAAAAATATGATAAATCAAAATATGTCTAAAAGATATCAAAAATCAACATATGGCCATTACCTATTTGTCTTGTATGTACGATCAAAAATCAAAACCAAATGAAACATATTTAACAACTTCACTGAATCAGGACGTGTCCAAAAGGTATCAACAACAACATTTGAGTCTTCCCTATTTCTAGTCCAACACATGTATTCTTTTCTATGAATAAGACTCAACAACATTTGCATTTCTGTCAATGGACCTCTCTTGCTCGGATTGTATGTAGCTCTAGCTTTATATACTTGAGTAACATTGGTGAGGTTTTGTGGATCTTTGTCTTTCAAAGAAGCAATTATGTATCTTGAAGCCATGTTGTAATTCGTCATGTCATTCACAAACTGTCTTTCATTATCTTTTAGACATCCCAATATGTCATGGTTTTCTAAATCCTTATATGATTGTGCAACCCACACCTAACCATCACCTTCCAACCGCTACCACTTGGCATAAATATCAGCCTAAAAGGACATTTAACTTTCATACTATAAATTCTTCTGAGGAATTATTGCTTTCAGATGCTTCTTCCCGTTGTAGTTTCCTCCTCTCTCAGAACCCATAATCAATTTATCTTTCCTAACTTGCTTTCTATTTGTAGTATCAGAATAAACAATTACAATAATAATACCATGCTTTTTACCAATAATATGTGCCCATGATAATACTTCAGACCGAGACTACTATATATATCATTTACAATATATAAAAAGTATACTATAAATACCAAAGAGACGAGAAAAATACATGTGTTGGACTAGAAAATAGGGGGTGCAAAGTAGAAAAGAGGGGGTGACATGTTAAATGCTCTTATTTAAGTGGAGATAATCAATTTAGGATTGAGAGAGATAGAAAGAAAATAAGGATTCAAAATAGAGAAAAGAGAAGAGAAACCTATTCCTATTTTTTTCTGCAACTAGTCTCGCTAAATCGATGATCTCAGATTCGTTAACCATCAGATCAAGCTCAAATTTGGAGGACAAGTTCGTAATTCCTGCATATAACTTTTAACTGTTCATAATTTCAAAACAAGGTCTGAGCTGAGAGATATTTACTTCGCATTGAAGCTGCATATTTGGGTAATTTTTCAGCTTTTTAATTCTTATTTGTAAGCTACTTAGCTTTGTGATTTGCGGTTATTATCATTAGTTTGTGAATCACTTTAAGACTCTATTATACCATTAATTGATTATAATGGAACTATTTATTTGGTCTGGATGACTCGTGGTTTTAGTCTCATATTGAGGGTTTTCCATGTTAAAATACCGATGTTCTTTTGTGCCTTTATTTGTTCGATTTGCCGTCATATATTTGTTGTTTATCCTCAAGGTTCCTACAAGTGTGGGGGATTTTATATTTGCTGCGTATTGGTTTGTTATTATGTCTTAATTTTCCACCAGAGTGGTATCAGAGCTTTGTTAAGGGTTATTTTACTTGTTTGAATGATGAAGCCAAATACAAAGATGATGATGGTAGTGTTAAATGGTTCTAATGACCATTTATGGAAGGGAAAGATGAAAGACTTACTATTTGTGAAGAACTGCATTTACCAGTTTTTAGTTCCGCAAAGTCAGATTCTTTGTTTAATGAAGAATGAGAGTTTGAACATCGACATGCATGTGGTTTTATTCAACAATATGTAGAAGATAATTCTTATAATCATATTACTAATGAGACATGTAAGACTCCAATTTTGACCCTAAGATCCCTCATGCTATCTCATCATATGCATTTGCATTGGGATCACACCTTGGCATCCTCCTTACCCCTCCATTCATTGGGTTTGCATTGAGAGAGATCACCAAGCACATTTGATTATATCATACTTTTTTTTCATTATTTACTAACCAAAATACCAAAAATATGTCAATGTATAGTTTGTTGCTTTTGTAGGTAGTGTGCATGCTCACCTATGCTCCATCAAGCTCATATCTAGGGTTTAAGACTCTCAACGCAAGGAGCACAATCAAGAATTGGTTCACATTGACTCTAAGAATCATATATGGATCCCCATGATCTCCACATGTTATTTTGATCAAGAAATCATCAAGAGGTTGGAGTTTGTTTGCCTTGGAAACCCTAATTCATCTGGGTATCTTCTGTGACTTCTTCAACAAGTTTCTTCAGCAATTGATCAAATATTTCAAGAGATACTTCACATTATATCATATTATGCATATATGATCCTCCATGATTCTCAAAAGTCATAGAATGTCAAGCTAGCAAGATGGTTCATGGTGGTTGACTAGAGAAAGTCAACTTGTCAAAACTGGGGTTCCTTAGACCCTATATCCTAGAATTTTTGTCATATGGAAATTATTCCAAGAGAAAATTTACTCGAAATAACATTCCAAACAAGTTTCATGTTTAAGTCAAGAGCTAGTTTTGCTTGGAAAGTCATTTTTTATGGTGAGCGATTATAGGTCATTTTGTCCGAACCCTAGTTTGGAGGTCAACATCCCAAGAGCATAACTTGCTCAATTTTTATGATATGAAATCCATTAAAATTCCATGGTCAAATTAAAGATGTCTACTTTAACTTTTATGTTTGGATGAAGTTCAAATTAAACTTGAAAATGCATGTGCCAAAAGGAAACATTATAGGTCATTTTGGGCCAATACCATTGAACAAGTGATTTTCCTCAACTTATAAAATGCATAACTCCTTCATGCCAAATCCAAATGAGGTCAAATTTATAAACAAATTTAATAGGTTTGAAATAGATACAACTTTGATGAAGGAACGTTTCTCATTTGAAGTCCATAGAAAAAGTTATTTAAGATGGAAGAAGTGAGCATTTGACTTGGAACTTAGAAAATTTTCAAATATGTTTGATTTCCCAAACTTCCACCTCAAAATTCATCATGATCAAAGCTTCAAATAAAAAAGTGTTCAACATTAAAGTTGTTCCCCTTGATCTCACCTTTCCAAAACGTCCAAGATCATCTCATTTGGTCAAAGGATGAAGGACTTGCACATGGGTGCAATATGAAGAACCATTTGGATGATTTCCACTTCCACTTTTCATACACGATTGCATGGCTTTGTAATATGATTTCAACATGATCCTTACTCATTTTGGACCTGATTACATCACTTGATGGGCCTATCACACGCCCATGCAAGCATGCAAGGGAATTTCTTAAAATTTGCCAAATTTGGAAGTGTGTGGAATTGAATCTCCTTGGCTATAAATACAACCCTCATTGCTCAGAATTAAGGACCTCATGCCCAAGCTTTGAACCTGCAATCCTAAACCCTCACCATTGAAGGATAATCTTGAAGGTTTTCTGTGAAAATCGAGTTTTAAATCTCCATCTATTTTAAGATTGAAACTCCAAGAGTCCAGACCTTTTATTGATCCTAATCACTTCCAACAAGCATCTGAAGCAAGGCCAAGCACAATTGGAATCAAGATCGTGCCAATCTGAAGCTTTATTGAAGGTGAATTTTTAGAATTTCCTTCTCTTCGATTCTCCCTCAACTCTTCACCATTCTTTGTGATTTTTGGTTGTCTGAAGTTCTATCAATGTAGGCAAGAAGATTGAGTTGCTTTGAGGTCAAATCGAAGCAACTCAGTTCATGATCCTCAAAATTCAAATCCCTGTATCTTTTTATATAGTTGGAATTGGAGAAAATTGAGGTCAGATTCGAGCTCTTGAGCATTTTTTCTTTAAATCCATGTCTTTGTTTTTCATTTTGGTGATGGTTGATGGTGAACCAGTTCGGTGAGGTCCACCGGAGAAGAAGACTAGAGCCCTAGCTCTGGTGATGTGTTGTCACACATCTCAGCCATAAGATCCAGTTGAATTGTTTTAATCTTGTCCCTTGCTTTTGATTACCAAGTTTGTGGCGCAGTTGACTAAGGTGTTTGTGGAATGCGTGCGCTTGGCCATCAGATCTGCCACCTCAATTAATAAGGGAGATCTGATGGCCCTTGTTTTTTTGATTTTTTGATTTTTATGTTTAATCCATTTATTTTGATTAATTCATATTAATTTCATTTTTAATCCAAAAAATATGGGACTTTCACCAAAAATCTTTAAATATTTTCCTCTTTCATTTTCTGAATTAAAATTAATTTTTGGATTAATTTTGATATTTTTCATGAATTAATTATTTTTGTGCACATTTTTAATTGTTTAAAAATACTTCTGACTTTTCAAAAATTATTAAATTTTTTGTCTAAGGTCCTTTGACCTTGTTTGACCTAGGATAAATCTCTTGGCCATTTATTTTGTGTTTTGAAGAGGTTTTGGGTTTTAACCAAAACAAATTTAATTTAAATGTATTTTTAATTTGATTTTTAATTGATTAATTGTGTAGAAATTATGTTGAGCCATTTTTATTGACTTGTGAAGTTTGACTATGTGTTTGGGCCTTGGTCAAGGTTGATTTGACTTTTGTTGAGTTAAAATCATTGGATTTAGGGGATTGATAAACTGTACATTTCATCTCCCAAAATGAATGAATGATTTTAATTTGATAAAATTCTTACCATGACGAATTTGTGTTTCTCTCATTTCCCCTCCCTCTTCATCTTCAATCCCATTCTCTCTCATATTTTCCATTGACCAATGAAGTCTCAATATCCTAAGGCTAATTGGTTCATCAATAAATTTGTGTTAGATGAACCAATACAAGCATGAATGAGATAGGTCCATCCTTTAATCTTTTCCTTTTTGTGTGTGGTATGTTTTAGGAGTATGATTCATTATACCATATCTCTAAAATGCATTAACACCAAAATTTCTATTGCCCGGTCTCAGATGGTTGTGACTTCTACATAAGTCCAATTACGATTGCTTAACATAGAGCTAAATTTTGACTCAAAGGCATATCATTCTAGTAAGTGAGATTGTAAGTCTCCCCCCTTTCATGGTATTGTATGGAAACTTGACATTTTTTCCTTCCTTTGGAAGATGTCTTGGTTCAAGGATCCATGCTTGTGAATAGAGGGTCGAGTGTTCTCCAAAGAATGACTTAATCAATTGAAAAGCAAAACATCACTAACATTTAATAAACTAACATTTGACTAACCTTAATTAATCTTGCTTTTATTTCCAAGTCATTTACTTTATGCAATTTAAATTCAAGTCATTTACCATTTCATTGTCATTTGCATATCATTTAACTTGTTTATGTTTATGTCATTTTCACTTTGCTCATTTGAGCCATATATTGTGCTTGTATATATTTGTTTGTATATTTTGTTTTTGTTTGTGGTCTTAGGACCTTAAAATACTTAATAAACAACAAAAACCCTAAAAAATGTTTGTGTGGACTGTTGGATTTGCTCTGAGCTTTTTGGACCTAGAATTAGGCAACATTCCATATGCAAAAGGACTTGGCCAATGCCAATTTTCTGAGACCAAGTTATTGTGATTTGAGCTTTCATCTGATGCAAGTATTGGGATCTACATGAATTCATCTGCTACATGGTCTTGATGTAACTGTTACTTTGAACCTGTGTCTAATTCCTTATTCTGAGCTAATCAAGGAGTATGTCATCTGATACATGAGAAGACAAAGAAGATTGTTAGTTGTGAAGTTGCTTGCTTGGATGTGGCTATCTTTATTTGATGCCTTGCTCTTCATATTGCTATTTTCTTGTTGATATTGCTTGATTCAAAGTCCAAAAGGAAAGTGGGTTTTCTATATGGCATTTTTCTCTGTTGGATTGTATCCCATTAGTCAAATCTTTTCAACTCTTAACTTTTAATTTTATGCTTAGGGTTAGTCTCTTCATCTCCTCCCACTTCTTAAATTTCAAAATATCTCCCCCTTTTCAAAAACTTTATTTGCTTGTGATTTCAAACTTAGACTCTTTTGCAAATTAGAAACTTTGGCCTTACGCCATTGAATTTTCAAACTCTTTTCTTAAGTCAAACTTGTAAATGAACTTAACCATATTTGACCTAAAATTTCAAAAGACTAAAGAACTAACACTCGTTCAAACTCTTTTGGGCCTTTGTGCCTCTTTTAAATTTAAATTTTGATTAAAAGAAATCCACTCATTTTGAAATTGATACCACGAACTACGAAGTTTTGATCCCTCATTTTTATGTTGGTACGTAGGCACAAGTCCGAAGGTCTTGTCAAATACAAAAATACAATTAATGAATTATTTTCTCATCCCCACACTCTATTTTTCTCAAAAATCTTCTATACAAAAAAAAAACACATACACACATAAAAAAGGGCTCCCTAGGACACTTTGGGTGCTAGCACCTTCCCTCCGTGTAACTAACCCCCTTACCTGTAATCTATTGAATTTTATTAGTTTTGATTTGAAAACTTCTTATCTTTGGGTTTTGTTTTTACTTTTCCCTTTTCCTTTGGAAACAATAAAAGCGCGGTGGCGACTCTAGTTTTATTGACGTTAACTTTATCCATAGCTTAATGGTCATGAATTTACCGCTACATATATTAAATGGCGACTCTGCTAGGGACTAGTCCGCAGTGGGTTTTGTAAGACCCCAATTTTGACCCTAAGATCCCTCATACTTTCTCATCATATGCATTGGCATTGGGATCACAACTTGGCATCCTCCTTACCCCTTATTTATTGGGTTTGCATTGGGAGAGATCACCAAACACCATTTGATTATATCATACTTTGTATTTTATCATCTTTACTAACCAAAATACCAAAAATATATCTTTGTATTTGTTTAACTCTTTTGTAGGTAGTGCACATGCTCACCTTTGATTCATCAAGCTCATATCTAGGGTTTAAGACCCTCAATGCAAGGAGATCAATCAAGAAGTGGTCTACTATGGATCTAGGCATCATATATGAATCCCCATGAGCTTCACATGTTATTTTGATCAAATTAATCATCAAGAGTTTGGAGATGGTTTGCCTTGGAAACCCTAATTCATCCGGGTATCTTGGGTAACTTCTTAAACAAGCTTCTTCAAAAATTGATCAAATAATTCAAGGGATACTTAAAAATTCATCATCTTATGCATATATGATCTCCCATGAGTCCCAAAGGTCAAAATAATTGCATGTTAGCAAGTTGGTTCATGGTGGTTGACCAGAGGAATTCAACTAATCAAAACTAGGTTCCCTAGACCCTATATCCTATAATTTTTGTCATATGAAAATGATTACAAGAGAAAAGTTACTCTAAATAACATTCCAAACAACTTTCATGCTGAGTTCTAGAGCTAGTTTTTCTTGGAAAGTCATGTTTTAAGGTGAAAGATTATATGTCATTTTGTCTAAACCCTAATTTGGAGGTCAACTTCCCAAGACCATAATGTAACACCTCAAAATTTGCCCTCCTCTCTTGGGACTAGCATTAACATGTTGCGTATCATTTTAGGTCATTAGGCATTGCATATTGCATATCATGTGGTTACACTGTGCAAGCCATTCTCCCAAGTCTTGATCAGAAGATGAGGAAGTCAAAGTGCAAGCTAGGGTTTTATTGACTGATCATGGGCCATCTGAGGATTGGGCTGTGAATTAGGGTTTTGTGATTCTCAGGGGAGATTGATCTTCATCTTGATTGCAATGATACATCATCATCATCATGGTTGGATGTCATCAGAAGATTGAAGAAGATTCCTTGAGATTAGGGTTTTGACCACTGGTCAACCCTAATCAGTTGCATTGGGCCAGTCAGGGCATAATCAGGAGATGGGGTCTATGATGGTTATGGGGTTCATTATGTGATCACTTGGAGATTATTGAGGCTAGGGTTTCACCCTTGAGCCATTTCAGTTGAAGATTGGAGCTCAGATTGATCTATGCATTGCCTGATTCATCTATCAGTTGAAAAGTCAACTGTGGTCAACTGTACATGATCTGATGGATTTGGAGGTGAAAATAAGTTGGATACACTTCATTCATGTTGGAACAAGTGTTAAATGACATCTCAAAGCTTAAAAATGAAGAAAATCAAGTCAGAACAAAAACTGCCAAAAATAGAAAGTGACTTGTAATTGAAGTTTCCAAAAATGGAAAGTTTTGGACCTCAAAGCCACGTGTCCAAGGAAGCTTCAAATGAAAAATTGTTCAACATGAAAGTTGTAGATATTGTTCTCACCTTTCCAAAAAGTCCAAGAACTTGAAAATCCCATGTATGGTTGGAAAATTAGGGCTCAGTGAAATTCAAAAATGACCCATAATCAGGAGGCCATAACTTCCACATGGTTTGTCCAAATTGCAAGTTCTTTATATGCACAAACTCCATTTGACATGTATTTTCATGGTGCATCATTGGATTTTTCCAAAAGTGGTCAATGCAAAAAGTCACTTTTCAACTGGACAGCTGAATTGGACCAGGGGCAAAATTGTCCAACTTTCAAAATAATTGGAATTTTGAGATGAGACTTTTTGCTACACCTCATAAATGGAATTTGGAGTGTGTTGGAATCATCATTTCATGCATAGGCCTTGTAAATTGAGATTTGGCTTGAAAAGTGCAATGGCTAAAATTGGATATTTTGCTACCACATAGTGAAATTGAGAAATAAGCATCCAATGAGAGTGAGGCAAGTGGCAATGGATTACACATGATATTTAGAGTTTGCATGAGCTGTCAACAGGTGTCATTGAGCTGGCATAGTGAAATTCCATTTTTGCCCTTTCTTACAAATAACCATTTCACTTAGCAAATGCATTTGGTTAATCACCTTGCTTAATCATGGTTTAAGCTATCATATATAAGCTTAATCACTTGTTAAACATAACAGAATTCACACATTCCAAGTTCAGATCCAAAAAACCTCTCATATTCATCAAAACCCTCAAGAACTCAAGAACTTCAAATTCACAATTCTTCATCATTCTTGAACCAATTCACGAAATTCCTTTTGATCTGAACTCCAATCATCATCCTTAGCAACTGTTTTGGGAGATTGAAAGGAATCAAGCACTGGTTCGTGACTGTTCAATCTCACATCATCAATGGCAAATCCAAACCGTGCGCACTAGGAGTGGAGGTGATTGAAACTGAGCATAGCATTCATCTACCTGAAGCATATGTTGCATCTGTTTTGGACTAATTGGCGCTAAGGACCACGTGAATTACACTGCCATTGCCAGGTTTGAAGATTTTCGAATCTCATGCTTTGCCAAATTGTTATATGCATTCTGTAGTTCACTTAATGTAGAGTGTGATGATGCTCATGGTTTTAGGAATAGAGGACTGTAGCGTGAGAAATCTAAGTTTGAAGTTACGAACATAAACCCTAAGTGATTCGATTCGTTTGATTTAGGAATGGTTGGGCAAAATAGAGTTCATATTTGTAATCCTCATGCTTGGACGGTTCGAATGAGTATCTACTCGTCCATTTTGGTGATAGTTTGGAAAACTCGTGTTCTTGAATGTTTTGAAATTTCTGGAAAAAGTTCATGGCTGAAACGATGAAGAAGCTTGGTTTGATCCAAAATCCTGTTCAAATTTTCAAATAAGAGGTTTCCCTCCCGCGCCATCCATAATTACAGATATGCCATTGGCATTTTAATTAGTTTTAATTAATTCTTAACAAATATTTTAACACATTAAAAAATTCATAAAAAATTGTAGAAAATTCATAAAAATATGAGAATTTTTTCTTTGACTTTGTGGTTGAGTGTAGAATTTTTTTGACCTATTGGTCAAAGTTGTGCTTGGTAATAATATTATTTGGCTTAGGCTTGTTTCACATATATCCATTTTTTGCTACACTTTGCCAATTGATTCATGAAATGCACATAATGTAAAATAAATTCTTGCCAATTTTTGTGATGATTCTTGACTGATTGAGGCTCATTTCCATGTAAATTTCATGCATTTTTGATACCTGGCCATTGAGATATGATTTTTATAACTTAGGTGTGACAATTTGTGTCACACCTCTTGATGTCAATTTGCTGGAATTTTTTGATTGGCTTATACTTGTTGAAATGAGATGAAATTTTACATGAATGTTGATTAACATGTTAGGAAGCTATGAGAATTTTTGTGGAATTTTACACTGCATTTTCAAATTGATTGTGAATTTTCCTTTCTGGTGGTTGAATTTGCAAGCTCATGTGACCTAGGTTGGTAGATTGATTGAGAAATGCTCATATGGTACTGTATGATCATGAAATTTGATATGCTTGTAGTAGACACATGTTAGGACCTCCCTGTTTTGGTCTCATCCATTTCTTTATTGTTTTCATTGAGATATGAATTTTTGAAGTGGAAGCATGTATTGATGTTGTGATTTGGAGCCTATAATTGTGTCTGTTTTTGTTGATTTTCATTGACATGGTTCCATTTGCCCAAATGAGCTCAAATTTGACATGGTATACCTTGAATATCCCCTGTTTAGGTGTAATTTATTTGAGAATTTTTGGAATTATTTTGATGTGGATTTGAATGCAATAGTTCTGTTTGTATGCTTGGTGCTTCATTTGAACTAGTTTGGATTGTTTTGTGCATATCATGAGCATAATGAATGATATAAACATGAGGCCAATGATGTTTGCTCTTGTTTGACTTTAATTTGACATTGGTTGGTGGATACCTTGCTGTTTAAGGATTTTTTCTTGCTTTAGACCCTAGGCTTGGCCTAGTGGTCTAGTTGCTAATGTGTGCTTGATTTTTCAGGATCAAAAGCATAATGCACATGGAGAATGAATCAAGTTAAATTTAATTGATGTTGTTGATGTTTGTACACTAACATAACATTGTTTTGTAGGTGGTGAAGCTTAGGCTTGAGCTTTGAGCTTGCTTTATTGTGCATTGCTTTGTATAGTTTGATTGATTGAACACTTGCTGTTTGGTTTTGTCTGTCTGATTACTAACTGTGTTTGATTGTTTCCAGGTACTTTTAGTTGCTCAGTTCCTTGTGAACTTTTGCTTTGCTTTGCTTAAGCAACTTGCATTGAGGTAGGTCCTCTTGACTTCATGTAGTCTGGAGACCCGACTGTTACCGGGCCGGGCAAATAAATGTCTGAAGTCCTCCTTAAGAGGCAATGATTGTGGTTGTTTATTTTTAAGCCCAAGCAGGTGAAAGTCCTTAATCAAGGCAATTGGTGGAAGGTAGGGGTATGCAGTCTACCCCCCACTATTCAGTTGAGTCTTCTCCTTGCTCCCATTACATGGTTGTAGCATTGAGATCAACAGCCCAAGATCTTGTGCAGTGCACATTGTGTCAGAGTCTCTGAGTATAGAAGGGTTCCCCCATTCTGGACCCATGCTCATTTGTCAGAAGCTCTCCCTGATTAGGGATAAGAACTGTGAGGTCTGATCCTCACTTCACCTTTTCATCTGCTTCACCTTAGCCTCGTAATGGCAAGGTTAAGAGCAAACACAGCCCGTACAGACGACTTGCTGAGGCAGTCAAACCTATTGTGTGAGCCCCTTGTTTGGCTATAGTGCGTGTTATGTGGATATCTGATTGACATGTTTGTTTGAGATGCTTGTTCTCATTTGATATATGATTGTATGCTTGTGTGTTAGCTTCTTTCCTGGATAGGAATAGTTTGCTTATGCAAGTAGGATAGAAAACTGAACTTAGGGTAAGCGATGCATGACAACATTAGGCTCGAGTCTCAGCTCCCTAGTCGTGTGTCTTTCCCCGGTTTCTGGTTAGCAATTCAGTCCCTTTCAGGGGAACTACATCGCCCTGATCCTCGTTCCAGATGAGGTATGTAGGCAGGTGGTCGTGCGAGACCACTCCGGGCAACCTTTTTCTTTTTGCGTGTGTTTACTTGTTATCTGATTGTGTGTTTGGTTCGGATGCCGACGTAAGCCCATTGATTGGCAGTCGGGCTCCACGTTTGCCGTTTTGTGCGTGTTTTGGTTCGGATGCCGACGTAATTCCATCCAGTGGTTGTCGGGCTCCATGTTTGCCACCCTTGTTTGTTTTTGTTGTTTTGTGTTGTTTGGCGTGCGTAAGCCGAACTACAGAGGCTCCGATTCTTGTTCCAGACAAGATATGTAGGCATAAGGTGCGATACCTTATCGAGCTCGTTCCTCTTAACCCCACCTGCGTTCCCTGTGTGTGTGTGATGTTTAGCAACCTTTTCTTTATTCTAGGACGTGGATCCCGTCGAGTACGACGGACGTGAGGGGTGCTAATACCTTCCCCTTGTGTAACCGACTCCCGAACCTTTTCTCTCTGGTCGCGAGACCATGTTCTTTCCAGGTTTCTCTGAGCGTTTCCTTTCCCTATCTTGGGATAAATAACGTTTAGTGGCGGCTCTGTGTGTTTTTATTTTTAGCTCGCCGGTTGATTTTTCGCAGGATGCGACAGCTGGCGACTCTGCTGGGGACTACGCCGATGTAGACCTGTGCTGGTCCATCTTCCCTAAGCGAGTCTCTCCTAGCGTTCTAGGATTAGTTTAGGTTGCTTGTGATGTTTGATTTATTGCATTTATTATTCTAACCACTGTATATATTTGCATTAAATATGTGCATGCATCATACTATCATGTTGTTGCCGTCCTCTATGCAGGTGGTTCCTCTGTTTGGGGTGGGTGTTCTGAGTGGGGCTAAAACCCAGGCCCGAGTATACACCTAGGATTAGTGTGGTCTCATGTCGCCTCCTTCATGTTAGGTCAACATGTGCCTGGCGGCGTGATGTACCACAAGCCGGACGAGGTTCATTTGATAGTGCTTGCCTCTGTGGGTATTCCGCTTTGGTTGAGTTACTTCATTTGAGCTGTTGACTCTGGTGACCGATCATTTCCCGGATCTTTGGTTTAGACGATCTCAGGAGAGCTACAATGGCACACCTGAAAGGGCAAACCCATTGAGTATCTCTGCCCGATTGTCGAGACTATTATCCGCCTTAGGATGACCTGATTAGAATTTACCTGTGAGGGGAGGGTGTTTCTTACAGATGCATGTTCTGTTGGTGACTCAGATGGTGACTAATGGTTCCATGGATCAGAGTCATATTTAAGAGTCGGATTTATGGCCATTTATTGCCGAGACGCCGGAGTGCTGTCCGTGTTATTTATCAGTGGGGATCCGTTTATTTCAGGATTCCCCGGGCCGAGTTATTTATCAGTGGGGATCCGTTTATTTCAGGATTCCCCGGGCCGATTCAGATGATGATGGGTATCTGCTCAGAGATTGGTGATGGTGATGATGATGATGTATCTTTCTTCCGTTTATTTCGGAACCCGTGGGTCAGATTTGTGGTTACATATTCCTCAGATGGTTATGATCAGTTCAGAAATCAAGGTTGTGACTCAGAGCAACAAATGATCAGATGACTTGGAGGATGGCCCAGTGCATTGCATACATCTGCATCATTCTCATTTTGCATTCATCTGCATCAAACTCACGTCTAGCCATATGGGGAGTATTATTGATTGAGAATCTGGTTGAGAGACATCTTGAATTTCAGAATGTGGATGTCAAAATATTAGCTGTCTCGATGAAACCAGAATCAAAGGACAGAATCTTCCTCATATGGACAGACGTTGCATTCATGCATACTAACCCATTTGCTATTTTGTAGGTGTCGACCGGTGCGCATAGCTCGTTTGCTCAGATATCCTGCTAGGGGCAACAAATCCAAACTGATGGATCCTCCCAACGCCGACATCCTCGAACTGAAAGAGATGGTGAGGGATTTGTTCAGTGTTGTGCAAGGGCTTGCCTTGGGGCAGAAAGTCATGGCCGAGAGATTAGAAAGGATTGAGGGCTGGATGATCAAAGAGAAAGTTCAGGGAAAGGCTCCGTCATCTGAAGTAACAAATCCCTCTGGCTCTGTGGTGAAGAAATCCCTTGACAGTGGTCAGCCCAAGAAGAAGGTTGAATCAGGTGGTGCGCTGACTAAAAGAGAATGCGGTAAGGATCGTTATCACCCTTATGCTGCCACTGTAACCATTCCTGTTGGTGGTTCATCTGTACCACCGAGATATCCGTCACCTCGCCCGGGAGCACAGAGAGCTGGAAACCAGGTAAGAGGAAAGGGGGTTGATCGTCAATTTGATAGGCCACCCATACCGTATGCTCTTCTGTTGAGGAAGTTGAAAGATCTCGGAATGGTACAATTGAGGACATTAGCTCCATTAGAACCTGATCAGAGGCCAACCAACTACGATGAGAATGCTAAGTGCGAATTCCATTCGGGGGCGTCTGGGCATAACATTGAGGGTTGTAGAGCTTTTAAGCATGCTGTCCAAGACCTAGTGGATTCCAAGGCCATTAATTTTGCACAATTTCCCAATGTTAATGCTAATCATATGCCCGCGCATGGTGAGGTGGAGATGAATGCAATTTCTGAGGATAGGAAGACGATTGGGTTGGTGAATGGGGATCGGTTAAAAATGCTGAGGCCTGTGGTCCCAAAACCTCGGAGGAAAGAGGGAACTTTCCCTAGTGTTGATACTGGTTGTATGGCCATCGCCACAGAGGGTGGTGTACCGATGGGGGATATGATCCAGAAGGTGAAGGAAATGGACGATGCAAGGTGTAAAGCACTCAGTCTGGCAGTTGAAACCATCAAGGTGGACAATGCCATTGGTGTTGAGAAAGAGAAAAAGCCGTCCATTTCTTCTTATAAGCAGGCATTGGAAGTGGTGAGAAATGGAGGGATCCCAGGCTGGGGACAGATCGTAGGCATTGTGGTAAAGGCGGATATGTTTGGGATTGGTTATCATCCAGGTCAAGACTCGTCTGAGCAGAACAGAGGACGTCGTCCGTCGTTCACCTTTGTCAGTGCCGGAATGCTAGATTCAGATCACGCCTATACAGTGGGTGAAGAAACTGACAGTGACTGGGAGATTGATCAATGGATAAGATCGTGCGTACCAGGAAGCTGGAAGGCCTAACAAGATCATCACTGTCGCTCGTCTGGAAGAGTAATGTTTCTTGTTTTCAGTTTTATCTGCATGAAAGCCATATGTGTTGCCCGACACGTAATGGTCCATTGTAAGGGCCACCTCATGTTTAAATTTGCATTTCTGCATCATAAATAAATGGATGTTTTTCAGTCAAAAAAGCGGTGTTCCCTGTTTTTCATTTATTTTTGCAGTTTTAAAAAACAAATAAAAATGGCAATGTTTGTTTTCATTTTTCTTTTTTGATTTGTCTCGTTCCAAAGTCGAAAAATATTCTCCGGATCTCGTTGATAACAATTTGGTTACCCCCCATATGACTTCGACAATCCGAGCAATCAGGCTGAAGAAGAAGGCGAAGAAGATTGTGATCTGCTGGAATTAGCCAGGATGTTAAACAAGAGGAGAGGGTGATTCAGCCGCTTGAGGAGCGAGTTGAGGTTGTTATTCCAAGCACCGCCGAGGTCAGGAAGGAAAAAATTGGGGCCGTTTCAGAGGCGAATCGAGAGCAGAATGGTAGCCTTGTTGAAAGAGCATGTGGATACCTTCACCTGGTCGTGTCAGGATATGCCAGGGTCGTATACCGGTGTCATTGCGCACAAGCTACCATGGAAAGGAGATTGTCCTCTAAAGAAGCGAAACGCCAGTGCTACTTGTCAGAAAGCCATGTTGACTTTGTTTCATGAGATTATTCATCATGAAGTTGAATGCTGTGCTATGACATGATAGCAAAGTCTCAAACAGGAGTGGGGCATCTGGTAGAGATAATTCAGACTGAGGTTGAATTCAGATAAGTGCACTATCAGAGTGCGGGCCGGTAAGCTGCTGGGGGTTTATTGTAAATAAAGGAGGAATCGAGGTTCATCCTGCAAAAAAAAAAAAAAAAAAAAAAAAAAAAAAGAAAAATAAGAGGAATGCCTGAACCGAGAATAAAGAAAGAGGTTCGTGGTCTCTTAGGCAGATGGAACTACCTGTCATGGTTCACATCTCACCTAACAGCCACGTGGGAACACATTCAAGAAAAAAGAGATCAAACGGTCAGGTAAAATAATGATTGCCAAGGGGCATAAAAAAAAAAGGATAAGTTGCAGGAACCTCTGATTCCGATGTCTCCTGTGGAATGAACAATTGTTAATCTGTACTTGACGGCCTTCGAGGGGTCTACGAGGTGAATTGGGTCAGCATGACGTGTCTTGTCGAAAAGAGCATGCAATTTACCTTAGCAAAAAGTTTACCGACTGTGAAACAATACATTCACTGTTCGAGAAAACTTGATGTACTTTGGCATAGGCTGCTCGCCGACTGAGACAGTATATGCTGGTTCATACCACTTTGTGGATTTCCGAGACAGATCCGATCAAATATGGGTTTGAGAATCCAGCATCAACCGGACGGGTTGCGAAAGAGCAAAAGAATGTTGACTGATTTGGGATACTCTCAGAAAGCAATCAAGGGGTGTATTGTCTGATTACATCGCTCCGCAACCCATTGAGGATCATCAACCGATGAGGTTTGAGTTCCCTGATGAGGACATCTCGAGGTGCTCCAATCGAAAGATTGAGAGTAGCCGATCCCGGAGGAGGGGCCTGACCCTGAATCCGAACGGATTCTGATGTTTGATGGGGATGTTAAGGTGTATGAGTTTTTGTTGCCCGGATGACGTCTGAATGCACCGACGGTGTGATTGTGCGGAAAAGGGTGGTAACCTACAGAGACTGGCATGAGATGTTGTCGTTCGCATTGTGTGGGTACCGAACCTCGGTGCGCACATCTATTGGGGCAAATCCACTCTCATTGGTATATGGAATGGAGGCTGCATTACCTGTTGAGGTTCAGATTCCCTCTTTGAGAGTCCTGATGGACGTGAAATTGCAAGAGGCTGAATGGGTAAGGACCTGGTATGAAGAGTTAAGCCTGATAGAGGAAAAGAGGTTAGCAGCCATCTGTCATGGGCAGTTGTACCAGCAAAGGATGAAACGTGCTTTTGACAAGAAGGTGCGACCTCGGGTGTATCACGTAGGTGATATGGTGCTGAAAAGGATCCTTCCTCCTCAAAACGATAGAAGGGGCAAATGGACGCCGAATTATGAAGGTCCATTCGTGGTCAAGAAGGTTTTCTCTGGTGGAGCCTTGTTGCTAACGACCATGGATGGCGAAGATTTTCCATCCCCTGTGAATGCGGACGCAGTTAAAAAATACTTCGTATGAATTGACCCGCTGGACGAAAAGAATAAAATAGTCCAGGCAAAAATGGGCATCCCGGCGAACCAAAAACAGAAAGAAAGGTTCGGGCAAAAATTAGGGATATAAATGAAAAAATGTACACCCGGCAAGTCGAAAACCTGAAAAGGTGACTTGGGCAAAAAGGGGTATCCCGGTGGACTGAAAACCCGAAAGGGCGGTCCAGGCAAAAGAGGGATTGAAACGAACAACTGCGTCTAGCATGATCGTTTGCGCTTTGGTTAAAGCATCATGGATAATCCCTGTAGCGGTGTATTCGTCGCTATATGATCTATCGATTAAACCATAAGCTAAGAGATACATTGAAGTTTCGAGTCGCCACCGCACTTTTATTTATCCAAAGGATTGGCTAAAAAGCGAACAAAAGCCTAAGAAGTTTTACACGTAGAAAACTAATAAAAAGATCAGAGATTCTGGGTAAGGGGTAAATTACGCAATGGGAAGGTGTTAGGCACCCACTACGTCCTAGGTACTCCTAGGGAGCCCTTTTCACACTTGTTGTAGAATATTGTTATTTGTTATGACATAAACATTGTGCAAACATGATTGGGATGGTGAGAAAAGAATATACATGTTATTAGGTTATTAGGTTATTGGGTTCGAACGGATGAACCCGTTGCCTACGTACCTTCCATCAAAGGTAAGGATCAGAACGCCGTAGTTCGGCTAAAAGATTTCCAAAAGTGGGTTAGGTTCAATTTTAAACACAAACCCTAGGTCTTACGTTATCCACGGGAGAAAACTCAACCTTATACAAACAACAACGTCCAACATGTGAGAACAGCTTCAACTTGCCAGGGAGGGGTTAACCCTATAATAGGCAAGGAAGACTTACAATTCAATCACTAAAGACAAAAGGTGAGATTGACATCAACCACTAAGATAAATCAAACCTATAGCTCATGTATGAAAAGATTAATGGACAAAGCCAAAACAAGTGAATGAGTGGAATTACTGATTATGATTATGAAAATGGAGTCAAAGTATAATTAAGGTTAATTCAAATAAGTATTATGAAATGAAGTTTGAAAAAAGGTCAAGGACTTGAGTCCAGGTTTTTAGTTAGAAAACATGAAGATGTTTGCACAACACTTATGTCAAGTTTGAAAGATAAAGTGTGAAAAGGTTTAGGACCTAATGGATGATGAATGGATGAAATGGATAGTAAAACTTCTTAGAAGGTTCACTTCTTGAAATCATATAGCAGATGATTCAAGTGTGTCCTTTGGAATGGCGATTAATAATAATAAACAAACAAAGCAAAGGCGGATATCGGATGCCAATCAATGGTCTTATACCAATCTCCTAAAACAAAACGGGATATCAGATGCCACTCAATGGACTTACACTAATCTCCACAGGCAAAGAAATAAAAGCGGATACCGGATACCAATAGATGGATTTACACCAGTCTCCTAAAACAGAAATGGATATCAGATGCCACTCAATGGACTTACACCAATCTCCTCAAAAGAAAAACAAAGATGAACTATGGGAGTCAACTGCCAATCTATCTGGACTTAGGTTAACTCCACAGTATGCTCACAGGAAATCCAATGCCACATCACAGGGACTTACAATGAAACCTCACATACAAGAACAAAATCAACAATATGGTCACAGGAATGCAAATGCCAACTTACCGGGACTTATAATTGCAACCTCTCACACAAACAGATGAACAAACTATGATCACAGGAAAGCAGATGCCAACTTACAGGGACTTATAACTGCAACCTCACATACAAATCAAACAGATCAAATTATGATCACAGGACAACAGATGCCAACTTACAGGGACTTATAACTGTATCCTCACATACACACAGATAAACAGAAGATATGAGTGACCAATGAGGTCTTACACTCTATCCTTCCATATCACAGGAGCAAATGCCAAAGCAATGGACTTACAATTGTCCTCAATGGGCAAACAACAATGATAGCATCACAAAACAAATGAGATGATCATGCATTAATGGCAATTGATGATGATAATAAATGCATAACATACAAGCAAGCAAGTGCATATGAAGCAATCAATCAAGCAATGAATATCAAACAGCACACTCTATAGCCAAAACAATGGGGGCTCACACAAGAGGGTTTGACTTTAAAAGTCTACTGTAATGGGTGAAGGTCGCTCTTAACCTGGCCATTGAGGGACTCAGGTGAAGCAGATGAATAGGAGATGAGGGGTGTGCCTCATTGCTTCTATCTCAGAACAGAGAGAGCATATAAGAAAGTGTGGGAGTTCAGAAAGTAGGAACTCTCTCCACATTATTGACTCGATTAGATCTTGGGTATTTATCTCATTGCTTCAACCATGTAATGGGAGCAAAGAGAGGACACACTGAATAGTGGGGGATAGATTACTTATCCCTACCTTCCACCAATTGCCTTACTTGAAGGACTTTTCCTGCTTAGGACAAATATAAACAAACACAGGCATTGCCTCTTAAGGAGGACTTCAGACAGTTTGCCCGGTCAAATAACAGACCGGGTCTCCAGACTACATGAAGAAGAAGTGATTATACCTCAAAGCAAATGCTAAAAAGCAAAGCAAGCAAGCAAGTTCAAAGAACTTAGGCAACTAAAGTACCTGCAAAAGTCAAACTCATTAGCAAACAAGTCAACAGTCAAAATCAAAAGGAAATAACCCAAAAGTCAACCACAGAGGGACCAATTGTGCAAGGCACAAAGACTCAAGCATATGAGTCACCTACAAAACAAATTGTTAGCACATGAAACAATCAAACTTAAGCATATTAGAATGATCCTCAAGGCATTGGTGCTTAACCTGAAACAGATGAACTCAAACATAAGCTCAGAAGACCACTAGGACTAGCCTAGGGTCAAAGATGAAAGAAAAAAGTCAAGGCAGCAAGCAATATTTAATCAAAGTCAAATTCAATCATGTAGGAATCAAACACAATTGGATTCAAACTTATATCATGCATCAAGGTCATTTCATATGCAAAAGGATGCAAAGCATGGCAAGAGAAGCATACAAAAGTCAACAGCAAAGACTTCATTCAAAAGTCAACTCAAACAAACTCAAAAATTATGAAATAAATCACACTCAATCCTAACATCTAACATGGTATACATGCAAAATTTCATGGCATTTGGATGAGAGGAAGGCAGTCAAGTAAAATCATGAAGTCAAACCAAATTCAAGTAAGCATGGTGAAAGTCAACAAGCATGGGTCAACTTCAAAAAATCATATCAATTTGAAAACAGAAGAGAAATGAATGAAATTTACACCAATGCAAAGCTTGAGATGTCTAGTTATCACATATGAAATTTCATGATCATACAATAAGATTTGAGAATTTCACAAAAGATTTGGCAAGGCATAGCACAAAAAGTCAACAAATGACCAAGCATGGAAGAAAATTCTCAATCAAATGGAAAACAGCAAGATTAATTCCAAGAAAATTCATACATCAATTAGACATACAAGGGATCATTCATGCAAAATTTCAAGTGATTTGGATAAGAGGAAGCATGTGAACAAAAATTGGGAAAATACATGATCATGGTATAGCACCAAATGTAACACATAACTTCAAAAAATCAAAGTTCACAAACCACAAATGGGAAATGCACAAACCTTATATGGAAATGAAGATCAATGTGTCTAGTTTCACCACAAAAAATTTCAAACTCAATGGAGACAATATGGGAATTTCACAATAAGAATGGCACAATGTATCATTTTGGCATACATGTTGAAAAATCATTTATCATTTAAAATCCAGAACATGAAAAATTAATTAAAATTCATAATTAAATAATAGACTCAATCATGAACATCATGGAAAAAGAATCATAATTTTTGGATGAAAAATGAATTAAAAATGAATTGCTTAAGTTGAGTGAAATAATGAAGCAAGATGAACAAAATGGCATGGCAAAGTGGTCAAAGCAAAGTCAACCAATGGCAATTGTGTAATTAGCGCAGTCACTTAACAAAACTGCAGCGTTTTGATGGGGGAAACGAAATGTTCCCATTGGCTCTCAGCCAATGGAACAGTACACGAGCTAAACTATTCAAACTTTTCTGAGTTGGAAAAACCCTAGGGTTTATGGCATGGCTTGGCAACTGGGTTCAACAACATCATCACAAAACACTCGACCAGCAACAACATCATGGCAACAGCACATAAACAGCATGGCAAGGGCATCATCATCACTAACATTCAATAATCAGTCGATATTTCCATAGTATGGTAACAGCATCCTCATTAACCAATCAACAAAACAATCCAAAACAAAATGGAATTTCCTGAACAAAAGTTACAGTTGCAGAATAACAGCAAGCATCAACAACATCAAACAGCATTGGAACAAGCATGCTCATGGGAAAAATCTATGGAGAGTTCTGTTCTATGGTTTTAGAAACAGCAGCAATCAACCATCATCATCATGTAAACAGCATCCAAACAACAGCACATAGCAGCACAGCATATTCATCATCAACAGTGTTCATCACAAACAGCAGCACTCATTATGTTTATGGGATCTCAAAACTGCAGCATGCATGGCATTGTGGATCTCAAGCAATATTAAACAGACATAAATCAAAGAAATTCTAGGCGTGGCAGGGTTTAACAACAGCAGGATTCATTCATCCTTATGCAATCAAACAGAACAGACAATAGCAACAGTATTCATTATCATGTGCTCATCATGAATAAAAGCATCACAATAAACAATCACACAATAGTCATGTCAAACTATCCTCATGCAACAATAACCACAACAAAACAATCATTATCCATAGGAACTTCTGGTCATGGTCATATTTAAACAACAGCAAAACATCATAACAGCAGTAGGAACATCATACAACCATACCATAACCAAGTATATGCGACCCAACACAACAAACATGTAACAGCATGGTATTGACAGCATGGTATAAGGTGTTCATCAACATCCAAACAAAATGAACAACAGCAAACAACATGTGGATTTAGCAAGCAGCAGGACATTAATGTTTGTCAATTATTATCACTTGAAATTCAGCATAGCAGTACATCAACATTCAGCATAGCAGTACAAATGATCAGCAGCAGGGTTTATAAGCATCTTCATATTCATCATCAATTAAAACCAACAGCAACATGTAGCAATGGTGTTCATCATCATCATTCAAACAACAAACCAAACAACAGCATTCAAATGCAGTTCATGAGGGTTTTCTAAACTGCAGCATGATATCATGGTGATGTTCACACGGCCAATTAAACAACAGCATATGACAGCATAGCATATTCAACAACAGCAATGGTCGTGGCACTTCAAGCAAGCTCCTCAACATCAAACAAATTTTAACAACATTACACAACAGCACAGCATTCATGATGGTGTTCACACAACAAACAGACAATAGTAAGACATCCTTATGATATTTCCAAAATCAACACCAAAACTCGATCAGCAGACAACAGCATACATCATCCAAGCAAAGTCTGGACAGGACAAGTATTTTGACAGCAGCATGTAAAACATTGATCATACAACACCAACATTCATGACCAAACACAACAAATACCAACATGTGAATTTTATGAGCAATGTTCAGGAAGTTTCAAACAGCAGCATCAATTCCATTGTTTATGGTTCATCAACATCAAACAAGTTTTAAACACAAACACCTAATGTCATGGCCTTGGTACAGCAGGTTCATGTAACACGCAAGCAGCAGTCAATCAGCTTTGAATTTTATGGGGGTTTCATGCAATACTAGGTTTCACATACAGCATACAATCCCAACAAGATCATGAGCAAACTCCGGACAAAGTTATGTTTAAGTAGCAACAGCATTCATGGCATGAACAAAACACATCCAGCATATGGCAATGAGCATTAACAGCAGAACAACATCATCATAACAGCATCATGCAGCTTTTAAACAACAGCACCAAACAAATTCTAAACAAAATTCAAGGACAAGCTGGGTAGAGTTAGGTTTCGAAACAGCATGGGATTTCATCATCAGTCAACAATATGGATATCACTTGGCAACAAACATTCATGATACTCATATAGCAAACAGCAAAATAACATGATCATGGGAGAAATCTGGTGCAGGGTAGGTTTCACACCTCAGGGCATTTTATGTAATCCACCAACATAATTTCAACCAAGCATCAAACAATCATTATGGCAAACAAATTTCAAACAAAATCATGCAGACCAACTTCCTAAGCGTGCTCATTATGACAGCAGCAGGGTATGAAATTCATGTTCATCAAAATCATCATCAATTTGCAGCAAGGCTAACAGCATTACAGTGACAACATGTTCAAACAAATGCAAACAATAGCAGGCAACATGTCTCATATGGATTTCCTGGGATGTTCATGGGGTTTCAAACAACAGTATAATTCATTCATCATCATAAAACCAGTCATTGAACAAACAAATACAACAGGAGCAACAATGATCAAGCATGTGCATAAATTTTGGGTTCTCATGCAATAAACCTTAGGGTTTAACCAACAGCAACATGAGCTTCAAAATACAAGCAACAGTTATGCGCAAACAAATATATCCAACAGCAATAATCCAACAAGCCATGCCACAACTATCACCATTTAACATCAACCAACACAAAACAACATTTAACCCTGTGGAAATCTGGACAGAATTAGAGTTTTAATGCAACAGTATTCATCATTTTCATGTAAGCAGAAAAATCAAAATGCTCAGAACTCAAAATTAATTGCACCAATAGCATCATCAAACAACAACAACAAGAATATAGCAATGGTTTTTCTCGAATCAACCAAATGTGAGCAAATCGATTGGAAACAACCTCAAGCATGCAAAATGAAAACCATGTTTCTCTCAGCATAATCAACCATTTCAAACCATTTAAAGTTCATGATAATCAGCACAACTCAAACTAGCTAAAGCATATCATGGCATGGAGAAAGAAGGTACTCGAAAACTTACTTGTTTTTGAAGCAAGTTGTGAAACAGTGATGCTTTTGATGATATGAGTGCAAACAGCGGGCTTCTATGCTTGGTAATGAAAGGTGATGAAGCTTGCTCAGCTCAAACTTGCTTGGACCTCCTCAAATCTCAAGTTGCCATTGGAGATGCTTTGAAGATGCAGAGCCTGAAAGCGGGTTACAGTTGAGAAATGATGTGCAAAAACAATCCCAAATGATGTTTAGATGATGGAGGAATCAAGGTTATTCGAGGGTTTTCAAGGGTTTGGCAGAAAAGTTCACTTGAGCCAAAATGCAAATGAGAGAATATGTGTTTTTTCTGTTGGTGGCTGCTAAAAAACTAGGGTTGGAAATGCAGAAGAATGGCTTAAATATCATCTGTTAATCATCACTTTATCACATGCTAATCCCAGTTTAATTTTATGGATCAAAATGCCAATTGCTAACTATGCATAAGTGAGTAAATGGAGGTGTATGTTTGCCATGAGCTGGGCCTGGACAGGCTGCATACAGACTGTATGTTTGCTGTTTTGTGGCTGCACATGTACTGCTGTACTGGTTTTACCCTTTTGAAGCCATTTGCATATTTGTCCATTTTGCAATAAGTGAAAGAAGGGGTGTGATGGCTTGGTCGAATGGGCCTGAAATGAGCAGAACAAAACTTTCCAAATTGCTGTTTGTGATTTGTACATGTACTGCTGTACTTGATTTACTTGTATGAAGTCAAATGCACAAATTGCCAAGCTTGCATTTTTATCCAAAATTGTGGTATGGTGATGGAATGTGCATGAATTAGGACTTGAGGCAAGTTTCAAATGTGATTTTAAACCTTTCCCAATTGGCCAAATCAAGAAAAAGTCAAAAAATCAAAAAGTCAAAGTTTGGTCAAACTTTGAATTTAAATGCAAAAGGTCCAAAAATGCCATTTTGAATGGTAAGGTTTTAGGTCATGAAATTTATATTTTTGGAAAGAGGATGAAAAATGTGGTTTGTAGGAAAAAACCCCACCAAATTTGGCCTTATGGTTTGAGAGATATGGCTTGTTGAAGTTCAAAATTTGGTGAAAATGATTTGATCATATCTTGACAACCACACATGGGATTTTGATGTTCTTGGACTTTTTGAAAATGGGAGAACAAGATCTTCAACTTTCATGTTGGGCAAAAATTCATTTGGAGCTTGTATCATGATGTAAGTTAAAGATCAAGAAGTTTCCATTTTTGGCAGTTGAAATTACAGGTCCACTTTCTATTTCTGGAAAATTTCTGATTTGCTTGATTTTCTTCCATGATGAGGTTGAACATGATAGATGAGACTTATACAAGCATGAATGAACTCCTTCAGATCAATTCTATCCATCAAATTCTTGATTAAATCAACTGTTGACCAAGTTTGACTGTTTGTTGACTTTTCTAGGGTTTTGGACTGATTGAACTTCTTCTGATGATTTCCAAACCCTAAATCCTTGAGAACCTGACTTCAAATGATGTCTCAAGATGTATGAACTTGTGATTATTGATCATGGTGCCCAAATTCTGCAAGAATGGCCACCATCCATTGCTTTGACTGATCAATGACTGACTTTGACCTAATTTCTGATAGTTGCTTCAACTGCAAGCAAAAAGATTAGACTGACAATATTTTTGTACTTTTTGAAAGATAATCATATGAAAGCAAAGATATACAAATGCAAAGTATGCTTGGTGATCAAGAAACAAAACCCACAAGGCAATCTACCCACTAGGAGGGAAGCAAAGGCATGCAATGATCCTTGAGGCCATGATATGAATGATATGGGCCATGAGGGATCTTAGGGCCCAAAATTGGGGTCTTACAGATGCCCCTATTTAAGGTCATTCTAGCCGGAGAAGTGAAGTTTAGAAATCTTCAACTCGACGCGGTAGAATGGGCTTAAATAACAGTAATGAGACAAATTTTGGTCCCTAAGAGACCTCATGATGCAAATGTATGTATGTAAAAGACACAAATTCTGTGGGGAATATGATTCACACAGCAGAAAAAACGATCCATCGGAGTAATACACTCACCAGGAACAGAGACTCTAATAAGACTCTATGGGGATAATAAAGAAAAAGAAATGCGTGAACAAGACACGACTCCAAACTGGGGAAGATAAAACTGACATAACGTGATCAAAACACGACTCTGATTAAGAAAACAGAAAACAGACTGGAGAACTCATTGGGGAGTGAAGAACTCACACTGGGAAAGAATTCCAAAGGAAAATAAATCCATTGGAGAAACACAAGCTGACTCCTGGGGAGAAGCACAAAAGAAATGAGATGTTACCAGGCATACGGGTAACAAACTCAGGAAAATCTGACTCCCCAGGGGGACCGAGGTCATAATAGGGAGCAGAAAGGAGGGAACACCAAGGATACCGGTTACTGGGTATATAATAGGTGACCGACCAAAACGTGAATTGGATTTCACTTCCAAAACACTTATCATCCTGAAGGAAGCTAGAAAAGCAAACTTGTTTAGGATGGACATTCAATTTCACAAGGAAAATGAATCTTACTCTGAGGGGAAAACAATCAAAAGATCGACTCAAGAGCGAACGAGATATAATATCCATTACCGTCAGAACGTGGATAGAATACTCAGATGAAACATATTATTCATTACCGGCAGACCGTGAATAATATACTCGAAAGGAAAATTATCCTGAACCGGTTACTGGGTTGTTTATGGGATAAAATCCGAAGACGTGTATTGGTTTTCACTTCCAAAACACTCATCATCCGAAAGGAGGGCTTGAAAAAGCAAATCGACTTACAGGATGGTCATTCGAATCCACAACGGGAAAACGAATCTTACTCAAATGGGGACACAAACCCAAAGAGTGCATGAGATATAATATCCATTACCGGCAGACAGTGGATAAGAAACTCGCATGAGATATATTATCTATTACCGTCAGAACGTAGATAATAAACTCGCATGGTAAGAAACACCAGAGATACCGGTTACTGGGTATATAATAGGTGATCTACCGAAAACGTGAATTGGTTTTCACTTCCAAAACACTCATCATCCAAAACACAAACTGGTTAAAGGATGGCTATTCGATTCTACAAAGAATACGAATCTTGCTCAGTTGGGGAAAATCAACAAAGGATTCCAACTAAAGAGCGCATGAGACATATTATTCATTACCGGCAGACCGTGAATAATACACTCGCAAGGAAAAGACACCAGAGATACCGGTTACTGGGTATATAATAGGTGACTAACCAAAAAGAGAGACAATCGATACCGAGCATACGGGTAAACGAAAGACAACTCAAAGGGATAAATTGCAAGCATCCGGCAATTATCCAACAACAAAGAAATATTCGACTCCGCAAAGGGAAATAACGAATCTTACTCGACTGGGGAAACACAAAAGGCTTCGACTGAAGAGTGCATGAGATATACTATTCATTACCGGCAGACCGTGAATAATATACTCGCATGGAAGATTATCCTGAACCGGTTACTGGGTTAATAAAGGATAAATCAACCGAACAGAAAGGCATCGGGATACCAAATTAGGTATATAATGATAACCAATCAAAGAAGCAACAGACATTACCAACAAGAGGGTAAATGAAAGGCGAACTGCTGAGGATAAATTGCAAGCATCCGGCAATTATCGACAGAAGACTAGCTGGGGATGCATTGGTAAACAACCAATGATCCGGGGAACAAATCACTAGCATACGGTGAAAAGACCCACTGGGGATAAAATTGCTAGCATACGGCAATTATCCACAAAAGACTTGCTGAGGATATAAGTGCTGATCTGAGCAACTTATACAAGCAAAAGGAAAATCATCATCAAATATTGAATGAAGATAACCACAAAATTAGGGTTTACATCTACCGAATACGGGGTAGAAGACCAAAAACTCCGCGTGGGGATAGAACAAATCACAAATCCTCACGGGAAACCAAAATAGGGTTTATAACAAACCACCAACTGCTGAAGAGCAGGAAAATATAGGATTTACAACTACCGGGATACGGGTAGAAAACCAAAAACTCTGGCTGGAGAATAAAAGGTGTATAACCACAAATTCTGTCAAGAAAGCCAGGAAAAGATAGGACTTATAACTGCTGGTTTGTAGGCAGAGGCCCAAAAATATTCCGCTGGGGAACAACCCACTGGGAAACACAAGATATCTGACAAATAGCCAATTCAGGAATGATCCGAAGAGACGGACTGAATAAAGACACGTCCTAATGAGGATGTAACTCAAATAGGAAAATCCATCCCAATATATATGTTAGGGAGGAAACGGAAGAAACCGTCATCCACGAGGATATATCTCAGTGGGGAACTGCAGAAGAAAAGACAAACATTTTCTGCTTATGGGGTTGACTCTATATGGAGAGATTTATAACACCCGACATCTGCTTGGGGAGATCTGTAAAGAGATCTATATCACCATAGCAGGAGACACGACAAACAAAAGATATATGGCAAGAAATGCGACATGAATATCTGAATGTTTAATGAATATGCATGAATATGCTTGATTTATGTTTGATGAATGCTGACAAAACAGACAATTCTAACACAAACAGGTTCAGGAACCAAACGTCCGGTATTATACTTCCAGGGGAAAAAAACCAACTGGAGAGCCAATCTGCGGAGATCTACGTGCTGTAAAGCAAAGATCTGCAGGTACTGCTGAAGAAGCAGAAGGTCAGAGATATTAGGAAACAACCCAATCAGGGTACAGAAAGTCACAACGGGCAAAACAGCCACCAAGACAAATCTGTAGGGGAACAAGAGAAGTCCCAAAGTATATCTGCAGGAGATCCCAGTGTCAACTGAGAAACAAAAAGTGCATTGCACAAGCACGAACTGCTGTAGAAGCAACTCCACATAACTCCGCTGGGGGAAAAACCCACTGCGGGAGAAAGATATCATCCAAGTAGAGTGTAACTGCACAAGCAACTCTATTGGGGAAAACTGTCGGCTACTCTCTTGGGAACAAACCACTGAGGGAGGACAGATCAAACAAATAGATTCTGCAATAAACCACTCCACTTGGGGAGAATACACAGCAAACTGATCACAACAAGTAGGTTCTGCAATATAAGCCACTCTACCGGGGATCACAAACAGTCAGGGAATTAATCCGTTCACCGGAGATTAAAGCCATCGTCCGACCATATCGGGGATTGAAAGAAGTATTCAACAGGCGAAACTGCCACAACAAATACTCTGCAGACTATGCTGAGGAAAAGATGGTTGAAAATACTGGGACGTCAACCCAAACAACCACTGAGTAGGAAAATAAATCCTGCTCTGCTGAAGAGAATAACTCTGATGGAGAGATAGCAATAATTCCGCAGACGACTTCGCCGGGGAGAAGGTAAAGTACCGGGTATCAAACCACTGACTTACCGAGTCTTCAAAAGAAAACGATCGTGCTGAGGAAACAGACAAATCCTGCTGGCACACTGCATGGGGAAAAGCGGTAACAACTCCACTTGCAACCCTGGTGGGGATATTAATAACAGCTCTATTCGCGACTCCGAGGGGAGTACCAATCAATCAGCTATACTCATGACTGTGCTGAGGAGACAAATAAAGTCTGGGGATACAACCCACTGGAGAAAGTGACGGGGCACCAGGATGACAAACCATCAATCGCCGAAACTTCTACAAGAAAACACCCATGCTAGGGAAAACTGCTGCTGGAGAGTACAAAGTCTTCAACAACAAACCACTTGTGACTGTACTGGGGAACAACCCCAACAACAACTCTGTCTGAGGAACAGCCTCAACAAATATCTGAAGAAAGAAGATACCACCAAACCAGGAATATGAACGAATGTCTTACCTGTTGGGAATCATGCCACCCTCGGGAGAGCACTGAGATATTCTTGAGTATCCTTTCAATCTTGTGAATGTTCACTTTGTTTAAACAAAAATTTTGAAAAATTTGATTTGTTTAAAGCAATGATATTTTATCAATTTAAAACATGCAAAACATTTGTTGAATTGAAACAAATTCGAGTGCAAATAAATTGGATAAAAGCTCAAATTGATTTGATAGAATGGTAGTCTGCAAATGGCAAGACTCCATAGATCTGTACAAATTTGAAATCAGTGATATATATTGGAAGAGGGCTACATTGAACATAATGATCCTTTCTCCACCAATTTGAATCTCGATGTATCCGAAGCTTCAGTTGACGACGAATCGAGAATCTTCTGACGAAATGACGACTGATGAACCAGAAAGTCTTGTCAGGATGCAGTTACTTGCCAAAATCCCTAATTTTTGCCTAGATTGCCCCAGGGTGAGGTACTCAATCTAGCGGGATGCAAATATTTTCTTTTTTCAAGTCTCTAATTTTTGCCTGGATTACCCTTGCGGGTTCTCCACCGAGACGCTCATTTTTGCCTAAGCCGCCCTTTCGGGTTTTCAACTTAGCGAGCTATTCTGTTTTTTCATTCTTTTTTCATTTGCATATACTTTTTTTTTTTTTTTTTTTTTTTTTAGGCAAAGTATCTCTTAACTGCATCTGAATTCACAGGACGAGTGAAATCCTCCCCATCCATTGTTGTAAGCATCAAAGCTCCGCCTGAAAAGGCTCTCTTAACAACATATGGACCCTCGTAGTTTGGAGTCCACTTGCCCCTGGAATCGGGCGCGAAAGACAAAACTTTCTTGAGCACGAGGTCACCTTCTCGGAACACACGAGGCTTGACCTTCTTGTCGAATGCTTTCTTCATTCTCTGCTGATACAACTGACCATGGCACATGGCAGTTAATCTCTTCTCTTCGATCAAATTCAATTGGTCATAACGACTCTGAATCCATTCAGCATCAGTCAACTTGGCTTCCATCAAGACTCGCATTGATGGGATCTCCACCTCTACTGGGAGAACGGCTTCCATGCCATAAACAAGAGAGAAAGGGGTTGCCCCTGTTGAAGTGCGTACAGACGTACGATATCCATGCAAAGCAAATGGCAGCATCTCATGCCAATCTTTGTACGTGACAGTCATCTTCTGGATAATTCTCTTGATATTCTTGTTAGCTGCTTCAACAGCCCCATTCATCTTAGGTCTGTAAGGAGAGGAATTATGGTGTGCAATCTTGAATTCAGCGCACAACTCATCCATCATCTTATTGTTCAGATTGGATCCATTATCAGTAATGATCCTCTCTGGCACACCATAACGGCAAATCAACTGGTTCTTGATAAACTTCACAACCACCTGTCTGGTCACATTCGCGTATGAAGCGGCTTCAACCCATTTGGTGAAGTAATCAATTGCTACGAGAATAAAGCGATGTCCGTTGGACGCTTTCGGCTCAATCATACCGATCATGTCGATTCCCCACATAGAGAAAGGCCATGGTGATGAAATCACATTCAGGAGTGTCGGAGGAATATGAATCTTATCCGCATAAATTTGACACTTGTGACATTTCTTCACATACTTGCAACAGTCAGACTCCATTGTCAGCCAATAGTAGCCTGCTCTCAACATCTTCTTAGCCATGGCATGTCCATTGGAATGAGTACCAAATGAACCCTCATGGACCTCAGTCATCAATAGGTTTGCTTCGTGTCTATCCACGCATCTGAGCAAAACCATATCAAAATTCCTCTTGTACAGCACTTCACCACTGAGGTAGAAACTGCCTGACAACCTTCTCAAAGTTTTCCTATCTTTCACAGATGCCCCAGGCGGGTAGACCTGGTTCTGGAGGAAATTCTTGATATCAAAATACCAAGGCTTGTCATCTTTCACGTCTTCAATTGCAAATATGTGAGCGGGTCTATCCAAGCGCATCACAGTAATGTTGGGGACATCATTCCACCATCTGACAACAATCATGGAAGCAAGTGTAGCAAGGGCATCTGCCATCCGATTATCCTCTCGAGGAATATGATAAAATTCAACTTCTGTGAAGAAAGTTGAAATTCTCCTTGCATAATCTCTGTATGGGATGAGACCTGGTTGATTTGTCTCCCATTCACCTTTGATCTGATTGACAACCAAAGCTGAATCACCATAGACATCAAGATATTTGATTCTCAAATCAATGCATTCTTCAAGTCCCATAATACAGGCTTCATACTCCGCCATGTTATTCGTGCATTTGAAAGTTAGCCTTGCTGTAAATGGAATGTGCGATCCCTGGGGATTAACAATTACTGCCCCAATTCCATTTCCATATTGATTAACAGCGCCATCAAACACCATCGTCCATCTGGAACCAGGTTCTGGACCTTCATCAAGTGTAGGCTCATCACAATCTTTCATCTTCAAATACAGAATTTCCTCGTCAGGGAAGTCATACTGAACAGACTGATGATCTTCAATCGGCTGGTGCGCTAGATGGTCAGCCAAGATACTTCCTTTGATAGCCTTCTGAGCTCGATACTCAATATCATACTCAGACAACAGCATCTGCCAACGGGCAATCCTCCCAGTTAAAGCAGGCTTCTCGAAGATATACTTAATTGGATCCATTCTGGATATCAACCAAGTTGTATGATTTATCATGTACTGGCGCAAACGCTTAGCTGCCCAAGCTAAAGCACAGCACGTCTTCTCAAGCATAGAGTACCGAGACTCACAGTCAGTAAACTTCTTACTGAGGTAGTAGATAGCAAACTCCTTCTTCCCTGATTCATCTTGTTGACCGAGTACACAGCCCATCGAGTCTTCAAGAACTGTTAAGTACATAATCAGAGGTCTTCCTTCCACAGGCGGAGACAAAATCGGAGGTTCGGACAGATAATCTTTGATACTGTCGAAAGCTTTCTGGCAATCCTCGGTCCAATCATGAGACTGATCTTTCCGGAGGAGCTTGAATATCGGCGCACATGTGGCAGTCATGTGGGATATAAATCTGGAAATGTAGTTCAAGCGGCCAAGAAAACCTCGGACTTGCTTCTCAGTTTTGGGTGCGGGCATCTCTTGTATTGCTTTGACCTTTGCAGGATCGACCTCAATACCTCTTTCACTTACCACAAAACCCAACAACTTTCCGGAACGGACTCCAAAAGTACATTTGTTCGGATTCA
The DNA here is from genome assembly GCF_024323335.1 of Lathyrus oleraceus. NCBI lineage: Eukaryota > Viridiplantae > Streptophyta > Magnoliopsida > Fabales > Fabaceae > Lathyrus > Lathyrus oleraceus. Next base: position 412,521,701 of record NC_066582.1, on the reverse strand, counting down.
GACGAAGCTGGAATTTCCTCAAACGCTGAAAAAGCTTCAACAAATGCTCAATATGCTCCACTTCCGTTCGGGACTTAGCAATCATATCATCAACATAGACTTCTATCTCCTTGTGCATCATGTCATGAAACAAGGTAGTCATAGCTCGTTGATACGTGGCTCCGGCGTTCTTCAAACCGAAGGGCATCACTCGATAACAGAATGTTCCCCAAGGTGTGATGAATGTTGTCTTCTCCATATCCTCTGGTGCCATCTTGATTTGATTATATCCGGAAAATCCGTCCATAAAGGAAAAGACTTTGAATTTAGCTGTATTGTCTACCAACATGTCAATGTGTGGTAGAGGAAAATCATCTTTTGGGCTAGCTTTATTCAAATCTCTGTAGTCAACGCACATACGGACTTTTCCGTCCTTCTTAGGAACAGGCACAATATTGGCCACCCATAGAGGATATGTCGAAGTCACCAGAAACCCCGCATCAATTTGCTTCTGAACTTCCTCTTTGATCTTCACTGCCATATCTGGATGAGTTCTTCTGAGCTTCTGCTTCACAGGCACGCACTCAGGCTTCAAAGGCAGGAAATGTTGCACAATATCTGTATCTAAACCCGGCATGTCTTCATAGGACCAAGCAAAGATATCTGAATATTCTCGTAGCAAGCTGATCAAATCTTCCTTAACAGACCCTTCAAGAAGTGCCCCAATCTTCACCAGGCGCTCACAATCTTCAGACCCCAAGTTGACTGTTTCCAAGTCTTCGAGATGCGGCTGAATGATCTTCTCTTCGTGCTCAAGGAGACGGGTGATCTCATCAGGGATCTCTTCAACATCATCTTCTTCTGCCTCAAATACAGGGAATTCAAAGTTGGGAGATGGCGTTGGATCATTATGTTCAATGGGTTTTAGGATCAACCTGCATAATGATTTTGGTTAAGAAAAAACTCCAGAATTTTAAACAAGCAAATCATTATGCAGATGAAAAATGTTGCTTTTACAGCTTTTATTTTTGTTTTTATGGTTTTTTGTGATCACTGATTTCATAAAGAAAAGCAAAAAGTGAAAACAAAGGAAAAACAAATGTTTTAACAATGCAAAAATTGAATGAAAATATCATTGTATATATGCTTTGCCAACAATGTCATCACTTCTCCTTTTGGCATGGGAGAAGGGTTTTAAATAAAATGAACAATTACTCTGATCTATGGATAACTGTAGGAACATCCACAGCGACCCAATTGTGGCAGACACCACCAGGAATAACAAAATTGTTCAAATCTTCTGCATCTTCTTCTTCAATGATAGCAGCAGCTTCCTCTTCTGCAGGTTGATCATCGTGAATGAATCCTCCACTGGTGAACAGACCTTGCTCATTGCATGCCCCAGAACCAAAGCCAATGCCAGCCCGGGATCGGTTGTCTTCAAGTTCAAGCACTTTCCCTAATCCAGCAACTGCACCACATTCAATGGCCAGCTTAGCATCTCGGTAGGAAGTGAATGAAGGAGACTTCTTCTCGATTGGTTTATCAATAGATAAAGCTTGGAACTGAGTTCCAACTTCATCCTCTGCATCAATGTACGAGAAGGAAGATAGATTACTGACCAGGAGAGCCTTTTCTCCCCCTACTACAACCAATTTCTTATTTTTCACAAACTTCAACTTTTGGTGTAGGGTGGATGTCACGGCGCCAGCCTCGTGAATCCATGGTCTGCCCAAGAGACAGCTGTATGATGGGTGAATATCCATTACTTGAAAAGTGATCTGGAAATCACTTGGTCCCATCTTGATTGGGAGATCAACTTCCCCAATCACGGTCTTGCGCGACCCATCAAAAGCTTTAACAACAACCCCACTCTGCCTCATAGGAGGACCTTGATATGACAGACGAGAGAGTGTGGATTTTGGCAATACATTCAGAGACGATCCAGTGTCCACCAGCACATTGGACATTGCATCAGATTTGCAATTCATTGAAATATGTAAGGCCATGTTGTGGTCTCTTCCCTCCTCGGGGAGATCAGCGTCACAAAAGCTCAGAGTGTTGCAAGCGGTAATGTTTGCAACAATGCTATCAAATTGTTCCAGGGTGACGTCATGATCAACGTACGCCAGGTCCAAGACTTTCTGCAGAGACTCCCTATGGGGTTCTGAATTCAGCAATAGAGAAAGAATGGAGATCTTGGAGGGCGTGTGTAGAAGCTGGTCTACAATATTATACTCGCTCTTTCTGATGAGCCTTAGCATCTCATCAGATTCTTCATCAACAATGCCACTCGGGCCATCTGAAGAAACAGGAGTCTTTTGTACAGACGAGGAGGGTTTGGCAACATCAAGTGCCGGATTCTGAACATTCACAGCATTCCCTACGGGATGTACAACAGTGTCAGAAGCAACAGCCTTGGCAGGCGCAGAAAAGACACGACCACTGCGGGTCAATCCACTAACATCAGCGATAGTGGTCACGGAGGTAGATGGCAGAGGTACTTCAACCCCATCCTGGACAGCCACATGATTGTACCGGAACGGTACAGCTCTATCAGATGAATACGGCACAGGGCCGGCTGGCTTGATAATCAGAGAAGGCGAAGCCTTAGGCTTGTTGCTATTATACCGAATAACAACGGGCTCTGGCAATTTGAACACCGGGGAGATGACACTCACCTCGGGCTCAACAACATCAACATTGCGATTCTGGAGAATCTCAATGGTACCTTCATTCAACAACTGTTGAAGCTCACGGCGGACCTGATCACAACCCAAGCGGTTAACGGAACAGACACGACACTGGTCATGGTTATGCTTCAAATAGCTGTGCTGACACAGCATCCTATGTAATCCAACCAACGATTGCCGGATATGACTGACATATTTCACCTTGTACTTCCCAAGGTCTTCCTGGATCATATTCACGGATTTCCCATGCGAAGGCAATGGGTTCCTGGTGACATTAGGGTTGGAGTCTTCAAAACTCAGAATTCCGCTTCTCATAAGGTCTTGAACCTTATTCTTCAGCGGGAAACAGTTCTCTACATTGTGGCCCGGAGCACCGGAATGATAGACACAATGCTGGTCTGGTTTGTACCACCATTGCGGATTAGCAGGAATAGCAGGAGGATCCCTGGGAGAAACCAACTTCCTCTCCAACAAGGAGGGATAAAGCTCTGTATATGTCATCGGAATCGGGTCGAAGCTGACCTTCTTCCTATCATAGCTCACATTTGCTTGATTGGTTGTACTTCCACGAGGCTGGTAAGCCTGTTGCTGTGGACGCTGCTGTTGCTGGTATTGCGGTTGTGGATATTGCTGCTGATGCTGATACTGCTGAGCATTATCCTTGAATACAGGTGCCACACTAGCCACCTGATGCTGATGACCGGAATGTCGTGCAGGCTTCCTCCGAACAGAGGGTCTTCGATGCTTGGGCTGAGACTGCACAGCATGCGCTTCACCTTCTTTCCTCTTAAACGCTCCATACCGCTTAGAGGAAGAACCATCATCTTTTGCCAATCGTCCTTCTCGGACACCTTCTTCGAGACGCATCCCCATGTTCACCATCTCGGTGAAATCAGAGGGAGCGCTTGCCACCATTCTCTCATAATAAAACGACCCAAGAGTCTTCAGAAAGATCTTGGTCATCTCCTTCTCTTCTAATGGTGGAGTGATTTGAGCTGCCAGCTCACGCCATCTCTGGGCGTACTCCTTGAACGTCTCTTTGTCCTTTTGTGACATAGACCTGAGTTGATCTCTGTCAGGCGCCATGTCAACGTTGTATTTATATTGTTTGACGAAAGCTTCGCCAAGATCATTGAAAGAGCGGATGTTGGCACTGTCCAGACTCATGTACCAACGGAGAGCAGCACCAGACAAACTGTCTTGGAAGTAGTGGATCAAGAGTTGATCGTTGTCTGTCTGCGTGGACATCTTTCTGGCATACATGACCAAGTGTGCCAAAGGACAAGTGTTCCCTTTATATTTTTCAAAGTCCGGGACTTTGAATTTGACTGGTATTTTAACACCGGGAACTAGACAAAGTTCGGCTGCTGACTTGCCGAAGAGATCTTTGCCTCTAAGAGTTCTCAATTCCTTTCTCAGCTCGAGGAATTGATCGTTCATCGCGTCCATTTTCTCGTGAACATCTGAGCCTTCAGAAGCTTCAGAGTGATAAATGGTGTCGTCTACCCTAGGCATGGTATGCACGACAGGAGGAACAGGAATAGGGACCGGGCTAGATGCCGGCATTTGTGCAAATGTTGGAGCTGGCAGATCGGGCATAAAGCCGGGAGGCATCCCCCAAGGAAAACCGGGAGGCATGGCATTTGGCTGATGGGCACTGACAGGCACCGTTGATGTAGCTATCTCAGAAATAACCGTCCGCTGAACGGGAGTTGTTGGCTGTTGAGGAGCAGGCTGATTCTGAGCAGCAAGGAGTTGCTCCATCAAAGCGCCAAGTCTGGCGACTTCATCTCTCAAGCTCTGGTTCTCTTGTTCCAATTGCTCCATAATCCTTGCAGAGTTGACTCGCGTATAATACCGGTGAGTCAGCTTGTCTTCAAAATAAATGAAGAACAGACGTTAGAACCAGAAGACCAGAAACAAAGGTACCTGTTTATGCAGGAATGATGCATGAAATGCTTGTGCAAATGTTTTAATTTTCAAGGAACCCTCAGGGTGTTTGTTTGCAATATTTTTGAATATTTAAATATTTTAATTGCTCATGGAAAATATTTCATTCAAAATACTAAGACAAAGAAGTACAGCATTCTTTTAAATATTACAAAGAGAAAAGGTAAATAACATCCTATGGATCCCTATCAGCTCGGGATGCTGGAAGACGAGAAGTGTACAACTTCTTGATCTCTCTCTCATAGGCGGCCTCCATATCAGCTTTCTCCTTTGCAAGTTGATCATACTTCCTTTTCCAGAATTTGGAAGACTGAGGAAGCAGAGAAGTCCAAGCGTCGTTCGGATCGTCGATCACTCGGTGCTCGAGAAATTCAATCATATCATCTTTCTCCTTGAGCTGCTGCAGCAATTCCTCTCTCTCGCGGATCCAGGCACGCGAAAGGTCTTCTTCTCTCAACTCCTCTACACGTTGGGTAGGGAGGGTTGAAGGCCCAGCCACATCCAACAGTGTAGGTCTCGGATGATCATACGGCATCAGGTAGGTAGCAGCCCTCTGTCTGACCCAAGAGGTGTAGGGCTCCAAAGAAATGCAGTTCTTTGGACCCAATTCATTCCTACTCTTTATGCGAATATTGCGCCAAGCGCGGACAAATCTGGCTTTCAGGCCTTGGGGATCTTTACCCTCCTGAAAGAACACACCTTCTAACAGAATGTTATGGGGTTTATCCTTTAGGGGGAACCCAAGCTGACGACGTGCAAGCGTAGGATTGTAGGTAATCCCACCACATGTACCAAGAAGAGGCACATTGGGGAATTCACCACAAGAATTAATGATCTGAACGGTATCATACACGCGATCATACCAGGTGATATCATCATTGGTGAGAGACATGAGTCTCTGAGACCACCGTAGACATCCCTTGTTCTCCTTGAAAGCAACCGTCTGCGGCAAGTGCGAAATAAACCACCTGTACAGCAGGGGTAAACAGCAGACAATAACTCCTCCATTCTTCATATTCCTCAAATGCATGGAGACATACGCATCACCCAACAAGGTCGGAACTGGATTAAGGACTGAAAAGATCCTAATGGCATTCATATCGACGAACTTGTCGAAGTTGGGAAACAGCACCAATCCATAGATAAGCAATACGAATAGAGCCTCAAAGGCATCCTCACTCATGGCCTTCCCATAGAAGGTAGCTTGTGCAATGAGGAACTCGGAAGGAAAACCCTGAATTCCGCCTTTGATAGTCAGATTAGCTCTAATCAGATCTTCATCTATATGCAACAGGCTGGAAATCTCTCGAGCAGATAGAATACTCTCTAAGCCACTGAACGGCACTTGATCCAGAATCGGAATCCCAATAAGGTGAGAGTATTCTTCCAAGGTTGGCAGCAACTGGAAGTCCGGAAATAAGAAGCAATGATAGAGCGGATCATAGAACTGAGCAAGAGTGCTCATCAATCCCTCATCCACCTGAGTGGTCAGCAATGGTAGGAGCTTCCCATATCGAGCCTTGAAACCCAAGGGATCTAGTACATAAGATGTCAGATTCCTTAACTCCTTTACATCAGGCTGTTGGAAACTGTATTTCTTTGTATGCCTTTTCGGTCTTTCCATGTCTGACAATTTTGCAAATAACCCTTTAAGTTCCTTGAAAATTTTCTCTTTTGATGACATGAATGCGGATGAATGCGTGAATGTATGAATGCAACAAACACACTCAAGGATCAAACAAAGCACGCCAAACAAAGGTCGTGGGAAAGCTCATTGTATCCCTAATATCAATCATCCATTTTGGTGGATTTAGGTTTTCACCTTATCGACACCCAAGTTCCATTGATATTAACGGTACATGAACCGGTTCAAACATTCCTAATATCAACCAGCCGCTTTGATGGATTTTAGGTTTTACACCTGATCCGGGATCCATTGATATTAACAATGTTTGAACGACTCAACCACGAATCACGGGTTTGTTGAGAGTCACGAGCATGGAGTCTCGGTTAAGAACCACCCAAAGGGAGTGTACTAGGGTTTAAACCTGCCAGACATGTTCTATCAGAGGTTCCCATAGTCATCGTTCCATCTTTCGAATATTATCGGAGGAACGAATACTCGTATTCCAAGAATATTCTCAAGAGAAACTCTTATGAGTGTAGTATCGCGTAACAATCGTATCAGAACTGACATCTGAACGACCTCCGCACTACGGTCCTAAAAATAGGCCAAGATGGGTTTGGTAAACTACGGTCCTTGGCTTCTGCGGAACATGATTGAAAGAATAATGCCTAACCACAAATAACTTGTGTGACATTATTAGTTCAACATGACCTCCACCAAGTGAATGGACTCGCAAGTCAACTGGCTAAGGACTACTCCACACCAGTCGACAAGACTATGCCATTCTCCTATCCTAGAGTGCACTCGAGTTCGGGTATAGAACTCATCTCACAGATCACCAAAGCAAACAGCAAATGTATATCAAGCAATTCACACATTACAATCAATACATTTATCCCAAATTGCACAAAAATATGTCAGATAAAGAATAACAATATATCACAACAAGGGTGAAAAGTAGGCACTTCCAACCAGGGATTCTGGTGAGATTTCCCCAGCAGAGTCGCCACTTTTCTGTAGCGGTGTATTCGTCGCTATATGATCTATCGATTAAACCATAAGCTAAGAGATACATTGAAGTTTCGAGTCGCCACCGCACTTTTATTTATCCAAAGGATTGGCTAAAAAGCGAACAAAAGCCTAAGAAGTTTTACACGTAGAAAACTAATAAAAAGATCAGAGATTCTGGGTAAGGGGTAAATTACGCAATGGGAAGGTGTTAGGCACCCACTACGTCCTAGGTACTCCTAGGGAGCCCTTTTCACACTTGTTGTAGAATATTGTTATTTGTTATGACATAAACATTGTGCAAACATGATTGGGATGGTGAGAAAAGAATATACATGTTATTGGGTTCGAACGGATGAACCCGTTGCCTACGTACCTTCCATCAAAGGTAAGGATCAGAACGCCGTAGTTCGGCTAAAAGATTTCCAAAAGTGGGTTAGGTTCAATTTTAAACACAAACCCTAGGTCTTACGTTATCCACGGGAGAAAACTCAACCTTATACAAACAACAACGTCCAACATGTGAGAACAGCTTCAACTTGCCAGGGAGGGGTTAACCCTATAATAGGCAAGGAAGACTTACAATTCAATCACTAAAGACAAAAGGTGAGATTGACATCAACCACTAAGATAAATCAAACCTATAGCTCATGTATGAAAAGATTAATGGACAAAGCCAAAACAAGTGAATGAGTGGAATTACTGATTATGATTATGAAAATGGAGTCAAAGTATAATTAAGGTTAATTCAAATAAGTATTATGAAATGAAGTTTGAAAAAAGGTCAAGGACTTGAGTCCAGGTTTTTAGTTAGAAAACATGAAGATGTTTGCACAACACTTATGTCAAGTTTGAAAGATAAAGTGTGAAAAGGTTTAGGACCTAATGGATGATGAATGGATGAAATGGATAGTAAAACTTCTTAGAAGGTTCACTTCTTGAAATCATATAGCAGATGATTCAAGTGTGTCCTTTGGAATGGCGATTAATAATAATAAACAAACAAAGCAAAGGCGGATATCGGATGCCAATCAATGGTCTTATACCAATCTCCTAAAACAAAACGGGATATCAGATGCCACTCAATGGACTTACACTAATCTCCACAGGCAAAGAAATAAAAGCGGATACCGGATACCAATAGATGGATTTACACCAGTCTCCTAAAACAGAAATGGATATCAGATGCCACTCAATGGACTTACACCAATCTCCTCAAAAGAAAAACAAAGATGAACTATGGGAGTCAACTGCCAATCTATCTGGACTTAGGTTAACTCCACAGTATGCTCACAGGAAATCCAATGCCACATCACAGGGACTTACAATGAAACCTCACATACAAGAACAAAATCAACAATATGGTCACAGGAATGCAAATGCCAACTTACCGGGACTTATAATTGCAACCTCTCACACAAACAGATGAACAAACTATGATCACAGGAAAGCAGATGCCAACTTACAGGGACTTATAACTGCAACCTCACATACAAATCAAACAGATCAAATTATGATCACAGGACAACAGATGCCAACTTACAGGGACTTATAACTGTATCCTCACATACACACAGATAAACAGAAGATATGAGTGACCAATGAGGTCTTACACTCTATCCTTCCATATCACAGGAGCAAATGCCAAAGCAATGGACTTACAATTGTCCTCAATGGGCAAACAACAATGATAGCATCACAAAACAAATGAGATGATCATGCATTAATGGCAATTGATGATGATAATAAATGCATAACATACAAGCAAGCAAGTGCATATGAAGCAATCAATCAAGCAATGAATATCAAACAGCACACTCTATAGCCAAAACAATGGGGGCTCACACAAGAGGGTTTGACTTTAAAAGTCTACTGTAATGGGTGAAGGTCGCTCTTAACCTGGCCATTGAGGGACTCAGGTGAAGCAGATGAATAGGAGATGAGGGGTGTGCCTCATTGCTTCTATCTCAGAACAGAGAGAGCATATAAGAAAGTGTGGGAGTTCAGAAAGTAGGAACTCTCTCCACATTATTGACTCGATTAGATCTTGGGTATTTATCTCATTGCTTCAACCATGTAATGGGAGCAAAGAGAGGACACACTGAATAGTGGGGGATAGATTACTTATCCCTACCTTCCACCAATTGCCTTACTTGAAGGACTTTTCCTGCTTAGGACAAATATAAACAAACACAGGCATTGCCTCTTAAGGAGGACTTCAGACAGTTTGCCCGGTCAAATAACAGACCGGGTCTCCAGACTACATGAAGAAGAAGTGATTATACCTCAAAGCAAATGCTAAAAAGCAAAGCAAGCAAGCAAGTTCAAAGAACTTAGGCAACTAAAGTACCTGCAAAAGTCAAACTCATTAGCAAACAAGTCAACAGTCAAAATCAAAAGGAAATAACCCAAAAGTCAACCACAGAGGGACCAATTGTGCAAGGCACAAAGACTCAAGCATATGAGTCACCTACAAAACAAATTGTTAGCACATGAAACAATCAAACTTAAGCATATTAGAATGATCCTCAAGGCATTGGTGCTTAACCTGAAACAGATGAACTCAAACATAAGCTCAGAAGACCACTAGGACTAGCCTAGGGTCAAAGATGAAAGAAAAAAGTCAAGGCAGCAAGCAATATTTAATCAAAGTCAAATTCAATCATGTAGGAATCAAACACAATTGGATTCAAACTTATATCATGCATCAAGGTCATTTCATATGCAAAAGGATGCAAAGCATGGCAAGAGAAGCATACAAAAGTCAACAGCAAAGACTTCATTCAAAAGTCAACTCAAACAAACTCAAAAATTATGAAATAAATCACACTCAATCCTAACATCTAACATGGTATACATGCAAAATTTCATGGCATTTGGATGAGAGGAAGGCAGTCAAGTAAAATCATGAAGTCAAACCAAATTCAAGTAAGCATGGTGAAAGTCAACAAGCATGGGTCAACTTCAAAAAATCATATCAATTTGAAAACAGAAGAGAAATGAATGAAATTTACACCAATGCAAAGCTTGAGATGTCTAGTTATCACATATGAAATTTCATGATCATACAATAAGATTTGAGAATTTCACAAAAGATTTGGCAAGGCATAGCACAAAAAGTCAACAAATGACCAAGCATGGAAGAAAATTCTCAATCAAATGGAAAACAGCAAGATTAATTCCAAGAAAATTCATACATCAATTAGACATACAAGGGATCATTCATGCAAAATTTCAAGTGATTTGGATAAGAGGAAGCATGTGAACAAAAATTGGGAAAATACATGATCATGGTATAGCACCAAATGTAACACATAACTTCAAAAAATCAAAGTTCACAAACCACAAATGGGAAATGCACAAACCTTATATGGAAATGAAGATCAATGTGTCTAGTTTCACCACAAAAAATTTCAAACTCAATGGAGACAATATGGGAATTTCACAATAAGAATGGCACAATGTATCATTTTGGCATACATGTTGAAAAATCATTTATCATTTAAAATCCAGAACATGAAAAATTAATTAAAATTCATAATTAAATAATAGACTCAATCATGAACATCATGGAAAAAGAATCATAATTTTTGGATGAAAAATGAATTAAAAATGAATTGCTTAAGTTGAGTGAAATAATGAAGCAAGATGAACAAAATGGCATGGCAAAGTGGTCAAAGCAAAGTCAACCAATGGCAATTGTGTAATTAGCGCAGTCACTTAACAAAACTGCAGCGTTTTGATGGGGGAAACGAAATGTTCCCATTGGCTCTCAGCCAATGGAACAGTACACGAGCTAAACTATTCAAACTTTTCTGAGTTGGAAAAACCCTAGGGTTTATGGCATGGCTTGGCAACTGGGTTCAACAACATCATCACAAAACACTCGACCAGCAACAACATCATGGCAACAGCACATAAACAGCATGGCAAGGGCATCATCATCACTAACATTCAATAATTAGTCGATATTTCCATAGTATGGTAACAGCATCCTCATTAACCAATCAACAAAACAATCCAAAACAAAATGGAATTTCCTGAACAAAAGTTACAGTTGCAGAATAACAGCAAGCATCAACAACATCAAACAGCATTGGAACAAGCATGCTCATGGGAAAAATCTATGGAGAGTTCTGTTCTATGGTTTTAGAAACAGCAGCAATCAACCATCATCATCATGTAAACAGCATCCAAACAACAGCACATAGCAGCACAGCATATTCATCATCAACAGTGTTCATCACAAACAGCAGCACTCATTATGTTTATGGGATCTCAAAACTGCAGCATGCATGGCATTGTGGATCTCAAGCAATATTAAACAGACATAAATCAAAGAAATTCTAGGCGTGGCAGGGTTTAACAACAGCAGGATTCATTCATCCTTATGCAATCAAACAGAACAGACAATAGCAACAGTATTCATTATCATGTGCTCATCATGAATAAAAGCATCACAATAAACAATCACACAATAGTCATGTCAAACTATCCTCATGCAACAATAACCACAACAAAACAATCATTATCCATAGGAACTTCTGGTCATGGTCATATTTAAACAACAGCAAAACATCATAACAGCAGTAGGAACATCATACAACCATACCATAACCAAGTATATGCGACCCAACACAACAAACATGTAACAGCATGGTATTGACAGCATGGTATAAGGTGTTCATCAACATCCAAACAAAATGAACAACAGCAAACAACATGTGGATTTAGCAAGCAGCAGGACATTAATGTTTGTCAATTATTATCACTTGAAATTCAGCATAGCAGTACATCAACATTCAGCATAGCAGTACAAATGATCAGCAGCAGGGTTTATAAGCATCTTCATATTCATCATCAATTAAAACCAACAGCAACATGTAGCAATGGTGTTCATCATCATCATTCAAACAACAAACCAAACAACAGCATTCAAATGCAGTTCATGAGGGTTTTCTAAACTGCAGCATGATATCATGGTGATGTTCACACGGCCAATTAAACAACAGCATATGACAGCATAGCATATTCAACAACAGCAATGGTCGTGGCACTTCAAGCAAGCTCCTCAACATCAAACAAATTTTAACAACATTACACAACAGCACAGCATTCATGATGGTGTTCACACAACAAACAGACAATAGTAAGACATCCTTATGATATTTCCAAAATCAACACCAAAACTCGATCAGCAGACAACAGCATACATCATCCAAGCAAAGTCTGGACAGGACAAGTATTTTGACAGCAGCATGTAAAACATTGATCATACAACACCAACATTCATGACCAAACACAACAAATACCAACATGTGAATTTTATGAGCAATGTTCAGGAAGTTTCAAACAGCAGCATCAATTCCATTGTTTATGGTTCATCAACATCAAACAAGTTTTAAACACAAACACCTAATGTCATGGCCTTGGTACAGCAGGTTCATGTAACACGCAAGCAGCAGTCAATCAGCTTTGAATTTTATGGGGGTTTCATGCAATACTAGGTTTCACATACAGCATACAATCCCAACAAGATCATGAGCAAACTCCGGACAAAGTTATGTTTAAGTAGCAACAGCATTCATGGCATGAACAAAACACATCCAGCATATGGCAATGAGCATTAACAGCAGAACAACATCATCATAACAGCATCATGCAGCTTTTAAACAACAGCACCAAACAAATTCTAAACAAAATTCAAGGACAAGCTGGGTAGAGTTAGGTTTCGAAACAGCATGGGATTTCATCATCAGTCAACAATATGGATATCACTTGGCAACAAACATTCATGATACTCATATAGCAAACAGCAAAATAACATGATCATGGGAGAAATCTGGTGCAGGGTAGGTTTCACACCTCAGGGCATTTTATGTAATCCACCAACATAATTTCAACCAAGCATCAAACAATCATTATGGCAAACAAATTTCAAACAAAATCATGCAGACCAACTTCCTAAGCGTGCTCATTATGACAGCAGCAGGGTATGAAATTCATGTTCATCAAAATCATCATCAATTTGCAGCAAGGCTAACAGCATTACAGTGACAACATGTTCAAACAAATGCAAACAATAGCAGGCAACATGTCTCATATGGATTTCCTGGGATGTTCATGGGGTTTCAAACAACAGTATAATTCATTCATCATCATAAAACCAGTCATTGAACAAACAAATACAACAGGAGCAACAATGATCAAGCATGTGCATAAATTTTGGGTTCTCATGCAATAAACCTTAGGGTTTAACCAACAGCAACATGAGCTTCAAAATACAAGCAACAGTTATGCGCAAACAAATATATCCAACAGCAATAATCCAACAAGCCATGCCACAACTATCACCATTTAACATCAACCAACACAAAACAACATTTAACCCTGTGGAAATCTGGACAGAATTAGAGTTTTAATGCAACAGTATTCATCATTTTCATGTAAGCAGAAAAATCAAAATGCTCAGAACTCAAAATTAATTGCACCAATAGCATCATCAAACAACAACAACAAGAATATAGCAATGGTTTTTCTCGAATCAACCAAATGTGAGCAAATCGATTGGAAACAACCTCAAGCATGCAAAATGAAAACCATGTTTCTCTCAGCATAATCAACCATTTCAAACCATTTAAAGTTCATGATAATCAGCACAACTCAAACTAGCTAAAGCATATCATGGCATGGAGAAAGAAGGTACTCGAAAACTTACTTGTTTTTGAAGCAAGTTGTGAAACAGTGATGCTTTTGATGATATGAGTGCAAACAGCGGGCTTCTATGCTTGGTAATGAAAGGTGATGAAGCTTGCTCAGCTCAAACTTGCTTGGACCTCCTCAAATCTCAAGTTGCCATTGGAGATGCTTTGAAGATGCAGAGCCTGAAAGCGGGTTACAGTTGAGAAATGATGTGCAAAAACAATCCCAAATGATGTTTAGATGATGGAGGAATCAAGGTTATTCGAGGGTTTTCAAGGGTTTGGCAGAAAAGTTCACTTGAGCCAAAATGCAAATGAGAGAATATGTGTTTTTTCTGTTGGTGGCTGCTAAAAAACTAGGGTTGGAAATGCAGAAGAATGGCTTAAATATCATCTGTTAATCATCACTTTATCACATGCTAATCCCAGTTTAATTTTATGGATCAAAATGCCAATTGCTAACTATGCATAAGTGAGTAAATGGAGGTGTATGTTTGCCATGAGCTGGGCCTGGACAGGCTGCATACAGACTGTATGTTTGCTGTTTTGTGGCTGCACATGTACTGCTGTACTGGTTTTACCCTTTTGAAGCCATTTGCATATTTGTCCATTTTGCAATAAGTGAAAGAAGGGGTGTGATGGCTTGGTCGAATGGGCCTGAAATGAGCAGAACAAAACTTTCCAAATTGCTGTTTGTGATTTGTACATGTACTGCTGTACTTGATTTACTTGTATGAAGTCAAATGCACAAATTGCCAAGCTTGCATTTTTATCCAAAATTGTGGTATGGTGATGGAATGTGCATGAATTAGGACTTGAGGCAAGTTTCAAATGTGATTTTAAACCTTTCCCAATTGGCCAAATCAAGAAAAAGTCAAAAAATCAAAAAGTCAAAGTTTGGTCAAACTTTGAATTTAAATGCAAAAGGTCCAAAAATGCCATTTTGAATGGTAAGGTTTTAGGTCATGAAATTTATATTTTTGGAAAGAGGATGAAAAATGTGGTTTGTAGGAAAAAACCCCACCAAATTTGGCCTTATGGTTTGAGAGATATGGCTTGTTGAAGTTCAAAATTTGGTGAAAATGATTTGATCATATCTTGACAACCACACATGGGATTTTGATGTTCTTGGACTTTTTGAAAATGGGAGAACAAGATCTTCAACTTTCATGTTGGGCAAAAATTCATTTGGAGCTTGTATCATGATGTAAGTTAAAGATCAAGAAGTTTCCATTTTTGGCAGTTGAAATTACAGGTCCACTTTCTATTTCTGGAAAATTTCTGATTTGCTTGATTTTCTTCCATGATGAGGTTGAACATGATAGATGAGACTTATACAAGCATGAATGAACTCCTTCAGATCAATTCTATCCATCAAATTCTTGATTAAATCAACTGTTGACCAAGTTTGACTGTTTGTTGACTTTTCTAGGGTTTTGGACTGATTGAACTTCTTCTGATGATTTCCAAACCCTAAATCCTTGAGAACCTGACTTCAAATGATGTCTCAAGATGTATGAACTTGTGATTATTGATCATGGTGCCCAAATTCTGCAAGAATGGCCACCATCCATTGCTTTGACTGATCAATGACTGACTTTGACCTAATTTCTGATAGTTGCTTCAACTGCAAGCAAAAAGATTAGACTGACAATATTTTTGTACTTTTTGAAAGATAATCATATGAAAGCAAAGATATACAAATGCAAAGTATGCTTGGTGATCAAGAAACAAAACCCACAAGGCAATCTACCCACTAGGAGGGAAGCAAAGGCATGCAATGATCCTTGAGGCCATGATATGAATGATATGGGCCATGAGGGATCTTAGGGCCCAAAATTGGGGTCTTACAATCCCCGGTAGGGATCAGTTGGAATCGTCTTGTTCAGAAGGCAGAAGCATGGAGAGTCCGAGGACATATGGGGTGTAACCGAGTTGGAACTCGATGAAATCACGGGTTTCACATTGCCATTAGGATAGACTTTTCCTTTTGAGCGCAGTTACCTCTTTTCAGGAATTGCTTCCTTTGTATTGCTCATTTGAGCCACACTTTTCCAATCAATAAAATGCACATTCAGTCAAATAATTTTGTTTTTGTTTTTCATTACCGCTTTGATTGCAAAAACATCCAGATATTTTTGATAAAGAATCTTGCATTTTAAAGACATACAGGTCCCTTCCAATGCATGTTTATAAGATTGAAGGCTTGAAATCTTATTTGGAAGGTTGAGTGACCCAAGTGTTGAAATCTTGACATGCCTGGGGCACGGTTTTATCTGACGATCTGTTTTGCAGGAACTGTTCGGTATTCGTCACTCACTTGCAGGTTGTGGTGTGGAAGCTTTGTAACAGATCCCCAGAGAGTTCGCTCAGGAACGAATGAATGAAGAACGACGAAGTGACGTTGAGGCGTACGACGATCCTTGATGATAACCAAGAAGACTCTTCAAAGTCGGAAGATTGGAATTTCTGTATAATTCCAGGAGTACGTTCTCGTCGAGCGCGGAACGATTTGGAATACAAGATGATGGAGCAGAAAAGGTCCAGACGAGTCTGGGAATTCTCAAAAGTGGAAAGCCGATGCGAGTTTGGGGAGGTGGATACCGTGGTTCGACGAGTCGACGGGTGTTCTGTACCAACTTTCCTCATTTCCCAGCTAGGTCCCCAAGCAGAATCATAGGACTAGCTCCCCAGCAGATCCAAGGTTTGTGGACTTCTCCGGCCGAGTCAGGATGGTTGTCCCCGAGTGGAGCGGGTCTTTTCCAAAGAAATATATCTCCAGCAGTTCCCCGAGTGGAGCGGGTCTTTTTCAAAGAAATATATCTCCAACAGTGTTCATCCTACCAGAGGATTGAACAAGTTCCCGTAGTGGACAGATATCGGCATCCCCAGCCGAGTTGATTCTACATATGGATTGCATGGGTTGTCCCCAGCGGAGTGGCATCCGGTTCCCTAGCAGGGTCAAGGTGGTTATCCCCAGCAGGTGTTAGATTGATACTTTCCCCAGTCGACAGGCCTGGAGATTGCTATTTCCCCAGCGGAGTATCTGAGAGCATTCCCCAGTGAAGTCGTCAGGTATCTGTGAGGGTTTTCCCGAAGAAGAGTCAGGATTGATATCCCTAGCAAGTCAAAGACCGATGTATTCCCACAGAGTGTTGGTGGTGCTTATCCCCAGCAATATCCTCGAGCGGATTGGGTGCAAAGGAGGTTCTTCCCCAGCAAGGGTTACCTTTTTCAGCAGCAGCATTATTCCCTAGCAGGGTGGAGTCGGAGCAGAGACGAGTTCCTTAGCAGAGTGCCTCGTGCTCCCCAGAAGAGTCCCTTGAGGGGGATGCTTTTTATGCATTCATCATGTAGAATAGCATAGCATATTGCATAGGAAAAATAATAAGTCGCGTAGCATTTCCATAATTATGGAGCATTACGCGAAAAAAATCAATCATGCATCGTATTGCAAGCATAGAGCTAGTCTCAAGCCGTGGTTACCGTTTGAGAGGTGGTTGTGCCAGAAGCGAAGATGTTACTCTGAGGGGTTTAGCATCACGACGTCGGGTCAGCAATGTTCCCCAGTAGTGCGATATTGGAGGAAAGGTTTCCGTCGGACAGAGATGGAAATAAAATCAGAGGACGTTACGCGATCAGCGCGATTCAAGCCGTGGTTACCGCTTGGGATTTGGTTTTGCCGGATAGTGAAGACGATACTCCGAGGAGTTCAGCATTGTGAGCAACAGTATTTCCCAGTCATCAGTAAGTGTCTGGTCGAGTTTTCTTTGATGTCCTGTAAAACATCATCGTTCGATGTCCAGTCAACGTCAAGTTATTTCCCAGTCATTGTTTAATGTCTGGTCGATCATTGTGTGATGCCTGTCAACATCATTGTGGGATGCCTGTAAACATCATTGTTTGATGCCTGTAAACATCATTGTTTGATGCCTGTCAACATCATCGTCCGATGCCTGTCAACATCATTGTGGGATGCCTGTAAACATCATTGTCTGATGCCTGTAAACATCATTGTTCGATGCCTGTCCACATCATTGTTCGATGTCCTGTCAACATCCTTGTTCGATGTCCTGTCAACATCCTGGTTTGATGCCTGTAAACATCATTGTCCGATGCCTGTAAACATCGAGTTTTCTTCCAGTCATTGTTTAATGATTGGTCGAGTTTTCTTTGATGCCTGTAAACATCATTGTCCGATGCCTGTAAACATCGAGTTTTCTCCCAGTCATTGTTTAATGTTTGGTCGAGTTTTCTTTGATGTCCTGTAAAACATCATCGTTCGATGTTCTGTAAACGTCGAGTTTCTTCCCGGTCATCAGTCAGTGTCTGGTTGAGGGTGTACCCTTTGATATGTCGCCATCAGAGTGGTGATTGGTGTTATTTCCGACGCTTGCCAGCGGAGTTATCACAAGGAAAGAAGATTTCGGGGTCCAAGAAAAGCAGAAAAAGAAAATAACAATCCCGAGCGGATGAGTGGTGTTCAAGCCATGGTTATCCCTGCGTTACCATTTATTTTGGTATCCAGGTCGATGTTTTGGGTTCAAGATTGTTCTTCGCCGATTCTGACAGGCGTCGTTAATTATTATCCCATCAGAGTGCAAATTGTTCGTCTGTTCTTGGTATTCAATCACTCTTCATCCTGATCATCCGAAAGCCGAGGCTATTTCGTATCGACAGGTTCACAGTGGATTGAATAGGGGCAGCTGTAACACCTCAAAATTTGCCCTCCTCTCTTGGGACTAGCATTAACATGTTGCGTATCATTTTAGGTCATTAGGCATTGCATATTGCATATCATGTGGTTACACTGTGCAAGCCATTCTCCCAAGTCTTGATCAGAAGATGAGGAAGTCAAAGTGCAAGCTAGGGTTTTATTGACTGATCATGGGCCATCTGAGGATTGGGCTGTGAATTAGGGTTTTGTGATTCTCAGGGGAGATTGATCTTCATCTTGATTGCAATGATACATCATCATCATCATGGTTGGATGTCATCAGAAGATTGAAGAAGATTCCTTGAGATTAGGGTTTTGACCACTAGTCAACCCTAATCAGTTGCATTGGGCCAGTCAGGGCATAATCAGGAGATGGGGTCTATGATGGTTATGGGGTTCATTATGTGATCACTTGGAGATTATTGAGGCTAGGGTTTCACCCTTGAGCCATTTCAGTTGAAGATTGGAGCTCAGATTGATCTATGCATTGCCTGATTCATCTATCAGTTGAAAAGTCAACTGTGGTCAACTGTACATGATCTGATGGATTTGGAGGTGAAAATAAGTTGGATACACTTCATTCATGTTGGAACAAGTGTTAAATGACATCTCAAAGCTTAAAAATGAAGAAAATCAAGTCAGAACAAAAACTGCCAAAAATAGAAAGTGACTTGTAATTGAAGTTTCCAAAAATGGAAAGTTTTGGACCTCAAAGCCACGTGTCCAAGGAAGCTTCAAATGAAAAATTGTTCAACATGAAAGTTGTAGATATTGTTCTCACCTTTCCAAAAAGTCCAAGAACTTGAAAATCCCATGTATGGTTGGAAAATTAGGGCTCAGTGAAATTCAAAAATGACCCATAATCAGGAGGCCATAACTTCCACATGGTTTGTCCAAATTGCAAGTTCTTTATATGCACAAACTCCATTTGACATGTATTTTCATGGTGCATCATTGGATTTTTCCAAAAGTGGTCAATGCAAAAAGTCACTTTTCAACTGGACAGCTGAATTGGACCAGGGGCAAAATTGTCCAACTTTCAAAATAATTGGATTTTGAGATGAGACTTTTTGCTACACCTCATAAATGGAATTTGGAGTGTGTTGGAATCATCATTTCATGCATAGGCCTTGTAAATTGAGATTTGGCTTGAAAAGTGCAATGGCTAAAATTGGATATTTTGCTACCACATAGTGAAATTGAGAAATAAGCATCCAATGAGAGTGAGGCAAGTGGCAATGGATTACACATGATATTTAGAGTTTGCATGAGCTGTCAACAGGTGTCATTGAGCTGGCATAGTGAAATTCCATTTTTGCCCTTTCTTACAAATAACCATTTCACTTAGCAAATGCATTTGGTTAATCACCTTGCTTAATCATGGTTTAAGCTATCATATATAAGCTTAATCACTTGTTAAACATAACAGAATTCACACATTCCAAGTTCAGATCCAAAAAACCTCTCATATTCATCAAAACCCTCAAGAACTCAAGAACTTCAAATTCACAATTCTTCATCATTCTTGAACCAATTCACGAAATTCCTTTTGATCTGAACTCCAATCATCATCCTTAGCAACTGTTTTGGGAGATTGAAAGGAATCAAGCACTGGTTCGTGACTGTTCAATCTCACATCATCAATGGCAAATCCAAACCGTGCGCACTAGGAGTGGAGGTGATTGAAACTGAGCATAGCATTCATCTACCTGAAGCATATGCTGCATCTGTTTTGGACTAATTGGCGCTAAGGACCACGTGAATTACACTGCCATTGCCAGGTTTGAAGATTTTCGAATCTCATGCTTTGCCAAATTGTTATATGCATTCTGTAGTTCACTTAATGTAGAGTGTGATGATGCTCATGGTTTTAGGAATAGAGGACTGTAGCGTGAGAAATCTAAGTTTGAAGTTACGAACATAAACCCTAAGTGATTCGATTCGTTTGATTTAGGAATGGTTGGGCAAAATAGAGTTCATATTTGTAATCCTCATGCTTGGACGGTTCGAATGAGTATCTACTCGTCCATTTTGGTGATAGTTTGGAAAACTCGTGTTCTTGAATGTTTTGAAATTTCTGGAAAAAGTTCATGGCTGAAACGATGAAGAAGCTTGGTTTGATCCAAAATCCTGTTCAAATTTTCAAATAAGAGGTTTCCCTCCCGCGCCATCCATAATTACAGATATGCCATTGGCATTTTAATTAGTTTTAATTAATTCTTAACAAATATTTTAACACATTAAAAAATTCA
The DNA here is from genome assembly GCF_024323335.1 of Lathyrus oleraceus. Classification (NCBI taxonomy): domain Eukaryota; kingdom Viridiplantae; phylum Streptophyta; class Magnoliopsida; order Fabales; family Fabaceae; genus Lathyrus; species Lathyrus oleraceus. The sequence goes on along the minus strand of NC_066582.1, from coordinate 412,500,774 downwards.
TAAAAAATTGTAGAAAATTCATAAAAATATGAGAATTTTTTCTTTGACTTTGTGGTTGAGTGTAGAATTTTTTTGACCTATTGGTCAAAGTTGTGCTTGGTAATAATATTATTTGGCTTAGGCTTGTTTCACATATATCCATTTTTTGCTACACTTTGCCAATTGATTCATGAAATGCACATAATGTAAAATAAATTCTTGCCAATTTTTGTGATGATTCTTGACTGATTGAGGCTCATTTCCATGTAAATTTCATGCATTTTTGATACCTGGCCATTGAGATATGATTTTTATAACTTAGGTGTGACAATTTGTGTCACACCTCTTGATGTCAATTTGCTGGAATTTTTTGATTGGCTTATACTTGTTGAAATGAGATGAAATTTTACATGAATGTTGATTAACATGTTAGGAAGCTATGAGAATTTTTGTGGAATTTTACACTGCATTTTCAAATTGATTGTGAATTTTCCTTTCTGGTGGTTGAATTTGCAAGCTCATGTGACCTAGGTTGGTAGATTGATTGAGAAATGCTCATATGGTACTGTATGATCATGAAATTTGATATGCTTGTAGTAGACACATGTTAGGACCTCCCTGTTTTGGTCTCATCCATTTCTTTATTGTTTTCATTGAGATATGAATTTTTGAAGTGGAAGCATGTATTGATGTTGTGATTTGGAGCCTATAATTGTGTCTGTTTTTGTTGATTTTCATTGACATGGTTCCATTTGCCCAAATGAGCTCAAATTTGACATGGTATACCTTGAATATCCCCTGTTTAGGTGTAATTTATTTGAGAAATTTTGGAATTATTTTGATGTGGATTTGAATGCAATAGTTCTGTTTGTATGCTTGGTGCTTCATTTGAACTAGTTTGGATTGTTTTGTGCATAGCATGAGCATAATGAATGATATAAACATGAGGCCAATGATGTTTGCTCTTGTTTGACTTTAATTTGACATTGGTTGGTGGATACCTTGCTGTTTAAGGATTTTTTCTTGCTTTAGACCCTAGGCTTGGCCTAGTGGTCTAGTTGCTAATGTGTGCTTGATTTTTCAGGATCAAAAGCATAATGCACATGGAGAATGAATCAAGTTAAATTTAATTGATGTTGTTGATGTTTGTACACTAACATAACATTGTTTTGTAGGTGGTGAAGCTTAGGCTTGAGCTTTGAGCTTGCTTTATTATGCATTGCTTTGTATAGTTTGATTGATTGAACACTTGCTGTTTGGTTTTGTCTGTCTGATTACTAACTGTGTTTGATTGTTTCCAGGTACTTTTAGTTGCTCAGTTCCTTGTGAACTTTTGCTTTGCTTTGCTTAAGCAACTTGCATTGAGGTAGGTCCTCTTGACTTCATGTAGTCTGGAGACCCGGCTGTTACCGGGCCGGGCAAATAAATGTCTGAAGTCCTCCTTAAGAGGCAATGATTGTGGTTGTTTATTTTTAAGCCCAAGCAGGTGAAAGTCCTTAATCAAGGCAATTGGTGGAAGGTAGGGGTATGCAGTCTACCCCCCACTATTCAGTTGAGTCTTCTCCTTGCTCCCATTACATGGTTGTAGCATTGAGATCAACAGCCCAAGATCTTGTGCAGTGCACATTGTGTCAGAGTCTCTGAGTATAGAAGGGTTCCCCCATTCTGGACCCATGCTCATTTGTCAGAAGCTCTCCCTGATTAGGGATAAGAGCTGTGAGGTCTGATCCTCACTTCACCTTTTCATCTGCTTCACCTTAGCCTCGTAATGGCAAGGTTAAGAGCAAACACAGCCCGTACAGACGACTTGCTGAGGCAGTCAAACCTATTGTGTGAGCCCCTTGTTTGGCTATAGTGCGTGTTATGTGGATATCTGATTGACATGTTTGTTTGAGATGCTTGTTCTCATTTGATATATGATTGTATGCTTGTGTGTTAGCTTCTTTCCTGGATAGGAATAGTTTGCTTATGCAAGTAGGATAGAAAACTGAACTTAGGGTAAGCGATGCATGACAACATTAGGCTCGAGTCTCAGCTCCCTAGTCGTGTGTCTTTCCCCGGTTTCTGGTTAGCAATTCAGTCCCTTTCAGGGGAACTACATCGCCCTGATCCTCGTTCCAGACGAGGTATGTAGGCAGGTGGTCGTGCGAGACCACTCCGGGCAACCTTTTTCTTTTTGCGTGTGTTTACTTGTTATCTGATTGTGTGTTTGGTTCGGATGCCGACGTAAGCCCATTGATTGGCAGTCGGGCTCCACGTTTGCCGTTTTGTGCGTGTTTTGGTTCGGATGCCGACGTAATTCCATCCAGTGGTTGTCGGGCTCCATGTTTGCCACCCTTGTTTGTTTTTGTTGTTTTGTGTTGTTTGGCGTGCGTAAGCCGAACTACAGAGGCTCCGATTCTTGTTCCAGACAAGATATGTAGGCATAAGGTGCGATACCTTATCGAGCTCGTTCCTCTTAACCCCACCTGCGTTCCCTGTGTGTGTGTGATGTTTAGCAACCTTTTCTTTATTCTAGGACGTGGATCCCGTCGAGTACGACGGACGTGAGGGGTGCTAATACCTTCCCCTTGCGTAACCGACTCCCGAACCTTTTCTCTCTAGTCGCGAGACCATGTTCTTTCCAGGTTTCTCTGAGCGTTTCCTTTCCCTATCTTGGGATAAATAACGTTTAGTGGCGGCTCTGTGTGTTTTTATTTTTAGCTCGCCGGTTGATTTTTCGCAGGATGCGACACATAACTTGCTCAATTTTTATGAGATGAAATATTTCCAAGTTTCACAATCAAATTCAATATGTCTACTTCAACTTTTATGTTTGGAGGAATTGAAAATTCAACTTTTATGTGCATGTGATATGAGGATACATTATAGGTCATTTTGGACCAATGCCATTGAACAAGTGATTTTCCTCAACTTAAAGAATGCATAACTACTTCATATTAAATCCAAAATGAGGTCAAATTTGTGACCATTTTGAAGTACTTTGAGAGAGCTACAACTTTTATAAAGGAACCCTTCTCATTTGAAGCTCACATAAAAAGTTAGCCAAGGTGGAATAAGTGAACATATGGCTTGACACTTAGAATTGTTTTTGACATGTTTGATTTTCCCAACTTCCACCTCAAAATTCATCATGATCCAAGCTTCAAACAAAAAGGTGTTCAACATGAAAGTCGTTCCTCTTGATCTAACCTTTCGAAAAAGTCAAATTTCATCCATTTTGAAGAAGATTTGAATGGGTTGCACATGGCTTGAACATGGATGATCATTTGGCACAAATTGAACTTAAACATTCGATACACCAATGCATAACACTCCAACATGATCTCAGCAAGGCTTGTACTCAATTATGGATCAGAAAAAGTGATTACATGGGCATGTTACACGCCCATGCACCCATGCAATGTACATTGCTATTTTTGGATTTCATTTCAAGTGTGCAAATATCAATCCATTTGGCTATAAGTAGAGCCCTCTATGCTCAGAAACAAGTACCCTGCGCGCCAGCTTTGAATCCATACCTTCAAACCCTCTCATTTCAAAGGATAACCTTGATAATTTCCATTGGAAATTGAGTTTGAATCTCACTGTTTTGAGATTCGAAACACCAAGAGTCCTGAGCTTTTCATCCATTCAATTCTACTCCTTCAAGTGTCCCGAACAAGATCAAGAGCAAGATCAATCAAGCACAGACCTGCATTGAAGGTATTTTCCAGAATTTTTCATCTCTTCGATTCTCACTCAATTCTCCATAATTCTCTTGGATCTTTGGTTGTATGAAGTCCTACCAATGTAGGCAACAAGATTGAGTTGCTTTGAGATTGAATCGAAGCAACTCAAATCATGCACCTCAAATTTTAACTCCTTTTATCTCTCAATATACTTGGAGTTAGGATAAATTAAGGCCAGATTCGAGCTCAGAGGAATTTTTTAATTTAAAGTCATGTCCTTATTTTTAATTTTGGTGATGGTTGTGGATGAACCAGTCCGGTGAATCTCATCGGAGAAGGAGACCGGAGCTTTGGCTCCAGTGGTGAGTTGGCATTCATCTGAGCTAATTGATCCATTTGAAATGATCTAATCTCGCGCGTTGAAATTGATTACCACTTGTGTTACGCTTTCAGTCATGACTATGGTGGAATGCGCGCTAGCAACCACTTGATCTGCCACCTCAATTAATGAGGGAGATCAAGTGGTCCACGTTTTTTCTCATTTTCTGATTTTCATTTTATTTGGTTTATTTTCATTAATTCATATTAATTTTAATATTGATCCAAAAAATATGAGAGTTTCACCAATTTTTTAAAAATAAATTCCTCTTTCATTTTCTGAATTAAAATTATGTTTTGGATCATTATTAATATTTTTCATGATTTAATTGATTTTGTAAATATTTTTAATTATTTAAAAATACTTTTAAGTTTCCAAAAATTATGAAATTTTTTCTCCAAGGTCCTTTGACCTTGTTTGACCTATGATAAATCTCATGGCAATTTATTTGGTGTTTTTATGAGGTTTTAGGATTTTGACAAACCATAATTTAATTTAGTGCATTATTTAATTGATTTTAATTGTTTAATTGCAAAATAAATTGTGTTGAGTTTGTAATCTTGACTTGTTGAGTTTGACTTGTGTTGTTGGGCCTTGGTCAAGGTTGATTTGATTTTGTTGGGTTAAAATCATTGGATTTAGGGGATTTATGAAATATACATTTCATCTCCCAAAATGAATGAATGATTTTAATTTGATAAAAGTCATCCTTTGACCAATTTGTGTTGATTCCATTCCCCCTCCCTCTTCATCTTAATCCCCTTCTCTATTCATTCATGTCATGGACCTATGATATCTCTATATCCTAAGGCTAGTTGATTGCAAAATCAACATAAGTGTGGATGAGATTAGGTCCACCTATTTTGCATATTTGTTTTGTGTGTGGTATGTTTTAAGATCATAGTCCATTATACTCTGTCTCTAACATGCATTAACACCAAAATTTCTATTGCCCGACCTCAAATAGTTGTAACTTCTACATAAGTCCAATTACGATTGCTTAACATAGTGCTAAATTTGTGACACAAAAGGCATAGCATTCTAGTAAGTGAGATTGTAAGTCTCCCCTCTTTCATTGTATTGTGTGGAAACTTGGCCTTTTTTCCTTCCTTTGGAAGATGTCTTGGTTCAAGGATTCATGCTTGTGAATAATGGATTGAGTTTTCTCCAAAGAATGACTTAAACAAAACAAAATCAAAAGCAATACTAACTTCTAATCAATTAACAACTAACATTTAATTTCAAGACATTTATTTTTTATGCACTTTAATTTTGAGCTCTTATTCATTTGCCATTATTCATACCATTTAACTTGTTTACTTTAATTTCATTTTCACTTTGCTCATTTGAGCCATATCTTTTGATTATTTTGTGATTGTATATACTTGTTTGTGTTCTTTTGACCTTAATGTACATAATAATAACAAAAACCCTAAAAGACATTTTGTGTGGACTGTTGGTTTGCTCTAAGACATTGGACTTAGAATTAGGCAACACTCCCTATGCAAAAGGAGTTGGCCAATGCCCACTTTCATGAAACCAAGTGCTTGTGAAGTGAACTTTCATTTGATGCAAGTATTGTGATCCCATTTGAGTTCATCTGCAACATGATCTTTTGGAGTTGTTACTTTGAACATATGTCTAATGCTTATCTTTGAAGTCATCTGATACATGGAAGATTATGAAGAAGATCAGGATGTTGCTAAGCTTGGATGTGTCTATCTTTATTTGATGCCTTGCTCTTCATATTACTATTCGTGTATTGATATTGCTTGATTCTATAGTCCAAGGGAAATTTGGGTTTCTATATGACATTCTTGTCTATTGGATTGCAACCCATTGGTCAGATATTTTCAACTCTTAACTTTTAAATTTGTGCTTAGGATTAGTCTCTTCATCTCCTCCTTATTTCTTTAATTTCAAATCCCTCCCTCTTTTTACAATCTTCTTTGATTGTGTTTGTTTTCTAAAGTTAGACCATTTTTCAAATTAGAAACTTTGGTCTTATGCCATTGCACTTTTTTAAAACTCTTTTCTTAATTAAACTTGTAAATGAACTTAATCATACTTGACTTAAAATTTCAAAAGCCAAAAAGAAATAACACTCATTCAAACCATTTTTAGGCTTCTTGTGCCTTTGTTAAACTTAAATTTTTTGTTAAAAACAATGCACTCATGTTGAAATTGTTACCACGAACTACGAGGTTTTGATCCCTCATTTTATGTTGGTAAGTAGGCACAAGTCCGAAGGTCTTGTCAAACACAAAAATATAATTAATGAATTCTTTTCTCATCTATCAAATCTATTTATTGCAAACATCTTTTGTATAAAAATACATATGCAAACAAAAAGGGCTCCCTAAGAGTACCTAGGACACTTTGGGTGCCTAACACCTTCCCTCTGTGTAACCAACCCCCTTACCCGTAATCTCTGGCATTTTATTAGTTTTGATTTGAAAACTTCTTATCTTTTGGGTTTTGTTCGTACTTTTCCTTTTTCTCTTGGAAATAATAAAAGCGCGGTGGCGACTCTGGTTTTATTGACGTCTAGCTTATCCATAGCTTGATGGTCATGAATTTACCGCTACAGGTTTAGGCTACTTTTTTATGTGTATATAATTGTATATTTGATGTTTATATATTTGTTTATGTGATATAATCTGCTTGTTGTGCTTGGTGATCTCTGAGTGGTGAGATAAGTTCTAACCCGAGCTTAAGTGCTATTAAGATAGGAAGATGATATAGTCACATTCGACTTGTGTGGAGTAGTCCTTAAAAAGTTGGCTTGGGACCCATCTACTAAGTGGAGACCCTTTTGGAGCTATTGATGTCACACAAGTTATTTGTGGTTAGGCATTACTTTCTCTGATTTGGGGTCCGAGAAGCTAAGGACCGTAGAACATTTAACCCAACTTGGCCTATTTAGGACGTAGTGCAGAGACTATTCAGGTGTAGACTTGATAACAGTTGTTACACAATACTACACTCAGACGAGTTTCTCTTGAGAATATTATGGGTTGATGAGTCAGTCATCCTAACCTATAATATCCGACAGATGAAATTAAGATTATGGGAACTTTTTAGAACATGATCTACAGGTTTCTATCCTTAGTACACTCCTTTGAGATGGTTCTTAACTTGACTCTATGCTCGTGACTCACAATAAACCCTTCGATTCTTGGTTGGTCCAATCAAGTCTTGTCAATATCAATGGAACTTGGGTGTTGATAAGGTGAAAACCATAATCCACCAAAACGGATGATTGATCTTGACAATGACTTGATTCATCCCTTGACCTTTGTTTGCCTTATGTGTGATCCCTTATCTGTGATTGTTGCATTCATGCATTCATATGCATCTGTAAGACCCCAATTTTGACCCTAAGATCCCTCATGCAACTTCATCATGTGCATTAACATTGGGATCATACCTTATCATCCTCCTTACCCCTCTTTCATTGGGTTTGTTTTAGGAGAGATCACCAAGCACCATGTGATTGTATCATACTTGTATATTATCATTTTTACTAACCAAAATACCAAAAATGTGTCTTTGCATTTGCCTAACTCTTTTGTAGGTAGGGCATGATCCCCATTGATCTAGCAAGCTCATATCTAGGGTTTAAGACCCTCAGGGCTACAAGAGCACAACCAAGGAATGATCCATAATGGCTCTAAGCATCATATATGAGTCCCCATGATCTTCATATGTTACTTTGATCATGTATTCTTCAAGAGTTTGGAGGTAGTTTGCCTTGGAAACCCTAGTTTGTCTGGGTATCTTGAGTAACTTCTTCAACAAGCTTCCTCACCAATTGATCAAATTTATAAATGGACACTTAAAATCTCATCATCTTATTCATATATGATCTACCATGAGCCTAAAAAGTCAAGAGAATTGGAGGTTAACAAGTTGGTTAATGGTGGTTGGCCAGATGAATTCATCTGATCAAAACTGGGTCTCCCTAGACCCTATCTCCTATAATTTTCACCATAAGAAATTGATTCCAAGATAAAAGTTACTCTAAATGACATTTAAAACAACTTTCATGTTGAGACCTAGAGCTAGTTTTTCTTGGAAAATCATTTTCTATGTTGAAGCATTATAGGTCATTTTGTCTAAACCCTAATTTGAAAGTCAACTTCCCAAGGCCATAACTTGCTCAATTTTTATGAGATGAAAGATTTCTAAGTTGAACAATAAAATTCAAGACGTCTACTTTAGCTTTTATGTTTGGAGTGAGAGCTAAATCAACTCTTATGAGCATGTGATGTGAGGATACATTATAGGTCATTTTTGCCCTATACCATTGAACACGTGATTTTCCTCAACTTCAAAAATGCATAACTCTATCATTCTAAATCCAAATGACATGAAATTGGTGACCATTTTTAATGTCTTTGAAATATATACAACTTTTATGAATACACATTTCTCATTTGGAGCTCACATGAAAAGTTAAGTAAGATGGAATATTGAGATATATGACTTAACACTTAGAAAAAGTTTCAACATGTTAAAATTTCCAAACTTCCACCTCAAAATTCACCTTGATCCAAGTTCCAAATTAAAATGTGTCCAACATCAAAGTTGTTCCCCTTGATCTAAGCTTTCCAAAGAGTCCTATTTCATGCATTTTGGATGAGGTTTACTAGGGTTGCGTATGGTCTTAACAGGTCTGCATCAAGTGGAAAAATCAAATGTTAAAAACTTCACATTGCATTGCCTTGCCATTCAAGCATCATTTGAACTTTAGTATAGTTGGAATTGGATCTAAATGGATTGCTTCATGGGCCTGTACACGCCCATGCAAGCTTGTGCATGACATTCCCAAATTTAGCCAAATTTCAAGTGTGCAATTATCAATCCCAAATGCTATAAATACATGACCTCTGAGCTCATTTCAAACACACCTTGCGTGCCAGCTTTTCCCCCTCTATTCAAACCCTCACAATTCAAAGGAAAACCTGAGAATTTTCAACTTGAAATTTGAGTTTGAATCTCACTATTTGGAGATTCAAAAACTCCAGGATCCAAAGCTCTACTCCATTGCCAAACCACTACTGCAAGCACCTCGAGTGTGATCAAGTCAAGTTTGAAGCAAGCAAGATCCAGTTTTGCACAACATTGAAGGTATTTTTCATAAATCTTCTTCTCTTCAATTCTCACTCAATTCTCATCAATTCTCTTGGATCTTTGGTTGTATGAAGTCCTACCAATGTACGTAAGAAGATTGAGTTGCTTTGAGGTCAAATCGAAGCAACTCAGTTGACACACCTCAAAATTCAACTCCTCATATCTTTCTATATGTGTGAAGTTAGTTAAAATTGAGGTCAGACTCGTGTTCTACGCCATTTTTTCTTTCAGATCATATCCTCGTTTTTCATTTATGTGATGGTGATGACTGAACCAGTTCGGTGAGCCTCGCTTGAGAAGGTGACCGGAGTTCCAGCGCCGATGGTGTGCTGGACAGGTTCTGAGCCATTGATCTTGTTTAAAATGTTTTAATCTCACGTGTTGGTTTTGATTACCATTTCTATGGCGCATTGACTTAAGTCCATGGTGGAAAGCGCGCTGATGACCACTTGATCTGCCACCTCAATTAATGAGGGAGATCAAGTGGTCCACATTTTTTTTTCTGATTATTAGAATTTCATTTTTTTTTTCATTAATTCATATTAATTTTAATATTGATCCAAAAAATATGAGTTTCACCAAAAAAATTTAAATAAAATCCTCTTTCATATTTTGAATTAAAATTATTTTTTGGATCATTATTAATATTTTTTATGATTTAATTGATTTTGTGAATATTTTTAATTTTTAAAAAATACTTTTAAGTCTCCAAAAATTCTGAAATTTTTTCTCCAAGGTCCTTTGACCTTGTTTGACCTATGATAAATCTCATGGCCATTTATTTGGTGTTATGATGAGATTTTAGGAATTTGACAAACCATATTTAATTTAATGCATTATTTTTAGTATTTTTAAATTGAATAAATGCCAAATAATTATGTTGATCCATTTTGATTGTTTTTATAAGTTTGACTTGTGTTGTCTGGCCTTGGTCAAGGTTGATTTGACTTTGTTAGGTTAAGATCATTGTATTTAGGGGATTGATGGAATGTACATTCCATCTCCCAAAATGAATGAATGATCTTAATTTGGTAAAAGTCCTCCTTTGCCCAATTTGAGTTTTGGTCCATTCTTCCCCCTCTCCATCTAATTCCCCTTCTTTATGGCTCTATTTCATTTAACCTATGATATCTCAACATCCTAAGGCTAGTTGATTGCAAAATCAATATAAGTATGGATGAGATTAGGCCACCTCTTTTGCATATTCTTTTTGTGCGTGGTATGTTTCATGAGCATAGTCCATTATACTATGTCTCTAACATGCATTAACACCAAAATTCTATTGCCCGACCTCAAATAGTTATGACTTCTACATAAGTCCAATTATGATTTCTTAACATAGCGCTAAATTTTTGACACAAAAGGCATATCATTCTAGTTAGTGAGATTGTAAGTCTCCCCTCTTTCATGGTATTGTGTGGCAACTCGGCCTTTTTTCCTTCCCTTGGAAGATGTCTTGGTTCAAGGATCTACGCTTGTGATAAGTGGGTTGAGTGTTCTCCAAAGAATGACTTAAACAATAAAAAGCAAAAAGAATACTAACTTCTAACTCATTAACAACTAACATTTAATTTCAAGTCTTTTACTTTTAATGCACTTTATCTTTAAGCCTTATTCATTTGTCATTATTCATTCCATTCTAATTGTTTATGTTAATGTCATTTTCACTTTGTCCATTTGGACCATATTTTGTGATATATTTTACTTGTGTATATTTGTGTTTGTTTGTGTGGTCTTTGACCATTAATGTACATAATAAGAACAAAAATCCTAAAAAACTTCTTGTGTGGACTGTTGGTTTGATCTGAGACAATTGGACTTAGAATTTAGGCAACACTCCCTATGCAAAGGACTTGGCCAATGCCAACTTTCATGTAACCAAGTGCTTATAATCTGAGACATCATTGAGGATCCCTTTGAGTTCATCTGTAACATGATCATTGTGAAGCTGTTATTTTGAACTTGTGACTTATGGAATTCATCTGTTACAAGGGAAAATTTAAAGGAGATCATGGAGTGGTTAAAGCTTGGATGTGGCCATCTTTATTTGATGTATTTCTCTTCAAGTTAATATTGCATGCATTGTTTGTTGCTTGATTCTAATATCCAAGGGAATTTTGGGTTTCTATATAACATTCTTGTCTATTTGATTGCAACCCATTGGTCAGATCTTTTCAACTCTTAACTTTTAAATTTATGCTTAGGATTAGTCTCTTCATCTCCTCCCCATCTCTTTAATTTCAAAATCTCTCCCTCCTTTTAAAAACTTCTTTGCTTGTGCTTTTCTCTTTTTTAACTTAGACCCTTTGCAAATTAGAAACTTTGGCCTTATGCCATTGCATTTTCAAACTTCTTTTCTTAAATCAAACTTGTAAATAAACTTAACTATACTTGAATTAAAATTTGCAAAAGCCAAAAAGAACTAACTCATTCAAATCATTTTCTAGGCCATCGTGCCTTTCAAACTTAATTTTTGATTAAAAGCAATGCATCCACTTTGAAATTTGTATCACGAACTACGAGGTTTTGATCCCTCATTTTTATGTTGGTACGTAGTGTAACACCCCAATAAAATAAAATAATTATTTAAATTGAATTAATAGTATATTATTAATTTAATTAAATAATTAGATTATTATTATTGGATTATTTTAATTATTTTGGAATAATAATTATTATTGGAAAATATATAAGTGTGAAATGAGGAAAGAGAATCCCATTTGGTAAAGAAGTGTTTTCATGTGAAAACAGAGAAACTGCAGAGAAGAGGAAAAGGGAAGAGGCAGAGCAAGAGGAAGAAAGTTGGAGAAGAGGAAGAGCTTGAACTCAAAGAATGGCCGGATTATCTCAGGTAAGGGGGGTTTATCGTCGATTAATGGGTATTATGGGATAATATGTAATGGGTAGTGATAAGCCGTTGATTTAACCCTAATTGGGACTGTATATGCTGAAATTGATGTGGAATAAACTGTGTTAAAACTGTAAATTGAATCGATAGTTGTGTGAGTCGTAAATGTTAGACGATGGCACGGATCCCAATTAAAAACTTGAATCGGCACTACCAATTTAGAGACAAATTGGGTTTTAGATGCGGGAGCAGCCGGAAAACCGGATAGGCGTTAAGCTAACGGAACTTTGGAATAACTCAGAAAATCTGAGTCTGCGCGCGAACGGTCGACCATAGAGTCGGCGTGCGCTGACCCGTGGGGCATGCGCCGACTGCATGCGTCGACGCAAGGCATTTTGCGCCGACCCGTGACTTAAGCGTCGACCCTATGCGTCGACGCAAGGAGTTTTGCGCTGACTCCCTCCAGTTGAGCCGAGCCTTTGCGCCGACCAGCGAGTTTTGAGCTGACCCCTATGGTCGACGAAAAGCCTTCATTCTTTGTTCATGGACGTGCATAATGGTTTTGTCATCATCGAAACTTGATATCGTATGTTGCAGAGTGGAAAAATGGATATGTTAATGTTGTGTACATAATTGAGAGCTGGCCTATGTTGGCATGTGATGTAATAGAGATCATATCCCGCTGTTGTGAGCCGTATAGGTATTAGTAGAGAGTGCTAATACGGTGTTTAATTGACTTACATGATAATGATGTGTTGATTGATGTATGATGGCATGCCTAATGATGTGAATGTATATATATTGCCTGTGTTGTGAATGGACTGTTGTATGGCTTAGAGTGTGAGCTTATGTCCGTTGTGAATTGTTGTTGATGCTGCATTGCTAGATGATTAGCGTGTATAGCATAGCCTTTGGGGCTGTAGCTAATTCCCATGGTGAGGAATTAGTGAGTGAGTCATTAGATCTCAAATGAGTGGGACTAGTGAGCTTAGTAGCCGTATCTGGGTTTGATCGGTGAGCTTGAGCTATATGTTCAAGAATAGTCGGTACCGCATGTGTGGAGTCTCATTGCATAAATATCCGTATGGCGTATAATATGAATGGATGTATTCCAATATTATACGTGTGTTCGTGTTGTTGTTAAGTATGATTTGAGATTATACTTGTGTTTTATGTTGGTGTTGAGCATGATGTTAAGTTGATGTGCTGATACTGAATGTATGTTGCAGTTAGGGTGATTGGTGTGTTGAATTACTTAACATGACATAATATTTTATAATGCCTATTTATCGATTGAGGAACTCACCCTTACAACTATTTTTCAGGTAACGAGAAATGAGTTGAGTAGAAGCGAATGCTTGGAGTCTAGTGTAGTCTCCTTAGTGGGTCGTGCTCTGATAGATGTAACATCGGGATGGGACGTTTTATGTTGTTGAATAATTTACATGTGAATGTTACATGTTTTACATAATTTGATGGATTGGAATTTTATCCGCTGCGATTTATGCAATTGTTTGATTGATTAAATAAAGAGCATGACAGTTATTTTGAGATATGGTGTGAATGTTTTGTGTGACACCCTTTGCTGCATAATTACTCTGATTGTTATATGTTAATAATTTAATTAAATATTTGGGGTATTTAGAAGGGTGTTACATTAGTGGTATCAGAGCATAGTTGGTCGAGTCGAGTCGCAATTATTCTGTTTTCCCTGTACGGGATAGGTGTTGTGTAACCCTATCAGTACTTATTGTTTTAGCTTGTTGGGTTTTCAGAATAGAGATGGCTGGAAGAGGTAGAGATGATGCTGCGATTGCTGAGGCTCTGGGTATGCTAGCTGGAGTACTTGGAGGGAATCCGAATGTTGTGGGGATGGGAGCTGCTCGTCAACTGAGTGAGTTCCAGAAGAACAATCCTCCAGTGTTTAAGGGAGCATACGATCCAGATGGCGCTCAGAAGTGGTTGAAGGAGATCGATAGAATCTTCCGAGTAACTGAGTGTGCCGAGAACCAGAAGGTCAGGTTCGGTACGCATATGCTGTCAGAAGAAGCTGATGATTGGTGGGTTGCTACCCGCACTGAGTTGGAAACTGCTGGGGATGCTGAAATCACTTGGGCTGTGTTCAGAGAGAGATTCCTGAGGAAGTATTTTCCAGAGGATGTTAGAGGGAAGAAAGAGATAGAGTTCTTGGAATTGAAGCAGGGTAACCGGTCTGTTACTGAGTATGCTGCTAAGTTCACAGAGCTGTCAAAGTATTATACTCCCTATAGTGAGGCTACTGGGGAATTTTCGAAATGTGTGAAGTTTGAGAACGGGTTGCGTCCCGAGATCAAGCAGGCGATTGGATATCAGCGAATCAGGGTGTTTTCTGATTTGGTTGACTGTTGCAGGATTTTTGAACAGGATTCCAAGGCTAGAGCAGAGAGCTATCAGCAAAGGGTTGATAGGAGGGGTAAGAATCAGATTGATCGTGGGAAACCGTATGCAGCTGGCAAGGGTTTCCAGAAGCAGAGTGGGATGAAGAGGCCTAGTGGGGGAGACTCTAGTGCTCCTGTTAAGTGTTATAGATGTGGTCGGGCTGGACATCGTGTTCATGAGTGTACCAGTGCTGAGATGAAGTGTTTCAAGTGTGGAAAAGGTGGTCATTTGGCTGCAGAGTGCCGGTTGAAGACTGTAACTTGTTTCAACTGTGGAGAGTTGGGTCATATCAGTCCCCAGTGTCCTAAGCCGAAGAAGGAGAATCAGTCAGGAGGCAAGGTCTTTGCCCTATCAGGTTCTGAGACTTCTGCAGATGATCGTTTAATCCGAGGTACGTGTTATATTAATGGCTTTCCTCTTGTAGCTATTATTGACACAGGTGCTACTCATTCCTTTATATCTTTGGATTGTGCTGTGAAACTTAAGTTAGAGATATCTGAGATGCTTGGAAGTATGGTAATTGATACTCCTGCGAAGGGTTCAGTGACTACTACTTCAGTTTGTTTAAATTGTCCTTTGAGTATTTTTGGTAGAGACTTTGGGATAGACCTTGTGTGTCTTCCACTAGTGCAGATTGACGTTATCTTGGGTATGAACTGGTTGGTGTTTAACCGAGTTTCTATCAACTGTTTTGATAAGACTGTGATATTTCCTGAGATTGAAGAAGGAAAGAGTTTGTTTCTATCAGCGAGGCAGGTGAATGAGGAAGTAGCAGATGGGGCAGAGTTGTTTATGCTGTTAGCGACTTTGGAGGCTAAAGATAAACTGGTGATTGGCGATCTAGCTGTGGTGTGTGATTTTCCTGATGTGTTCCCGGAAGAGGTGAATGAATTGCCGCCAGAGCGTGAAGTTGAGTTCTCGATTGATTTGGTACCTGGTACTAGACCGATATCGATGGCTCCGTATCGTATGTCTGCTGTTGAGTTAACTGAATTGAAGAGTCAGTTGGAAGATCTGTTGGATAAGAAATTTATTCGTCCGAGTGTGTCACCGTGGGGTGCACCAGTGTTGTTGGTCAAGAAGAAAGAAGGTACTATGAGGTTGTGTGTGGACTACAGGCAACTGAATAAAGTGACGATCAAGAATCGGTATCCTTTGCCGAGGATTGATGATTTGATGGATCAGTTGGTTGGTGCGAGTGTGTTCAGCAAAATAGATTTGAGATCGGGATATCATCAGATACGTGTGAAAACTGAGGATATTCAGAAGACTGCTTTCAGAACAAGGTATGGACATTATGAGTATTCTGTAATGCCTTTTGGCGTGACTAATGCGCCTGGAGTATTTATGGAGTATATGAATAGGATTTTCCATCCGTACCTGGACAAGTTTGTTGTGGTGTTTATTGACGATATTTTGGTGTATTCGAAATCTGAAGAAGAGCATGCTGAGCATTTGAGAGTGGTTTTAGGAGTTCTACGAGAAAAGAAGTTGTTTGCTAAACTCTCTAAATGTGAATTTTGGTTAGAAGAGGTTAGTTTTCTTGGTCATGTGATTTCAAGAGGTGGTGTCGCTGTTGATCCTTCTAAGATAGAAGCGGTATCTAAGTGGGAAGCTCCTAAGTCTGTTGCTGAGATTCGAAGTTTTCTTGGTTTGGCTGGTTATTATAGGAAGTTCATTGAGGGATTTTCTAAGTTGGCATTACCGTTGACGATGTTGACCAGAAAGGGGCAAGCGTTTGTTTGGGACTCAAGATGTGAAGAAGGTTTCCAAGAGTTAAAGAGAAGGTTAACTACTGCTCCTATTCTGATATTACCGAGTTCGTCGGAACTATTCGAGGTTTATTGTGATGCTTCATTGTTGGGTTTAGGTGGTGTGTTGATGCAGAATAAGCAGGTTATAGCTTATGCTTCGAGACAACTGAGAGTTCATGAGAGGAACTATCCGACGCATGATTTAGAGTTGGCAGCTGTGGTGTTTGTTCTGAAGTTGTGGAGGCACTATTTGTATGGGTCAAGATTTGAGGTTTTCAGTGACCATAAAAGTTTAAAGTATTTGTTTGATCAGAAAGAGCTGAATATGAGACAAAGGAGATGGTTAGAGTTTCTGAAGGATTATGACTTTGGTTTGAATTACCATCCGGGTAAAGCAAATGTAGTGGCTGATGCATTGAGTCGGAAATCATTGCATATGTCTATGCTAATGGTTAAAGAGTTGGACTTAATTGAACAGTTTAGAGATTTGAGTTTGGTGTGTAAGAGTACTCACAATAGTGTTAAATTGGGAATGTTGAAGTTAACGAGTAATATTTTGGATGAGATCAGGGAGGGTCAGAAATCCGACTTGCTTTTGGTTGATAAGTTGACTTTAGTGAATCAAGGTCAAGGTGGTGAATTCAGAGTTGATGAGAATGGTGTTTTGAGATTTGGTAGTCGGGTGTGTATTCCGGATGTTACCGAACTTAAGAAGAGCATTCTTGAGGAAGGACATCGTAGTGGTTTGAGTATTCATCCTGGAGCTACGAAGATGTATCATGATTTGAAAAAGTTATTTTGGTGGCCGGGAATGAAGAGAGAAATTGCAAGTTTTGTGTATTCCTGTTTGACTTGTCAGAAGTCGAAGATTGAGCATCAGAAGCCGTCTGGGCTAATGCAACCGTTGGCTATTCCAGAGTGGAAGTGGGATAGTATCAGTATGGATTTTGTTTCTGGTTTGCCGAGGACAAATAAGAATTTTGAAGCTATTTGGGTGATTGTGGATAGATTGACGAAGTCGGCTCATTTCATTCCGATCAGAATGGATTATCCGTTAGAGAGATTAGCTGAGTTGTATATTGAGAAGATTGTAAGTTTGCATGGTATTCCGTCGAGTATTGTTTCAGACAGAGATCCTAGATTTACATCGAAGTTCTGGGAAGGTTTGCAGAGGGCGTTGGGAACTAAGCTGAGATTGAGTTCTGCATATCATCCGCAGACTGATGGTCAGACTGAGAGGACGATTCAGTCACTAGAGGATCTTTTGAGAGCTTGTGTTTTGGAAAAAGGAGGTGCTTGGGATTGTTATTTGCCTTTGATTGAATTTACCTACAACAATAGTTTTCATTCGAGTATTGGTATGGCACCGTTTGAAGCTTTGTATGGTAGGAGATGTCGGACACCTTTATGTTGGTATGAGTCCGGTGAGAGTGTTGTAGTTGGACCAGAGATTGTTCAACAAACTACGGAAAAGATTAAGATGATTCAGGAGAAAATGAGAATTGCTCAGAGTCGTCAGAAGAGTTATCATGATAAGAGGAGGAAGTCACTCGAGTTCCAAGAGGGGGATCATGTGTTTCTTCGTGTTACTCCGATAACTGGTGTTGGTCGAGCTTTGAAGTCGAAGAAGTTGACACCTCGTTTTATTGGTCCTTATCAGATTTTGGAGAGGATAGGAGAGGTAGCCTATCGTATCGCTTTACCGCCGTCGCTTGCGAATTTGCATGAGGTTTTTCATGTGTCTCAGTTGAGGAGGTACATTCATGATCCGTCGCATGTAGTCCAAGTAGATGATGTACAGGTGAGAGATAACCTGACTGTTGAAACATCACCTATGAGGATCGAGGATCGAGAGTTGAAGCAGTTGCGGGGTAAAGAGATTGCCTTGGTGAAGGTAGCTTGGGGAGGACCAGCAGGTGGCAACGCGACTTGGGAACTGGAGAGTAAGATGAAGGAGTCTTATCCAGAGTTGTTCGCTTGAGGTATGTTTTCGAGGACGAAAACTCTTTTAGTGGGGGAGAGTTGTAACACCCCAATAAAATAAAATAATTATTTAAATTGAATTAATAGTATATTATTAATTTAATTAAATAATTAGATTATTATTATTGGATTATTTTAATTATTTTGGAATAATAATTATTATTGGAAAATATATAAGTGTGAAATGAGGAAAGAGAATCCCATTTGGTAAAGAAGTGTTTTCACGTGAAAACAGAGAAACTGCAGAGAAGAGGAAAAGGGAAGAGGCAGAGCAAGAGGAAGAAAGTTGGAGAAGAGGAAGAGCTTGAACTCAAAGAATGGCCGGATTATCTCAGGTAAGGGGGGTTTATCGTCGATTAATGGGTATTATGGGATAATATGTAATGGGTAGTGATAAGCCGTTGATTTAACCCTAATTGGGACTGTATATGCTGAAATTGATGTGGAATAAACTGTGTTAAAACTGTAAATTGAATCGATAGTTGTGTGAGTCGTAAATGTTAGACGATGGCACGGATCCCAATTAAAAACTTGAATCGGCACTACCAATTTAGAGACAAATTGGGTTTTAGATGCGGGAGCAGCCGGAAAACCGGATAGGCGTTAAGCTAACGGAACTTTGGAATAACTCAGAAAATCTGAGTCTGCGCGCGAACGGTCGACCATAGAGTCGGCGTGCGCTGACCCGTGGGGCATGCGCCGACTGCATGCGTCGACGCAAGGCATTTTGCGCCGACCCGTGACTTAAGCGTCGACCCTATGCGTCGACGCAAGGAGTTTTGCGCTGACTCCCTCCAGTTGAGCCGAGCCTTTGCGCCGACCAGCGAGTTTTGAGCTGACCCCTATGGTCGACGAAAAGCCTTCATTCTTTGTTCATGGACGTGCATAATGGTTTTGTCATCATCGAAACTTGATATCGTATGTTGCAGAGTGGAAAAATGGATATGTTAATGTTGTGTACATAATTGAGAGCTGGCCTATGTTGGCATGTGATGTAATAGAGATCATATCCCGCTGTTGTGAGCCGTATAGGTATTAGTAGAGAGTGCTAATACGGTGTTTAATTGACTTACATGATAATGATGTGTTGATTGATGTATGATGGCATGCCTAATGATGTGAATGTATATATATTGCCTGTGTTGTGAATGGACTGTTGTATGGCTTAGAGTGTGAGCTTATGTCCGTTGTGAATTGTTGTTGATGCTGCATTGCTAGATGATTAGCGTGTATAGCATAGCCTTTGGGGCTGTAGCTAATTCCCATGGTGAGGAATTAGTGAGTGAATCATTGTGGATTTGTTGTTGATGTTTGCATGCTAGATGATTAGTGTGCATAGTCTAGCCTTTGGGGCTGTAGCTAATTCCCATGGTGAGGAATTAGTGAGTGAGTCATTAGATCTCAAATGAGTGGGACTAGTGAGCTTAGTAGCCGTATCTGGGTTTGATCGGTGAGCTTGAGCTATATGTTCAAGAATAGTCGGTACCGCATGTGTGGAGTCTCATTGCATAAATATCCGTATGGCGTATAATATGAATGGATGTATTCCAATATTATACGTGTGTTCGTGTTGTTGTTAAGTATGATTTGAGATTATACTTGTGTTTTATGTTGGTGTTGAGCATGATGTTAAGTTGATGTGCTGATACTGAATGTATGTTGCAGTTAGGGTGATTGGTGTGTTGAATTACTTAACATGACATAATATTTTATAATGCCTATTTATCGATTGAGGAACTCACCCTTACAACTATTTTTCAGGTAACGAGAAATGAGTTGAGTAGAAGCGAATGCTTGGAGTCTAGTGTAGTCTGCTTAGTGGGTCGTGCTCTGATAGATGTAACATCGGGATGGGACGTTTTATGTTGTTGAATAATTTACATGTGAATGTTACATGTTTTACATAATTTGATGGATTGGAATTTTATCCGCTGCGATTTATGCAATTGTTTGATTGATTAAATAAAGAGCATGACAGTTATTTTGAGATATGGTGTGAATGTTTTGTGTGACACCCTTTGGTGCATAATTACTCTGATTGTTATATGTTAATAATTTAATTAAATATTTGGGGTATTTAGAAGGGTGTTACACGTAGGCCCAAGTCCGAAGGTCTTGTCAAACACAAAAATATAATCAATGAATTCTTTTCTCATCCCCCCATTCTATTGGTTTGTAAACATCACTTTGTACAAAATACATATGCACACAAGAAAGGGCTCCATAGGAGTACCTAGGACACTTTGGGTGCTAACACCTTCCCTCTGTGTAACCAACCCCCTTACTTGTAATCTCTGGAATTTTATTAGTTTTGATTTGAAAACTTCTTATATTTAGGTTTTGTTCGTACTTTTCCCTTTTCCCTTGGAAACAATAAAAGCGTGGTGTCGGCTTTTGCTATTCGATGTCTTGCTTATCCATAGCTTGATGATCATGAATTTACCGCTACAAAAATTAAGTGGCGACTCTGCTGGGGAGTAGTCTCCAATGGGTTTAGCCTACTTTTGTGTGTGTATATAATTGTATATATGTGATGTATGTATATTTGTTTGTGTGATATAATCTGCTTGTTGTGCTTGGTGATCTCTGAGTGGTGAGATAAGTTCTAACCCGAACTTGAGTGCAATTAAGATAGGAGGATGATATAGTCATGTTCGACTTGTGCGTAGTAGTCCTTAACAAGTTGGCTTGAGATCCATCTGCTCAGTGGAGACTCTTTTGGATTTGGAAATGTCACACAAGTATTTGTGTTTAGGCATTACTATCTCTAATTTGGGTCCGAGAAGCTGAGGACCGTAGAGCACTTACCCCCTCTTGGCCTATTTAGGACGTAGTACGGAGACTGTTCAAGTGTAGACTTGATAACAGTTGTTACGCGATACTACACTCAGACGAGTTTCTCTTGAGAATATTATGGGTCGATGAGTCAGTCATCTTAACCTGTAATATCCGATAGATGGAATTAAGACTCTGGGAACTTTTTAGAACATGATTTACATTTTTTATCCTTAGTTCACTCCTTTGGGATGGTTCTTACCCAGACTCCATGCTCGTGATTCACAAAGCCTTGATTCTTGGTTGATCCAATCAAGTCTTGTCAATATCAATGGAACTTGGGTGTTGATAAGGTGTAAACCATAATCCACCAAAATGGAGGATTGATCTTGACAATGACTTGATTCATCCCTTGACCTTTGTTTGTTTTCCTTGTGTGTGATCCCTTATTTGTGATTGTTGCATTCATGCATTCATGCACATTATAATATTCATCACACAAAAATTTCAAGGAACTGATGTATTATTTGCAAATATTTTCAGACCATCGATTATGGACGAAGGAACACTAAGAAGTACGGTTTCAGATGTCCCGACTTGAAAGAGTTAAGGATGCTAGCATCTTTTGTATTAGACCCCTTGGACTTCAAACAACGTCATAGGAAGCTTCTGTCTATCTTGTCTACTGATGTGGTTGAAGGACTTCTGAGTGTATTAGTGCAGTTCTATGATCCTCTCTACTGTTGCTTCACTTTTCCTGATTATCAGCTTGTGCCTACGTTGGAGGAGTAGAAGGAGAATTGCCATCCAAGGCGCAGCGGAATTTAAAATTTTCTCCATTTAGTGATCCTTACGAATAAGCATGATCAGTGATAGAATCGTTACCTCTTGTGGCGATCATGAACGTTGAACGATGACAACGTCTCTACTCAGTCCACACGAACGGATTCCTTCAATCTCAGTGCTAGCTGCCACGAATGAAGGCTTTGAGTGAGAGAGAGAAACGAAATTGCAAGCAAGAGTGATAATGCTTCTACCCAAGGGTTCTATTTATAGAACCACTTGTGTGGGCTTCAAGCTAAAACCCCCACTTAAGTGTATTTTGGCCCATATCTTATAATATGCCCAAAATCACTTAAGCGTGTGGTACCTTACCATATTTCGTATTCCATTTAAGTGCACCATACCCTACGGTGTTCCTTAGTTACTCTATCTCTCATCAATCTGTCCTTTGTGTGTGACCCTATAGGTTTTCGCGGTGTTGACAATTATATTAAATCACGTATTTAATATAATAAACCGTGAGCGGTATCTAGCAACACATCACTGCTACCCAAGACACGAAAATGTCATGTGATCTGACAAGTCCTTTTGTGATAATGATTATGTGTATAATTACCCTTTTACCTTTATGTCTATATAGAACACAAGGCATAGACCGTGTCATCCTTGTCCAGTTCAATATTGGGCCCATAGACATTTATCCTGTTACGCAGGATGGGCAAATTCCATCTAGGTCACTCATGTCCCTCAGCATGCTACGTGGAGCACCCATCAACTGTCTTTATGGTTATCCAGTTACGGACAACGTTGGATCAGCAATAAAGCACTCGACTCTACATCTAGGGTCCATAGTGGTTTCAGGTCGAAGAGTGGTATACACCATTATCACCATGAGAATAACTTATGACACTTTGCATAACTTTCTATATAGTATTCTCATAGCGGGTCAATCTGGTATAAATATTACTCTTAATATTCATACCTATGTTTAAGACTTGATAACTCTTTATCCATGATCCATGAGATGTGATCATCAGTCTACAAATATAATAGCCTTAATGCTTTAATGTTATCCCACTTCACAATAAAGCTCGACTACGGATACTTTAAGAATAGTGTCCTTATGTTTAATGTGATCTCATGATTAAGTCATACTTGATACATTAAACGGACTAGCTATTCTAGGGACTTTATTAAACAAACATAATAAAGAAAAAGCCTTTTATAATTAATAAATAATTCGATACAAGTACCAAAAGTATTGGCCTCTAGGGCTTACACCAACAATCTCAGCACTAGAGCCAATCAGGCATACCCCTAATGCCCATTGATCTAGTATGGCCATCATGCTTCTGCTGCGCAAGAGGCTTTGCCAGTGGGTCAGCAATATTGTCAAGTGTTGGTACTGTACGTATTTTCACATCTCCTCTATCTATTATCTCTCGTATGAGGTGATAATGCCTAAGTATCTGTTTGGATCGTTGGTGAGATCTAGGCTCCTTAGCTTGTGCGATAGCACCATTGTTATCATAATAGAGACCAATGGGATCCACAATGCCAGGAACTATGCCAAGTTCACTAAGGAACTTTTGATCCAAACAACTTCCTTTGCTGCACTTGAGGCAGTAATATACTCGGCCTCGGTTGTAGAATCAACAACTGTATCTTGCTTTGAACTTTTCTAGCTCACAGCGCCACCATTTAAGCAAAAACACATAACCATTGGAGTCTTTCATATTAAAGCGTCTCAGCACTTTGTCTATGTATTCTGACTTAGGCCAAGCAGTTTTTTGATCTATCTCTATAAATTCTGATTCCTAATATATAGGCTGCTTCACCTAGGTCCTTCATAGAAAAGCATTTCCCCAACCAAGACTTTACTTGTTGCAGGGTAAGGATATCGTTTCCAATGAGTAATATGTCATCTACATATAATACCAGGAAAACGATCATGCTCCCACTAACCTTCTTGTAGACACAAGGCTCATGTTCGTACTTGATCCATGAGTAATACATCACCTTGATCAGTTAAGAGATATCAATATCTCTCAGGTAGGTGACGTATCTTGCCTGACCTACGCTGGTCTTGTTCTACTTGAGGAGGTTGCTCTTACACAACTACTTGTGTTTCCTGCTCTAATTCCTTCATAGGTGTATCGATGCTTTGTGATTCTTGAATTTCTTCAAGATCTACTTTCCTCCCACTGATTCCTTTGGAAAAAAATCCTTTTCTAGGAAAACTCCAGTTCGAGCGACAAACACTTTTCCCTCAGAAGGATTGTAGAAGTGATACCCTCTTGTTTCTTTAGGATACCCCACAAATAAGCATTTGTCAGATTTGGGCTCAAGCTTAGTTGAAATTTGTCGTTTCATATAAACTTCGCAACTGATCGCGACTTTATGAGTCTATTGGGGTATTAACTGCAAGTGCACAGTCTAATCGCGTAGTTTTAAAAGATATCGATCCCACAGGGACTTAATGAATCGATATACCGTTTTTCTAAGGTTACTTCGTAAAGCTAAGCCGGATGATACTTTGATGATTAGGGGGAAAAGTAAAACTAAAATCGGATCTAGATTAAATATCAAATAACGCGGATATCGGTATGTAGTTCGTCGTAATTAGGGAATCAAATCTTCGTTGGTTTCTTAGTTTTAAAATAAGTCTTTTCAGTAGACACTATTGATTAAAAGTCTTTTCTCAAACTCTCGCTCTGTTGAATCAGACTATGACTTTATATTAACGTACGCTCTCACTATTTAGTTAAATCTAAAATCACTTTTTGAAAACAATAGAATCTATAGAAACTCTTTTTATTAAAATACTAACCGTTTAAACACCCTCGTCTCAAACTCTCGCTCTGTTGACTTAGATTATATGATTAAACTTAAATGCTTAACTCTCGTCCTCACATTTAACCTTTAAAAATACTTTTTGAAAATGATTAGAATTTAATTAACTCTAAAAATTGCTTTCGCCCTGATTTAAAGTTAATGTCCAATTCACACTGTCCAGTTAAAAGCTCAAACCGTCGTTCTATTGATTTTAACTTCTTTATGTCTTTTACTCTCGTACAAAAACTTTGGTATTAACTCTGTAAATTGAGACCATAAAAAGAGTGACTATATTTTTAAATAAATTTAAACCAACTCAGTTTTGATTCCTTTATTCCGCTTACTTTACATACCGATATCTAAATTAATTAGTCGGACATGCTAAACATGCCTAAACAATTATTATGCTTAAATACAGTCATATCAGACAAACAGTATAGATAAACAGCAGCACAGAGCATATATAAGTTAAAACAATAAATTAATGAACCTGTAAAATTAATAGAAATCTTGGTTGTTCCCTAGCTTCGATGCTTGAACACTCCACCACAAGCCGGTTGGACCTGTTCTTCACAATCTTTAATCAGACAGTAAAAATAAAAACAAGGGAATGAAGTACTATGACCTAACGTAAGGTTAGATCCAGTAAAAATTACACAAGAGTTTCCGGTGTAGAAACTATTGTGAGAAAATAAATTGAATGCTTAGTAAATTAAGCTAGTAAAGAAAAGAAAATAAAATGCTAAGAAAATAAAATGCTGAGAAAATGGAATGCTGGAAAATATATTGCTGTAAAAACTTGCACGGCGGAAAAGAGAGGAACCCTCAATTGGATCCCTTGAGGTCTATTTATATTCATCCATAAAGTAACTGTTTCCCAAAAGTTCCTTCAGTATGGTCTCTAACGTGTAAACGAGTCAAGCAGAGAAATAGGGGAGAAGTGCTTCTGTTACGCGCGTCAAAGGCAGAAAAATAGGAGTGGGGGTGTGACGTCCGTCACACCATGTGTTACGCTCGTAACACTAAGTAGAGGGGCATGACGCTCGTCACGTGAGTGTGGCGGTCGTCACAGCCCTTTTTCCTTGCTCCAAACATGGGCTGGGCTTTGGTGAGCTGCTTTTCTACCAAGTCTTCTTTTTGCACCACTTTTCTTTCTTTTTCACCCATGCTTTAAATATTGACACCTGAAATAGATAAAAGGAAAATACCAAGTAATATCGAATAATATAAAATAAAACGAATCAAATAACAATATAATTTAATTAAATCGAGTCCAAAAATGTGATATTATTTCATGTTATCAAATTCCTCCACACTTAAACTTTTGCTTGTCCTCGAGCAAGATACAATGTGGAAATCGATTTAAAGTATTAGCCAGATGAAATTTCCAAACACACATCAATTCGTAATAGGTTGAAAGTAAATCTCGTTTAGAAATAACCTGAGCTTAATCTTAACATCAACAACTACCGTCACAACATCAGATAACCCCACCTTATGCAAACCAGCTCGAGTCACGCTATTATAGCTAGCCTAGTTCTTTTACTCTTATTTCATCCGTTTTCATTCTAGCGAAATCACATTAAGCCCTTTATCTTTTCGTGCACATAGTGGAGTAACCGGTTAGCGATTCTGATCCCCTTTCTTGGAAGTTCTGGTACATAAGTTGGATAACTTCATTATTTAGTCCATTGCAAATTGCGGGGGATCGGACCATAGTCCGCCCTACCAAGTTCAGCACCAAAAACCGTTGAACCAACTCACAATGGATCGTTCATACCATGCCTTTTTTTGTAGGGTCCGCAACCTTTGGATTAAATGATCGGGTAAGGATCACCTAACTCAATTAGTGCATTTCCTGATTTTTAATATATTGTTTTGGGAATCATTCACTTATATTCATCGGCTCTCCACGTAGTCTGCTATTAAGATGGTGCCGACTTCTCGTATAAACTACTCGGGGTTACTATAAAACTAAAAGTTCAAGGAATTGGTATAATAGGTACTTAGCATGATCTAACATGTTGAGGTTTTTAGAGTGTTGGGGCGGTAATAATTTTTGTCCTAATTTTACTCAAGTTTGATAAAATAAGCAACCTTTATACTTATTGAGTGTGTTGAATTTTTGTTATGGCTCAAGAAAATTGAGGGGAGTAGATAATAAAAAAAATTCACACTAGGGACTCGACTTAAAATAAATATATTTTATATATTTATTTATATATATATATATATATATATATATATATATATATATATATATATATATATATATATATATATATATATATATATATATATTATTTTTTTAAGTTAAATGAAAGGGAAATAACAATGAAAGGGAAATAACATACTTGAAAGAGGAATGCTGAAAGAGAAATAATCATAACTGAAACAAAGTTTTCCCCCTTATACTTAAATGAAACATTGTCCCCAATGTTTTAAAGAAAAGCGAAAAGAAAGGAAAAATAAATAAATATGCTCAATTCTGCCTGCGTCCTCTTGTTCTCGGACCCGGTGATCGTTGACGTACTTCCAAGTCATCAAACCTGTTGAGCAAGTCAGTGAACCGCTGGTCGGTTATTGCATTCCTCGCTTCTTGTTGTTGTTGCATCTGGCGCATCAGTTGCATCACTTTGTTATTCTGCGCCTGCATGGCATCAAGCCGTTGGGCTTGATGTTCAATAGCGTCCATGATGTCATCATTAGTTGCTGGCCTTCTTCTTCGACGACGTCGGGAGGATGGACCAGTTGCATTATCGGAAGGGTTAAGCGGGGCTGACTGTTGTTCAGGACCTTGA
This sequence comes from Lathyrus oleraceus, assembly GCF_024323335.1. NCBI lineage: Eukaryota > Viridiplantae > Streptophyta > Magnoliopsida > Fabales > Fabaceae > Lathyrus > Lathyrus oleraceus. The sequence goes on along the minus strand of NC_066582.1, from coordinate 412,473,412 downwards.
TCACCTTGCTCCATTTCCTCAAACTCGTCCGGGGGCGGGTTTCCTTGTGTAGGCTCGGTAGCTTCGGGAGCATTCAGATCGTAGATGAATCGGTCGGGTTTGGTGACATCTGTGAGGGCAATGTTGGGCAAAACAACGCTTGGGACTTCTTGGTTATTCACCATAAGATAATACCTTCCGCCTACCCTATTTTTGATTAAGCGGCTGGAGCGACAATAGCTTATATCCATAAATAGGGGTGGCAGAGATTGTAAATTCTGAAGTCGGTCCCCTAGATTTAAGCCGAGTGCGATGGTGGTTATTAATCCTCCAATCACAAAAGGTTGACGGCCTCGAGCACATAGGGTACGGATATGGTGAAATAAGAAAGAGGCGGCGTTTACCTTTGTGTCGATTGAAAAGATGCAGTGGAGGAAGAATAATTCCTTCGCGTTGACTTTACTGTTGTTGGGTCTTCCAAAAATGGTGTTTTGCAGAATACGGATAAAATACCGGATAGTGGGGTTATGTATGTGGGAAGCAAGTAGTGCATCCCAATTAGTGGTTTCCACACCGAATATTTTTCCAAAGAGGTCGAATGCATTTATGTGCCACTGTGAGTTCGGAGGGATTCTTGGGTGGACCTGGTCTCCTACAGGAAAGTGTAGCATGGCACTCAACTGGTCCTGAGATAGTGAGTACTCGGTGTTGAACATGCGGAAATTTGCGGTACCGGTTAAGTACTCGTCTTCACCGGTTGGAGTGGTGTATGAATAAGAACTTAAAAATTCTAAGGTGAGTGATGGGTATGTAGGGTGATTTTGTGTGCAAAGAAAAGTTAAATCAGAAAGCCGAAGTAGCCATTGCACACCTTGATGTAATCCTAATTCTTGTAAGTAATTTAAATCAGGATACCTGGTAGATACGACACCTCGTTGTTGGAACCGAACGAACTGCTCCTGTTGATAGTTATCATCTTCAGATCGGAAGATAATATTTCCAAATTGTTGGTTCTCCGCCATATTGATAGGTAGGTTGAAAGAAGGAAAGGGAATGAAAATGTATTTGTATAGAATGGTTTGTTGGAATGATGTGGTGTAGGAAGAAATGGAGTGTAGGTATTTACAGGAAAAGTTTTGGAATTGGGAAGAGGAGTGGGTAAGAGAAAAATAAATATGGATGAATGTGAGTGGAATGGAGTAAAGAGGTGAGATGAATGGGGAGATGGAGTAACGGTCATGTTGGTAACGGTCAGCATGGTTTACGAGCATTCACGCTGTCACGCTCGTGACAGAAGGTGTTACGGGCGTCACAACTTGTGTGGCGACCGGGACAGCTTGTGTGACGCTCGTCACGCTGGTGGGGTTGCAACGGTCACTACGCTCGTGACATGGCATGCGTGGATGCTTAATAAATTTTGTTTTTATTAATAATTTTTGTTTTGTTTATTATATTTGCTATTGTTATATTTTTGAATTGCCATGTATGCTATTCTACTACACACCATAGTGTATATATATATTTTTCTCTAATAGGCTATGTAAGTAGTAGCATATAGTGAATATCATTACTAGTAATTGTAGACAGTGCATAAAACAAATTAAAATTTAATTTAACCAATAATGCAATAGCTTCATAAAATAAACATAATGTAACATTTGAAGATAAAAGAAAACATGCGAAAAACAAATACTAAGATTAAAAGCAACGTTAAACGAAACTATAAATTGCCTAAAACTAAAACTAATTAACTACAATTCTTCTAGCCACTTGTAGGATCTCTGGCCGGAGGAGTAAAGGAATTGACACGGTGTAGCAACTCGTGAAATTGATTTGTCATTCTACTCATGTATTCCATGAATTCATGTCCCATATTAGTTAACTCTTCTTTAATGGCATCTTGTTCTGACATCAAAGCTTGAATGGCGGTGTTATAATCAGTTCCGGGCATATGATGTCTAAGATCAGGTATTGCCGATTCTGCGGGCGGGATAGGATGAGGTGGAGAGGCAACATCATGGTAACCAGTTGGTGTCTGTGGATCAGACTCAGCATAAGGAATATGGTTGTCATAAATCTCATAATCTTGGATGGATTCAACAGATCTAACAGGAGAAGGTATTCCATTCAGGTTGTAGAGCCAATTATTTCGGTTATGGACACTAGTCATCGGACTAGGCATGGGGAATAGGTAAAGAACTTGGTTGTTAATTATTATTTCAAACTCTTCAGGTCCAAGGTTTCCTATAAACATAGTGTTGAAGAGGAAAGGTATATTCATAGGCTCAATGCCACAAAAAGGGTTCAAATCAAGCATGGGTTGGCGCAATCCAATAGCATTAGCAGTCATAGTTATCAATCCTCCTATTAGGATCGGTGCACGGTCATCTTGAATAAGGCGGTCAAAACTCGCCAACATATAAGTGGCACCATTCACTGGACGGTTATGGGAAGCACAAAATATTATGAAGAGTTCATCACGTGATACTGTGGTAATGTTTGATTTCTTCCCAAAAAGAGTGTGTGCTAGGATCTTGTGGAAATAACGAAAAGTTGGGTTATGTATGTTTCCAGAAAGAAACTCATGTTCCTCAGGGTCGTCATTTCCCGTCAAAATTCCCCAAAAATGCTCAAGCTCTCTATATTCAAAAAGGTCTTCTTGGCTCATGGTGAATGTGTCAAAAGAAGTAGGGAACCCTAAAAGGTTAGTAAATTCTTGGATGTTATACTGATACTCCATGTTGAACATCCTGAACTGAATGAAACCTCAGTTTATTCGTTTTCCATGGTTTGGTAAATACATGAGGGAGCTAAGGAATTCTAGAGTTAGCCTCCGGTAAGTAACAAATTATCTTCGAATAGGAGTGGTTTCCCACCCTATTTGACTCAGCAGATATAGGACACTCTCTCTTAGTCCAAGGACAGTCATTGCCCAATCATCAGCATAAAAACTTGGGTGCATCTCTCTCTCCGCTAGTTCTTCAAATTTTTGTCTCTGAGCTCTCCCTCTGAATTTGATACCCATACGATCAATATGTCCCATCAGGTTAGTGTTAACTAAAGAAAAGAAAAACAAGAATTTAGTCAGGATTTGGCCAGATGCCGAAAGAAGAAAAGAAGAAAAGTTTTATGAAATAAAATAAATGAAGAATGAATACTAAATAAAATCAAAAGAATAATCAAAGAGAAAAAAAATAGAAAGTTGTGGGTTGTCTCCCACGAAGTGCTTTGTTTAATGTCGCAAGCTCGACATAAAACTATTAAATGTTAATCTATAAATTTAGGAGACAATACGTCTAAGTGCAGGACTTGCGAGTCTTCATTGTTTTCATCATAGTGATAATGTTTCAGACGCTGCCCGTTTACGATAAATGCTTCAATAGATTTTCCTTTAATTTCTACAGCTCCACTAGGAAAGACATTAGTGACTTGGAAAGGGCCTGACCATCTAGAGCGTAGTTTTCCTGGGAATAACTTAAGTCTAGAGTTAAACAATAGGACTACATCGCCTTGTTTGAAAGTTTTCCTTGATATGCATTTATCATGCCATTTTTTCGTTCTTTCTTTGTAGATTCTGGCATTTTCGTATGCGTCTTGTCTAAGTTCCTCTAATTCGTTTATATCAAGGATTCGCTTTTCACCGGCGGCCTTATAGTTTAAATTTAAATTTTTAATAGCCCAATAGGCCTTATGTTCTAACTCTACTGGGAGGTGGCAAGATTTACCATAAATAAGCTTAAATGGGGTTGTTCCTATGGGAGTTTTGTAAGCGGTTCGATATGCCCATAAAGCTTCGGGTAATTTTGATGACCAGTCTTTCCTCGATGTAGCGACAGTTTTTTCCAATATTTGTTTGATTTCTCTATTAGATACTTCCACTTGTCCACTAGTTTGAGGATGGTAAGGTGTTGCTACTCGATGTTTTACACCATACTTAAACAATAATTTTTCGAGTATCTTAGATATGAAATACGATCCACCGTCACTGACTACTATTCTTGGGACACCAAATCTTGGAAAGATTATATTCTTAAAGAGTTTAATTACTACTCGTGTGTCGTTTGTTGGAGAAGCTATAGCCTCAATCCATTTTGATACGTAGTCAACCGCTACGAGTATGTACTTGTTACCTAAAGAAGGTGGAAAAGGTCCCATGAAATCTATTCCCCATACATCGAAAATTTCCACTTCCAAAATGCCCTTTTGTGGCATCTCGTCACGTCTAGATATGTTTCCTGTGCGTTGACACCTATCACATTTCTTGACAGCAGCATGCACATCCTTCCATATGTTCGGCCAATAAAGACCGGCTTGTAGGATTTTAGAGCAGGTCTTGGATGTACTTGCGTGTCCACCATAAGGAGCGGAATGACAATGTTGGATTATACTTTCTACCTCTTCTTCAGGTATACAGCGACGGAAAATACCATCGGGGCCTCTTTTGAAAAGTAAAGGGTCGTCCCAGTAATAATGTTTCATGTCATGGAAGAATCGTTTCTTTTGTTGGTAGGATAAATCAAGTGGAACCACTCTGGCGGCTAAATAATTGACAAAATCGGCGTACCATGGTGTAACGCATACAACCAAGGTGGTCTCTACCTGTTCATTAGCTCTATTTTCTTCCAAATTAGCTATAAGTTTATCGTACGAGAAGTCATCGTTGATCGATGTTCTTTCCGGTTCCAGGTTTTCAAGTCTAGAGAGGTGATCTGCTACTACGTTTTCAGTTCCTTTTTTATCTTTGATTTCCAAATCAAATTCTTGTAACAACAATATCCACCTTAGGAGTCTAGGTTTAGCGTCCTTTTTTGTTAAGAGGTACTTAATGGCAGCGTGGTCAGTGTAAACGATTATTTTAGCTCCGACCAAGTAAGAACGAAATTTATCTAGTGCAAATACTACTGCTAAAAGTTCTTTCTCGGTCGTGGCGTAATTCATTTGTGATTCATCTAGAGTTCTACTTGCATAATATATGACGTGAAGTTTTTTATCCTTTCGTTGTCCTAAAACAGCGCCTACGGCGTAGTCACTTGCGTCACACATTATTTCGAATGGTTCATTCCAATCCGGAGTCTGCATTATGGGTGCGGAGATCAATGCTTGTTTAAGTGTTTGAAATGCTTCTAAACATTTATTGTCAAAGGTGAATTCAGCGTCTTTCATTAATAATCCGGTTAAAGGTTTAGTTATTTTAGAGAAATCTTTAATGAATCGTCGGTAGAAACCGGCATGTCCTAGGAAGCTTCGTATTTCTCTTACAGTTTTTGGAGGTTGAAGGTTTTCGATTACTTCTATTTTGGCTTTGTCTACTTCAATTCCTCTATTTGATATGATGTGTCCTAAAACAATTCCTTCTTGTACCATAAAGTGACATTTTTCCCAATTAAGTACTAGGTTTACTTTTACACATCGTTCTAGAACTCTTTCTAGGTTTTCAAGACATTCTTCGAAACTTTTTCCGCATACGGAGAAGTCATCCATAAAGACTTCCATGATGTTTTCGAGAAAATCGGCGAATATGGCCATCATGCACCTTTGGAAGGTTGCAGGAGCATTGCACAAGCCAAACGACATTCGTCGATAAGCGAAGGTACCAAAAGGACATGTGAACGTTGTCTTTTCTTGGTCATCAGGATGAATTGGTATTTGAAAGAAGCCTGAGTAACCGTCTAGATAGCAAAAATGAGAATGCTTGGCTAGTCGTTCTAACATCTGGTCTATGAATGGTAAAGGAAAATGATCTTTTCGGGTTGCTTTGTTTAGTTTCCTATAGTCAATGCATATTCTCCATCCCGATTCGATTCGTTTGGTTATAGTTTCTCCTTTTTCATTTTCGATCACGGTTGTACCTCCTTTCTTTGGTACTACGTGTACAGGACTAACCCATTTGCTATTAGATATAGGATATATGATACATGCCTCTAATAACTTCATTACTTCCTTCTTCACTACCTCACTCAGGATCGGGTTTAGTCTCCTCTGATGTTCCCTAGAAGTTTTACAGTCTTCTTCTAGCATGATACGGTGCATACAAATAGAAGGACTTATCCCTTTAAGATCGGTGATGTTGTATCCTAGTGCGGTTGGATATTTTCTTAAGATATGTAGGAGTTTTTCGGTTTCGAGTTTTCCTAGGTCTGCATTTACTATCACTGGTCATTCAAGTTCTAAGTCTAGGAATTCATATCTCAGATTTTTAGGAAGTGTTTTCAGGTCGAGGGTTGGTTTCTTGAGGCATTGTGTAGGATCCGATGTTATTGCTAAACATTGGTTAAGTCTGTCTTCTACACGACAGTCAAACAAATCGTCATTTTCTAATTCTGTTTCTTTTATGCATTCATCGATGATATCCATGAAGTAACATGTGTCATCTATTGCAGGTGCTTTCAAAAATTTGGAAAGAATGAACTCAATTTTCTCTTCTCCTACTTCGAAAGTGAGTCGTCCTCGTTTTACGTCTATGATGGCACCGGCGGTTGCTAAGAATGGTCTTCCCAATATAATGGGGGTAACTTCATCTTCTCTTATGTCCATAATTATAAAATCGGTGGGAATGTAGAATTGACCTATGCGCACGGGAACGTTTTCAAGAATTCCTATAGGATATCTAACAGAACGATCTGCTAATTACACAGACATTTTAGTTGGTCTTAATTCTCCCATTTCCAGTCTCTTGCATATGGACAAGGGCATAACACTGATATCGGCTCCTAAATCGCATAAAGCTTTGTCTATGACAAATTTTCCTATGTGACAGGGTATAGAAAAACTACCAGGGTCTTTAAGTTTAGGAGGCATATTCTGGATTATTACGCTACACTCAGCAGTGAGTGTAACGGTCTCGCTATCTTCAAGTTTCCTTTTATTAGATAAAATTTCTTTTAAGAACTTCGCATATGAAGGCATCTGTGTAATAGCTTCTGTAAAAGGAATTATGACGTTTAATTGTTTCAGTAGGTCAACAAATTTTTTAAATTGGCCCGCGTCTTTGGTTTTAATTAGCCTTTGAGGGTAAGAGATAGGTGGTTTGTAAGGAGGTGGAGGTACATAAGGTTCTTTCTTTTCTACGGTTTCCTTATTACACTCTTCCTTTTCCTTAGGTTTACTTTCTTCCACAATTGACTTTTTAGAGTTTTGGTTTTCAATCCTTGGGTCAGATGGTCCTTCTACCTCTGTTCCACTTCTTAATATAATTGCATGAGCGTGGCCTTTCAGATTAGGTTGGGGCTGTCCAGGAAATGTACCAGTTCGGGCAGCAGTAGGCGCTTGTTGTTGAGCTACTTGCGAGATTTGTGTTTCCAGCATTTTGTTATGGGTAGCCAGGGCATCTACTTTACTTGCTAGTTGTTTAATCTGTTCGTTAGTGTGTACATTCTGGTTTAAGAACTCTTTATTCGTTTTCTGTTGAGAAGCTATGAAGTTCTCCATCATGATTTCCAAATTGGATTTGCTAGGAAAGTTATTGTTAGGTGTAGATGGGGTCGGCTTTTGATATCCAGGAGGTATAGCTGGGGCTTGACTGGGAGCTTGACCTGGTGCGTATAAAGCATTATTACTCTTATATGAAAAATTAGGATGGTTCTTCCAGTTTGAGTTATAGGTATGCGAGTAGGGATTTCCTTGAGCATAGTTCACTTGCTCTGCTTGGATTCCTGTTAGGAGTTGACAATCTGTAGGAGTGTGACCTTGAATTCCACAGACTTCGCAATTTTGAGTTACGGCAACCACGGTGGCTGGAGGTGATACATTTAAACTTTCGATTTTCTGGGCAAGAGCATCCACTTTTGCATTAACATGATCAAGGCTACTTATCTCGTACATGCCCCCTTTTGTTTGAGGTTTTTCTACCATTGTTCGGTCGCTTCCCCACTGATAATGGTTTTGGGCCATGCTCTCGATAAGTTGATAAGCGTCAGCGTAAGGTTTATCCATAAGCGCACCACCTGCGACGACGTCTATTGTTAACCTTGTGTTGTACAAGAGACCATTATAGAAGGTATGAATTACTAACCAGTCCTCTAAACCATGGTGTGGGCAAAGTCTCATCATGTCTTTGTATCTTTCCCAAGCTTCGAAAAGAGACTCGTTATCTTTATGTTTAAATCCATTTATCTGGGCTCTCAACATAGCTGTTTTGCTTGGAGGAAAATATCGGGCAAGAAAGACTTTCTTCAACTCATTCCATGTGGTGACTGAGTTGGAAGGAAGAGACTGAAGCCATCTTCTAGCTTTATCTCTTAACGAGAAAGGAAAGAGACGAAGTCGAATTGCCTCTGAAGTGACACCATTAGCTTTAACAGTATCAGCGTATTGGACAAATACGGATAAATGAAGGTTTGGATCCTCGGTAGGATTTCCAGAAAATTGGTTCTGTTGCACTGCCTGCAACAGCGAAGGTTTAAGTTCGAAGTTGTTTGCTTCGATTGCGGGTGGAGCAATACTCGAATGCGGCTCATCTTGCGATAGAGCAGCGTAATCTCGAAGAGCACGAGCTAGTTCTGCCATCTCGGGTATCGGCGAAGGAAGGAGATTTTTGAGATCAGGAATTTCGATTGGAGGAAGATTGTTTGCAGCACGATACTCCCGAATTCTTCGTAAGACTCAGAGATATCGTTCAACGTCGTTGATTCGTAAGTAGTACGGTTTGCCTTGTGAGCGAGTGTGTGGCATACAAATCAACGAAAGACAAAGGAAAAATAAAAATTGCCTTAGTCTCTACAGCATAACAGAAGAGTTACGATATCGACTAAATAAAAGTCCCCGGCAACGGCGCCAAATACTTGATTGCGACTTTATGAGTCTATTGGGGTATTAACTGCAAGTGCACAGTCAAATCGCGTAGTTTTAAAAGATATTGATCCCACAGGGACTTAATGAATCGATATACCGTTTTTCTAAGGTTACTTCGTAAAGCTAAGGCGGATGATACTTTGATGATTAGGGGGAAAAGTAAAACTAAAATCGGATCTAGATTAAATATCAAATAACGCGGATATCGGTATGTAGTTCGTCGTAATTAGGGAATCAAATCTTTGTTGGTTTCTTAGTTTTAAAATAAGTCTTTTCAGTAGACACTATTGATTAAAAGTCTTTTCTCAAACTCTCGGTCTGTTGAATCAGACTATGACTTTATATTAACGTACGCTCTCACTATTTAGTTAAATCTAAAATCACTTTTTGAAAACAATAGAATCTATAGAAACTCTTTTTATTAAAATACTAACCGTTTAAACACCCTCGTCTCAAACTCTCGCTCTGTTGACTTAGATTATATGATTAAACTTAAATGCTTAACTCTCGTCCTCACATTTAACCTTTAAAAATACTTTTTGAAAATGATTAGAATTTAATTAACTCTAAAAATTGCTTTCACCCTGATTTAAAGTTAATGTCCAATTCACACTGTCCAGTTAAAAGCTCAAACCGTCGTTCTATTGATTTTAACTTCTTTATGTCTTTTACTCTCGTACAAAAACTTTGGTATTAACTCTGTAAATTGAGACCATAAAAAGAGTGACTATATTTTTAAATAAATTTAAACCAACTCAGTTTTGATTCCTTTATTCCGCTTACTTTACATACCGATATCTAAATTAATTAGTCGGACATGCTAAACATGCCTAAACAATTATTATGCTTAAATACAGGCATATCAGACAAACAGTGTAGATAAACAGCAACACAGAGCATATATAAGTTAAAACAATAAATTAATGAACCTGTAAAATTAATAGAAATGTTGGTTGTTCCCTAGCTTCGATGCTTGAACACTCCACCACAAGCCGGTTGGATCTGTTCTTCACAATCTTCGATCAGACAGTAAAAATAAAAATAAGGGAATGAAGTACTATGACCTAACGTAAGGTTAGATCCAGTAAAAATTACACAATAGTTTCCGGTGTAGAAACTATTGTGAGAAAATAAATTGAATGCTTAGTAAATTAAGCTAGCAAAGAAAAGAAAATAAAATGCTAAGAAAATAAAATGCTGAGAAAATGGAATGCTGGAAAATATATTGCTGTAAAAACTTGCACGGCGGAAAAGAGAGGAACCCTCAATTGGATCCCTTGAGGTCTATTTATATTCATCCATAAAGTAACCGTTTCCCAAAAGTTCCTTCAGTATGGTCTCTAACGTGTAAACGAGTCAAGCGAAGAAATAGGGGAGAAGTGCTTCTGTTACACGCGTCAAAGGCAGAAAAATAGGAGTGGGGGTGTGACGTCCGTCACACCATGTGTTACGCTCATAACACTAAGTAGAGGGGCGTGACGCTCGTCACGTGAGTGTGGCGGTCGTCACAGCCCTTTTTCCTTGCTCCAAACGTGGGCTGGGCTTTGGTGAGCTGTTTTTCTACCAAGTCTTCTTTTTGCACCCCTTTTCTTTCTTTTTCACCCATGCTTTAAATATTGACACCTGAAATAGATAAAAGGAAAATACCAAGTAATATCGAATAATATAAAATAAAACGAATCAAATAACAATATAATTTAATTAAATCGAGTCCAAAAATGTGATATTATTTCATGTTATCAGCAACCCCAAATCTTCATGTAAGACATATGTGGTTTCTTACCACTCCATATCTCATATGTTGTCTTCTCAACCTTTTTGGATGGAACACGGTTAAGTGTATAAGCTGATGTCAATAGTGCATGTCCTCAAAAGGAGTTTGGAAGATCGGTGTGACTCATCATGGATCGGACCATGTCTAATAGGGTTCAATTTCTTCTCTCAGATACACCATTCCATTGGGGTGTTCCAGGAGGAGCAAGTTGGGATAGGATCCCACACTCTTTCAGATGGTCATCAAACTCTAGGCTTAAATACTCACCACCTCGATCTGATCGAAGAGTTTTAATATTCTTACCTAGCTGGTTTTGTACTTCATTCTTGAATTCCTTGAACTTTTCAAAGGACTCTGATTTGTGTTTCATTAAATACACATAACCATATCTACTGAAATCATCAGTAAATGTGATGAAGTATTGAAAACCTCCTTTAGCTGGTATGTTCAGTGGTCCACATACATTAGTATGTATGAGGGCCAAAAGATCATTAGCTCTTTCACCTTTTCCTGTGAATGGAGACTTTGTCATCTTTCCAATTAAACAAGATCTGCATGTCTCATATGATTCATAATCAAAAGAGTCCAAGAGTCCATCTTTATGGAGTTTGGAAATGCGTTTCTCATTTATGTGGCCTAATCGACAATGCCAAAGGTAAGTTGGATTTAACTCATTAGGTTTCATCCTTTTAGTATTACTGTTATAAATTGGCATTTCAAGATCAAGGACATATAATCCATTGTTCATTTGTGCAGTAGCATAGAATATATCATTCAAATAAATTGAGCAACAATTGTTCTTTATTATAAATGAAAAACCAAACTTGTCCAAACAAGAAACGGAAATAATATTCCTGCTAATTGCAGGTACATAATAACAGTTCTCTAACTGAATTATCAAACCACTAGGTAAAGTCAATACATAAGTTCCTACGGCTAAAGCAACAACCTTTGCTCCATTGCCAACTCGTAGGTCGACTTCACCTTTTGCCAAATCTCTACTCCTTTTTAGTCCCTGCACATTTGTACAAATGTGAGAACTGCATCCAGTATCTAATACCCATGATGCAGAAGTAGATAAATTAATTTCAATAACAAAAATACCTGAAGTTGAAGTCTCTACTCCATTCTTCTTATCTTCCAGGTACTTTGGGCAGTTTCTCTTCCAGTGTCCGGTCTTACCACAATGGAAGCAGGTGCCTTCTTTTACTATGCCTCCACTAGGCTTCAAAGCAGCAACAGTGGGTTTGGGTTTGGCAACTTCCTTGCCTTTCCCTTTATCACCCTGCTTGGTGGGCCTTTTGTTCTGTCTCTTTCCATTTCCGATCATCAGAATGGACTTCCCTTTCGACTTCAGATTCTGCTCAGCAGTTCTTAACATGGCTAGCAGTTCAGGAAGAGATTTGTCCATATCATTCATATTCAAATTTAGGACAAATTGACTGAATCCATCTGGCAACGATTGCAAGATTAAATTAGTCGCAAGTTCCTTTTCGAGGGGAAAACCCAATCTCTCAACGTTTTCCATATACCCAATCATATTGAGCACATGGGGACCTACAGGGGCTCCCTCAGCTAACTTGCCTTGAAAAAGGGCTTTTGAAACTTCAAATCTCTCATGCCTTGCTTGCTCTTGATAGAGCATCTTCAGGTGTTCGATCATATCGAACGCTGCCATGTTCTCATGTTGCTTTTGAAATTCTGAGTTCATGGTAGCTAGCATGAGACAAGAAGTTTCATTGGCATCATCGACATGCTTCTTATAAGCATCTCTTTCTGCCTTAGGTGCAGAACTAGGAGGTTCCTCTTCAGGAACAGGTTTCTCCAAGACATACAACTTTTTATCATGTTTGAGGATAATCCTCAGGTTTCGGTGCCAATCCAGAAAATTTGTCCCAGACAATTTTTCTTTGTCAAGGATTGATCGCAAGATGTTGTTAGAGGTGTTTGTTTTCATGATAATCTACATGAGGATTAATGAAAATATAAGTATCATTGACATATTTAATTAGGCCTTTAAATAAATATGCTCCCACTATTTTACTCAAAACAAATGACCCTCATCATTTGATTCGGAAAATCCCGTTGGAAGATTTTCTAGTGGGTCGAGATCCATATTTCACTTCGTTCTAAGTCCGCGTAGGCGGATTACACAAAACTAGGTTATTTAGGTAGGAACTCCTTCCAATTGTATCTCATACAACTCTCGAAAATTTCAGTTAGGTGAATAACTCCTTATTCCAATCCATCATATGGATCATTCCCAACTCTTGCTTCTAGACATATATAATATTATTATAATTAAGTTTGACCCATCATTTTAGCAGTTGGATATTACAATTATCCCGTCGCACCTTACTAATACAGAACATGCACCTCGCGCAGGCAAAACCTACATTATCCGATACTAGTCTTGATGAGTGCTAAAACTTGGAAAGAAAACATATATAATATTATTATAATTTGTTTAGTTAAGTTTGACCCATTGTTTTAACAGTTGGATATTACAATTATCCCATCGCACCTTACTAATATAGAACATGCATCTTGCGTAGGCGAAACCTACATTATCCGATACTAGTCTTGATGAGTGTTAAAACTTGGAAAGCATAAACTTAATATTTAATTTGAGGGAATTGCAATTTTTCTGATCTCACCGGCTTATTTTTCATATAAATCGTCTCTCACATGCATCAACATACATACATACATAATGAAACAGTTATGGCCCCTAGTGCAGTTGTTCTCCCAAGCCAATGAGAGAACATAAGCTAACCTAATAACGATTTAAGCTTCTCCAAGAAAAATCTTCAAGGTTGTCCTCCTTTGGCACTGACTTCTTTGCTTTCTTCATAACATTACATTACATAAAGAAACTCGTTTTACATATGAGGGAGTGAGATGAGAAAAGAAGTTACATTGAGAGATTAAAAGAGAGGCACGACACGCAGGTCGTATTTTAAAACCCAAAACAAAATAAAGGAAAACTAAGGCCATAACCGATCACCACAAGACAATAATAAACACATTATTATTATTATTAATTTTAATTCTTTTAATCAATTAAAACCAAATTAAATCTCGACGATCAATCACATTACGCAGAGTTAGCCGAACGGGTGAATTTTGCCTTGCGTTAACCGGTTAGCCAAATGCGTTAACCGGTTAACACTGTTGAAAAACTGTTAGAAAATTTTCTTTCTGTCTTGCATTAACCGGTTAACCAAATGCGTTAACCGGTTAACATTGTTTGAAAATCTGTTCAAAATTTGTTTTCTGTCTTGCGTTAACCGGTTAACCAAATACGTTAACCGGTTAACACTGTTTCAAAAACTTAGAAAGTTGTATTTCGTCTTGCGTTAACCGGTTAACCATATGCGTTAACCGGTTAACACTGTTCGAAAAAGTGTTTAGAAAGCACAACTCTTGTGCAGTCACAACCCCAATCGCATAACTCTCTGACAAGACAACCCTTATGCCGTCACTAACCCTGATGCACCAATTTCAGACCGTCAAACACATCTCGATTGTTGATTCAGTATGATTGATCAACATGTCATTGCTTCACCATACTAATGTCGGATCAAGAAGCAAACGACCATTGATCGCTCAAAGGAAAACAACCATTGAGTGTTTGAATGAACGAAACGAGAACACTATATCATATATAATGTATTTTGCATCAGGATAACTTATATCATATATATAACTTGATCGATCTCAATTTAATCTTTGATTCATTCTGTCTTTAATCGTATTAATACAGAAAAAAAACAGTTATCAGATTCATGGTTTCGTAAGTGGCTCTGATACCACTGAAGGAGAATTGCCATCCAAGGCACAGCGGAATTTAAAATTTTCTCCATTTAGTGATCCTTACGAATGGGCATGATCAGTGATAGAATCGTTACCTCTTGTGGCGATCAAGAACGTTGAACGATGACAACGTCTCTACTCAGTCCACACGAACGTATTCCTTCAATCTCAGTGCTAGCTGCCACGAATGAAGGCTTTGAGTGAGAGAGATAGAAACGAAATTGCAAGCAAGAGTATAATGCTTCTACCCAAGGGTTCTATTTATAGAACCACTTGTGTGGGCTTCAAGCTAAAAGCCCACTTAAGTGTATTTTGGCCCATATCTTATAATATGCCCAAAATCACTTAAGCGTGTGGTACCTTACCATATTTCGTATTCCATTTAAGTGCATCGTACCCTACGGTGTTCCTTAGTTACTCTATCTCTCATCAATCCGTCCTTTGTGTGTGACCCTATAGGTTTTCGCGGCGTTGGCAATTATATTAAATCACGTGTTTAATATAATAAATAGTGAGCGGTATCTAGCAACACATCACTGCTACCCAAGACACGAAAATGTCATGTGATCTGACAAGTCCTTTTGTGATAATGATTATGTGTATAATTACCTTTTTACCCTTATGTCTATATTGAACACAAGGCATAGACCGTGTCATCCTTGTCCAGTTCAATATTGGGCCCATAGACATTTATCCTGTTACGCAGGATGGGCAAATTCCATCTAGGTCACTCATGTCCCTCAGCATGCTTCGTGGAGCACCCATCAACTGTCTTTATGGTTATCCAGTTACGGACAATGTTGGATCAACAATAAAGCACTCGAATCTACATCTAGGGTCCATAGTGGTTTCAGGTCAAAGAGTGGTATACACCATTATCACCATGAGAATAACTTATGACACTTTGCATAACTTTCTATATAGTATTCTCATAGCGGGTCAATCCGGTATAAATATTACTCTTAATATTCATACCTATGTTTAAGACTTGATAACTCTTTATCCATGGCCCATGAGATGTGATCATCTGTCTACAAACATAATAGTCTTAATGCTTTAATGTTATCCCACTTCATAATAAAGCTCGACTACTGATACTTTAAGAATAATGTCCTTATGTTTAATGTGATCTCATGATTAAGTCATACTTGATACATTAAACGGACTAGCTATTCTAGGGACTTTATTAAACAAACATAATAAAGAAAAAGCCTTTTATAATTAATAAGTAATTCGATACAAGTACCAAAAGTATTGGCCTCTAGGGCTTACACCAACAGTATGCCCATCTCTTGGGGATACCTATTTCTAGTAGAGTGCCATTTAGTGGGTTGGAAGAGATTCCCAGATCTCATCTTATTGCTGAAGCTCTTCACTTGAAGAAGTCTGAGATAGAGGCTCATTGGATGTAGAAAGGAGGATTGTTTAGGTCGCCATCTGATTTCCTCATCAAGGAAGCTACTACTTTTGCTCAAGCCGGTAGTGTGGATGCTTTTGAAGATATCTTTGTGATGCTCATTTATGGATTAGCTTTATTCCCTAACATTGACGGATTTGTTGATGTTAACACCATCAGAATTTTCTTGATTGGGAATCCTGTGCCTACTCTGTTAGGTGATATGTACTTTTCTTTGCATTTAAGGAATTCTAAGGGTGGTGGAACGATTGTCTGTTGCATTCCTCTTCTATACAAGTGGTTTATTTTGCACTTGCCTCAGACGCCTGCTTTTGTGGAGAACAAACAATGTCTACGGTGGTCTCAGAGACTTATGTCTCTCACTAATGATGATATAGTTTGGTATGATCCCTCTTTGAGCAGTTTAGAGATTATTCATTGTTGTGGTGAATTCTCTAATGTGCCTTTCATTGGTACACAAGGAGGAATTAACTACAACCCTGCTTTGGCTCGTCGTCAGCTTGGGTTCCCCTTGAGAGACAAACCTAATAACACTTTGTTAGAAGGTCTTTTCTATCAAGAGGGTAAATATCCCTAACATTTGAAGCAGAAGATGGTGCATGCTTGGCAAAACGTGCATAAGAAAGGAAGATCTGAGCTTGGTCCGTGCAATTGTGTATATTTGGAAGCTTACACTCTTTGGGTGAAGAAGAGAGCTTTGGAATTGAAGATGCCTTATCCTTGTGAGAGACCTATGTCTATGGTTGTGGTTGAGCCATTAACTCTCCCTAACCAAGATGTAGAAGAGTTGGAAGATGCACTCGCCAAGATGAAGCAAGAGAAGGATATGTGGGAAGAGCGTTTCCGTGCTTTGAGCAAAAAGCATGAGGAGTTGCAGTTAGAGTCTAAGGACTAAGATGCACTTATTGAGCTACTTGAAGACCGAGAAACAAATAGACAGAGAGAGCCGGAGGTTTCATCTTCTAGCATACCTCAGCCTTCCGTTTCTTGGAAGAAGATTGTTGAAAAGCCTGTCCTCGAGAAGACTCAGATGAAGGCTTCTTTTGAGACAGAGATTCGAAGCATTCGAAGGAAGTACGCGCCTACAGCCAGATCTTCTGACGTTGTTGTTAGGG
Organism: Lathyrus oleraceus; assembly: GCF_024323335.1. Lineage (NCBI taxonomy): Eukaryota > Viridiplantae > Streptophyta > Magnoliopsida > Fabales > Fabaceae > Lathyrus > Lathyrus oleraceus. Next base: position 412,456,521 of record NC_066582.1, on the reverse strand, counting down.
ATCCTTAGGATGACTAGTCTCCTTTTCTCTTGTATTTTTCATTTGATTTCTGAAATTGTACTCAGTGTAATCCTTCCAATTATATATATGAAAAGAGATTTTTGGTCATATCAAATTATTACAATTGTTGTTAAATATATATATATATATATATATATATATATATATATATATATATATATATATATATATATATATATATATTTGCAAATAATATAGTAAGTTCCTTGAAAAAATAAAAAAATGAATAATCAAGCATTGCATTTCATGCATCATTTGCATAAGCAGGTTTCCCTTTTGCCAGATGTCTCATTGGTGTTTCTTCTGTGCTTCAGCCAAGCTGACTCATCGGTACAACACTTGCGTCAATCACTCCAGAATCATGGAACATCTTGAGCAAGAGAATAGAGAGCTAAAGGACGAGATCACCCGCCTGACTGCCATGATGGAGTCAGTTCTAGCCGCACAGAGTCAGTCTTCTCCAACGCCCGCAACTCCTCCTCCTCAGAGGACCGTTATTTCAGAGGTGGCTACCTCTACCATGCCTACTGCTACTGCTCATTTTGCACCTGCTATGCCTGCCGGATTCCCGTGGGGAATGCCACCGAACCTCGTGCCTGAAGGCTTTGTGCCTACATTTGCTTCCATGCCGGTATCTAGCCCGAACATGTCTGTACCACCGCCTGTAGTGCATACCTTACCTCGCGTAGAAGACACCATTTATCATTCCGAGCCATCTGAGGGTTCGGAAGTTTATGAGAAAATGGATGAGATGAAAGATCAATTTCTTGAGCTGCGTAAGGAGTTGAAAACTTTGAGAGGTAAGGATCTTTTTGGGAAGAGTGCTTCTGAATTGTGTCTGGTGCCGTATGTGAAGATTCCAGTGAAGTTCAAAGTGCCTGACTTTGAAAAATACAAAGCGAACACATGTACGCTCAGTCACTTGATGATGTATGCCCGTAAGATGTCTACCCAAACTGACAATGATCAGCTGTTAATCCACTACTTTCAAGACAGTTTGACCGGCACTGTGCTAAGATGGTATATGGGGTTGGATAGTGCAAGGATCTGCTCTTTCAACGATTTGGGAGAAGCATTTGTTAAGAAGTACAAGTACAACATTGATATGGCTCCCGATCGAGATCGGTTAAGATCACTATCTCAGAAGGACAAGGAAACGTTTAAGGAGTACGCGTAGAGATGCAGAGAACTCGCTGCTCAGATCACCCCTCCTTTAGAGGAAAAGGAAATGACCAAGATATTTTGGAAGACCCTTAGCTCATTTTATTATGAGAAGATGATCGCCAGTGCCCCCAGTGACTTTACCGAAATGGTAAATATGGGGATGAGGCTTGAAGAAGGTGTCCGAGAAGGATGGTTATCGAAGGAGGAGGTATCATCTAGCAAGAGATACGGCGACAGTTTTAGTAAGAAGAAGGATAATGAAGCCAACACAATCATTAGTGGGAGGCAGAAGAGGCCTCAAACCAGAAGAAGTCAACCACCCCATCAACACCACCATCAAGTATAATCAGTAATCCCAGTATTTTCGACAAATCAATCAACACCAATTCAACAACAACCACGTCAACAGCAACAACCACAGCAACGAGCAAACACCTACAACAACAACAACAATACCAACAATCATCAGCAACAAACTTTTGAGAGGAAGAAGGTCTCTTTCGACCCAATTCCTATGACATATGCAGAACTTTATCCGTCATTGGTTCTCAAGAACTTGCTACAACCCAGAAATCCGCCACAAATTCCTGAACCACTTCCATGGTGGTACAAGCCTGACCTCCGTTGTGCTTTTCATCAAGGAACACCCGGATATGACATTGAGAACTGTTATCCGCTTAAATATGAAATTCAGAAACTAGTAAAGAGTGGGATGGTGTCCTTTGAGGACCGCACACCTAATGTAAAAGCAAACCCACTGCCAGCCCATGGAAATTCATCTGTTAATATGGTAGACAGCTGTCCTGGGGAGTTCAAAGTGTTTGATGTCCGTTTCATCAGAAGGTCTTTGGTGACGATGCATAAGGACATTTGTATGGTAAGAGATTGTGAGCATGACCATGATGGTTGTGCTATCTGCAGTGTCAACCTGAGGGGTTGTATGATTGTGAAAAGAGATATCCAACGGTTGATGGATGAGAGTATGATTCAGATTGTTCAATCCCGTCATGTAGATGATGATGTGAATGTTACTGTTCTAGTGTTTAAGAACCCCGAGATGGTGGTGATTCAGTATGATAACAGTAATAGTAACAGTATCAGTCAAAGATCGGTGTCACCGTTGGTTACACGGTTAGCGGGCCCAGTCCCGTATTCATCCAATAAGGTTGTTCCATATCAGTATAATGCAACTATGTTGAAGGATGGTCAAGAGGTCCCGTTACCTACAACCAGTTCTGTCGTGAGCATTGCTGATGTTACTAAGGTGACCCGTAGCAGTCGAGTGTTTGGGTCGGTGTTCCCAAAAGATGTAGAAGATTCAACAGTTGGTAAGAAGGTGGAAGTGCCTGCAGTAGATCCGATTAGCACTTCAAAGTATCAGTCTGGTGAATCCAACATTTTGAAGACTAATGATGATGATGAGGTACTTAGGCTGATAAAGAAAAGTGGTATTTTGATATCAAGTGTTTCCTCCAAAGTTAGATTTACCCGCCTGGGGCATCTTTGAAAGATAAGAAGAATTTGAGGAGATTAGCTGGCAATTTCTACCTGAATGGTGATGTGCTTTACAAAAGAAACTTCGATATGGTTTTTCTTAGATGTGTGGATAGACACGAAGCAGACATGTTGATGACTGAGGTCCATGAATGTTCCTTTGGTACTCATTCCAATGGACATGCTATGGCGAAGAAGATGTTAAGAGCAGGTTACTATTGGCTGACAATGGAATCTGATTATTGCAAGTTTGTGAAGAAATGCCACAAGTGTCAAATATATGCAGATAAGATTCATGTTCCTCCGACACTGTTGAATGTCATTTCCTCTCCATAGCCCTTCTCCATGTGGGGAATTGATATGATTAGCATGATTGAGCCTAAAGCTTCGAATGGACATCATTTCATTCTGATGGCTATTGATTACTTCACAAAGTGGGTTGAAGCGGCATCATATTCGAATGTAACCAAGCAAGTTGTTGTAAGTTTTATCAAGAATCAGATTATATGCCGGTATGGTGTGGCAAGTAAGATCATTATTGATAATGGATCCAACTTGAACAACAATATGGTTGAATCTCTTTGCAAAGACTTCAAGATTGCACATCACAATTCTTCTCCTTACAGACCTAAGATGAATGGGGTTGTTGAAGCTACAAACAAGAACATTAAGAAGATCATCCAGAAAATGGTTGTGATGTATAAAGATTGCATTAGATGCTTATATTTTCTTTGCATTGGTACCGTTTATCCATCCGCACTTCAACAGGGGCAACCCCTTTCTCACTTGTATATGGTATGGAAGATATGCTCCCAGTAGAGGTTGGGATCCCATCATTGCATGTTTTGATGGAAGCCAAGTTGATTGAAGCTGAATTGTGCAAAACCATATATGACCAGTTGAATTTGATTGAAGAGAAAAGGTTGACTGTCATGGTCAGTTATATCAGTAGAGAATGAAGAAAGATTTTGATAAGAAGGTTAGGCCTCGTGTGTTTAGAGAAGGTGACCTTGTGCTCAAGAAGATTTTGTCTTTCAAACCAGATGTTAGGGGCAAATGGACTCCTAATTATGAAGGCCCATATGTTGTTAAGAGAGCCTTTTCAGGCGGTTCTTTGATTCTTACAACTATTGATGGAGAAAAGTTCACTCGTCCTGTGAATGCCGATGCAGTCAAGAAATACTTCGCCTAAAAAGAAAAGAATAACTCGCTAAGTTGAATACCCGAAAGGGCGGCTTAGGAAAAAAAATGAGCGTCTCGGTGGATTAAATATCCCGAAAGGGCGATCTAGGAAAAAGTTAGAGACATAAAATAGAAGTTTTTTATCCCGATAGATTGAGTACCCCACCTTGGGGAAATTTATGCAAAAAATAGGGATTTTGGCAAGTAACTGCATTTGGTTGGTCCTGATCATTAGAGCATTCTTGAGAAAATCAGTCGATCCTGATTCATCATCTTCAACTAAAGCCAAGAGCACAATGGACATTGAAGTTTGTAGAATTATTAGTGATCATTGTATTCAATGTAGCCCTTTTCCATATAAATTACCATTTTTCAACTTTTGTAAAGATCTATGGAGTATTGTCATTTACAGACTACCATTCTATTTAAATAAAGTTGAGACTTTTATCCAATTGTTTCTACTCTTATTTATCTTTCAGCTAAATAGAATTAAATTTTTATGATGATAATTTTGAAATTTTTTGAATCAATAAAAATTAAAATCATTTTTCTTAAAATAATAAAAGCAATTGCTTTTAAAAATAGACGATTTTAGTAAGGAATATCAACAACAGCCTAAGAACAGGTGAGTCCCAAAGTGCGAAGTATTGTTGGTTTTCCCCAAGCAATTGGCTTGGTCTGTTTTTCCCCAGCAATTTAGTTCCTCCAACCGAGTTTTGTGATCGCCTCCCCAGCCGAGTTGTAGGCACGTGCACTCAACGGTTTGTGTAGATTCAGTACATATTTTTATTCACCTAAAGTCGCCAGCAAAGTCCACTCTTGAATCTCGCCACTGTTTCTTGAGCGGTATTTTTGTTCCTCTGCAAGGTTGTCTTCCATTTTGGTATGGTGTTGACCTAAAATTCCTCGTAGAGTTGATGATGCAGATCCTCAGCAAATCTTTTCTCTTTCCTCAGTCAGGGTCGAGTGGTTTGTGGTGGATAGTTTATGTCCATCCCTAGTTTTTTCGCCATTTGATGCCTCCATCCTATCGAGACATTTGTATCCTTCGTGATTGTTTTATCAGCGTAATCATCGATCATATACATATACATATACATTCATACATTAGATATTTCATTATTTCATTATTATCACATTTAGGTTCTGGTCCTCTGCTATGGTGGTATTCTTTCCCCATGCAGATTTTAGTGCGCCTGTGCTTCCTCAATTGTAGAATGCCATCCCCTTAAGCTGAACAAATTTAACCTTTCTCATTCCCCACTGAGTTATTTCCTCGTGGATGATTATTATTTCAGTTTCCTCCCTAGTTGATTATCTGGATGGAACCACTCCCCCTGAGTTATATCCTCACCGGGTCGAGTCTTTGTTTGACCGCTTCTTTCTAGCTCTTACCTAGATAGATGCTTTGGTCCCCTGAGAGTCTATTACCCAGTAACTGGTAATATTCTTCTCAATTTTCAAGTACCTTACTCTTACCCAATACCCGATAATAGTAATCTATTCCCTCTTATTTTCCCCAGTGGATTTGTTTCACGTTTCCCCAGGTAGTCTATCCTTGATATATTCATCCTAACTGGTGACGAATATTCTCCTCTTTTGGTTTTCTACCCAGTAAAAAGGTAGTCGTAATCCCTATTTCATTCCCTAGAGAGTTAATCCTTGATATGATCATCCTAACCGATGACGGGTTTTCTCCTCTTTGCGGTCTACTACCCAGTAACTGGTAGTTGTAAATCATGCTTTCCCCTGTTGAGTCTATCCTTGATATGTTCATCCCAACCGGTGACGGATATTCTCTTTTCGGTATTCTATCCAGTAACTGATAGATATAAGTCCCACTTTTCCCCGATAGTATATTCTTGATATGTTCATCGTAGCTGATGACGGATACCCTTCCTTTGAGTCTATCCTTGATATGTTCACTTTAACCAGTGACAAATATTCTCTCTCTTTGGTCTTCTGCCCAGTAACCGGTAGTTATAAATCCTATTTGGCTTTTGCCCAGCAGGTTATTTTTACTCAGTAATTGGTAATGAATGTACCTCCTATGTCCCTCAGCGAGTCGTCCTTGATATGTTTACCTTAACTGGTAACGGATGTCCTCTATGATAGATTACATTATCTTCCTACCTAGTAACCGATAATAGATAGTGTACTTCTGGTACTCCTGTGTTGAAGTTCATTCTTCCCAAGTTGAGCTTAAGTGCGTATTTACTCAGTGAAATCGCCATTTTCCTATTTGGTTCGAGTATTTCAGCTTTGTTCTGATTTACCCGTTTCCCCTGCAGATTTTCTTCTTATTCCCGGCTAAGTCCTTCCATAGATTTATTTTCATGGAATCCTGATCAGTCGCCAATTCTCCTTGTTTTCAAATACTCATTCGACACCTTTGTAAGAAATCGGTAACACATTAATACTTATTTTATTGTTTTGTTGCGTTATTTATATGTTTGATATTGTAGTCTCTATTTATGAAGCATATATTATATGCATCATACTCCATTTTATGGCTTTTTGTGGTAGTTCTTTTGATTTCAGGTATAAACAAGTGCACCAGAGGGATAGACAGACAAAACAGGCATTCCGGACCCGACAAAAGAAGAAAAATGGATCTACAGTAGCCCTGACACGGTCACCCGTGTTGGCCAACACGGGCCGTGTCAGGAGAAAATATGGAGAAATGGGAAACAGGGAGCTGACACGGCCGTCCGTGTCAGCCTCCCTGAAGGGGCGTGTCACAACATATTTGTGCCCAGAGGCCAACACGGCCAGGCGTGTTGCCTGACACGGCCAGTGTTGGCTTGGGCACTTGAATTTCCAATTTTTTTGCTATTTTTGGCACGGCTTATTCCGGAGGGCATTTTGGACTTTTACGCAAGGAAATTTGTCATCGGGAACTATTTACAGTGGATTTGAATTGGAAAAAAGGGACTTTTTACACGATAAAGAATTGGAAACGATGAAGATTGAAGGGAGGAGTAGAAGCGAAGAACGGGGATCCTTCAAGAGTGGAAGCGATTGAAGATCAACGGAATTCCGACCTTTTTGTAATGTCTCAATTTTACTTTGTATCTGATTTGAATAATATGATAGGCTAAACCCCCCAATGCCAGGGGGTGTCCCTGAATTGATCATGTAATGACTCCGATGTTTGTTTTCCCTTAATATATCTTATTTGATTTCAATTTCACTGTATGATTTGCGTAATGCTTTCTTTTTGGCAAAAATTAAGATTGATGTATGGTTAACGATTAGCAGGACTGCAATGGTTAAGGTTTTCATACAGTGAAACCGTAGTAGAGATCACCTAGGACTAGGGATACCCTATGGTTACCAGATTAATCTTGTTAATTTAAAATTCTTGGTTTCATCATAATCACCTGAGGACTTAGAGGTTAGATTGAATACCAAAGGTTTCCCTCCGAGGACTTAGGGGAAAATAATCTTAAGATCCGGTAATTGAAATAATATTCAGTATTAAGGAGATATACACTCAAGGGGTCATTACAGGAGATATTCACACACCTACCTTGGCATAACATATTAACTTGTGAAAATACTTATTTGTTATATTTTTCCTTACAGTGAATTTTTCAAAACCATAACTATAACTTTTGTTCAATTGAGTGACTATTTGTGTTTATATTACTACGCAATCCTCGAGATCGATCTTTGGGAAACTTCCCTACTATTATTACATCGGCGAAAATAGTACACTTGCTATTTTTCCGATCAAGTTTTTGGCGCCGTTGCCGGGGATTACCAAATATAAATTTAAAAATTATCTCAATTGAAATTTTGTTGCTCTATAACTAAAATTTATTTACCGTATTTTGAATATTTTATTTCGATTATATCAACTAATCTGTGTCTGATATTTGTATGTGAGGTAAAGCCTCAACTAATTTTCCTTTTGACGCAGAAATCGAGAGAACCTTGCGGGCAAGACTTAGACAAGCTCGATTAGCCAGATTGGAATCAGACGAAGACCAACTCTCTATCCATTCAAGCTCAGATTCAGGTTCCGATAGAGAGATCGAAACTATGGCTGAAGTTCCACCGCCAGCAGAAAGACTGTTGGGAGACTACAGAGGTGCAAATGCACAAACCGACAGATTAACTATTGTCAACCAACCAGTGAACGTGGCTAATTTCAAGCTGCACCCGAGCACCATTAATCAGCTTGAAAGGAAGCATTTTACGGGAAAAGTGAATGAAGATGCAAACAAGCATTTGCAGAGGTTTCTGACCATGAGTAACACTCTAAAAATTGATGGTCACACTGAAGAAGCCAAGAAGTTAAGAATGTTCCTGTTTACCTTAGCGGAAGAAGCTGAAGAATGGTTTTATTCTTTACCTGCCGGCATCATCACAACTTGGGAAGAAATGGAAAAATCCTTCCTGAATGAGTATTTTCCAGCATCGGTGTTTCTGCGGAAGAGGTATGAAATTCGGAATTTTAAGCAGAAGGACGGGGAAACTTTGGAAGACGCCTACAAGAGATTCAAGAGAGTCTTGGTAGCCTGCCCAACTCATAATATGGATGCAACTGAACAAATGCAGATGTTTGTGAATGGTCTTAAAATAAAAACCAAACAACTGATTGATACTGCAGCCGGTGGTTCCATAAATTTTTCAACAGCCACCGGTATTAAAAAGATCATTGAAGCTATTGCTGCCAATGAGCACATGGAGTTGTACGATAGGTGTCAAAGCAAACCAAAAGGGGTGATAGACTTAAAGCTGGGAACTATGAAAACCCGAATTGAAGATACTATAGCTGCTGAAGTTGAGAAAAAGCTGAAGGTGATGAATATAGGTACCCGACAGGTGGCACAGATCCAACTAACCCCTACTATCTGTTGTGAAATCTGTAACGGTCCACACCAAACTCTATATTGTTTTTCAAATCCTCAACAAGTGGAGGAGATCAAATTTTTGAAGCAGAATAATCCTTATTCTAACAGGTACAATCCGGGTTGGAAGAATCATCCCAACTTCTCATGGAAAGACCAAAAAGCGACCGCCCTTCAACATGGTCTGTACCAAACTCAATATCAGCAACATCAGCAGCAACAGATACCTAAGAAAGCTAAGTGGGGGATTACCATTAAAAGAATGGAAACTCATCATGTTCAATTTCAAGAAGAAACCCGGAACTATCAGAAAAACACCACAACTTCCATTAAAAATCTTGAAGTCCAGATGGGTCAAATCGCTCAGCAAATAACATCAAGTTCTCAAGCACAAGGTGTTCTACCTAGTGCAATTGCGCCCAATTCTAGAGAGCATCATAACGTGAGCGTTGTGACAACACAAAGTGGTAAATCTGAGGAAGTTGTTGAGGAAGTGGATGAAGAGGAAGACCAATTGATCGAAGTGGACCTTGAGATCAAAGAAATGAAGTTGTTAGAGAAGAAGTGGTAGCACCGAAACCGGTTGTGAAAGAAACAGCAATTGAGCCCAAGCCGGTTGTTAAGCTCCCATTCCCCACGAGAAACAAGAAAAAAGGACAACATGAGAAATTTTTTGAAAAAATTCTTAGAGTTGTTCAAAAAGCTGGAGATTAACATTCCTTTGTTGGAGGCACTTGAAAAAATGCCTACTTATGACAAGTTCATGAAGGACATCATTTCGAAGAAGCATACCACCAACACAAACCCGATCATTCTAACCAAAACTTATAGTACTATTTTGCAGGGTATGAAGATTCTGATAAAGAAGGAAGATTGAGGAGCTGTCACCATCCCGTGTACTATTTGAGATAGGTTGTTCAACAAAGCTCTTATTGATCTGGGAGCTAGTGTGAGTCTCATGCCATTATCCATTTACAAGAAGCTTGGTATAGGGGCGGTGCAAGATACCAGGATGACACTCCAATTCGCAGATCATTCGGTCAAGAAACCGTATGGTATTGTTAAAGATGTCCTGGTGAAAATTGATAAGTTTGTATTTCCGGTCGATTTTGTAATTATAGAGATGCCGGAAGATGAAGAGATCCCTCTCATTCTTGGTAGACCCTTTTTGGAGACGGGAAGATGTGTAATCAACATAGAAGAACGAACCATGACGTTGAAAGTGTATGATGAGGAAGTAAAAATCAATGTTTGAAACACCATGAAAGACAAAGAAAATATTTGCACCAGTCACACTATAGAGGTTCTGAATCAGGTGACGACATATGATGGCCCTTTGAATACACCACTGTTACCTTTGAAAAGAATGTTGAGCTTGTCCAAGTCCGACAGTGATAAAGAAAAGGACAACGGGGACCCCCAAGTGCTAGCCGTGCTGGATACGCAAACCCGGTGGAAAGGATCTCAACCAAACCTGGTGAGGGGATATACACTCACCTCACATAAATAAGGAGGGTGAATATCCGAAGAAAGGAAAGGAATTGAAACAAATTCCGGAAAACCTCAAAGATGTTTTTTAGATTCTAAAGGAAAATGTCATGCTACTGCAAAGGCGGTGAAGTTGTTGGACACAAGTCTTATATATCATGTTCCTGACAATACCAGGCCACAAAGAAAAGAGTTTGTCGAGGGACAGCTGGTGCTCTTGTTCAACTCCAGATTAAAACTTTTTCCAGGAAAGTTGAAATCTAGGTGGTCGGGTCCGTTTTTGGTTCACAAAGTGTTCCCCCATGGAGCGATCGAACTGATAAATCCAAATAATGGGGACACCTTCAAAGTAAATGGACAAAGGTTGAAGCACTACTCTCAGGGACGGGAAAGTGGTCTGATTGAGAATGTTCGTCTCCAAGGATGAGGGTGACGACCGTCGAGCCATGCGACGTTAAACGCAACACTTTGTGGAAGGCAACCCACACGGTTTTTATCTAACTATTTTCATGTTTGGTGTGTTTACAGGTTCACTCATAGGTTCGCGATTACATCACGCAGTTCAGAAGAGAAGGGTTGATTAAGATTGTCGGACACCAGAAGAACATGGTTAAAATCGAAAGAAAGTGAAAAAGTCGGAAAAATTTGGAAATACAAATAAAGGACATTCGTGCTGGATGAACGATGAAGCTTGGAATGATTGGATGGAAGACACACCCCTCTACTTGATCTTCTGGAAACCCCCGAAGATTCATGTTACCGACTCGAAAAATCGGACGCGACTCTCTGTCACTTGATTTTGTAGTGATACTCCACAACTGAAGAGAAGACGAAGCTACACCACACTGAGAAACATCTTGGAAGCCTGAAAGCGAGATAAAACATGGTGAGATTTACAAAAAGCTAAACACTTATCATCATGAGAGTTGTTCAGGTAGGTCTTTGTCTCTCTGGGTTTGCATTAGAGATATTGAAATTACATAGCACACGATACACACTGAGACATTGTTTTTGTATTTTAACCCTGAGCCTTTCATGCCAACCCGTCATAATTACCCGTCGTTCACCAATTTTGAGCCATAATTCCTTTTGTTTCTATTTTTACCATTATATATAGCCATAAGCTTATACACTACCACACCATGCTTAGATAAGTGTTGTTTACCCTAAAGCTACCGAAAAGCTTAAGTTTGGGGTTTCATCAAAATTTAGGGACACCGACAAACCTTAGATAAGTGCAAAAAAAAGATGAAGAAAAATGCAGAGAAAAAGAAGAGAAAGAAATAAAAAAAGATAAGTCTTGAAGCACTTATCTAGGAAGTCTATGGTTGGCAAAAAGTTTGCATAAAGAGAGAAATAAAAGAAAATATATGCGCCAATGAACCTTAACAAAGAAAAACGGTGTCCAAAAGAAATAACCCCGAGTTTAAAAAAAGAACAAACGGCACAAGGGTAACAACACGAAATCTGAGCCTAAACCCCTAGCATTCCTTTTTATTGTTTCTATTACCCACCTTACACCTTAGACCCGTTACAACCGAAAAAGTCATCAAATAGTGTGTGTTATGTGTTGCTTGTTATGAAGGTATCTGTATTTCAAACCTAAGAGCTGATTTTGCATACTCTATTTTCTTGATTGTAAACACTTCGACCCCGAGAGGTTTGCTGAGAGTGTGAAAAGCTACAGGCCAAAAGATGTGTCAAAGTTAAAGTGTGGCTAAAGTCGGAAATCGGGAAAGAGTAAAACTATGATTGAAAGTGAACAGGAGAACACGAAAGATCATGGTAGCATTGTGGATTCATTCATTTGGGGGAAACCGTCCTGATGTCTCGAGCATAACTTGAGGACAAGCAATGAGATAAGTTTGGGATTGTCATCAGTCGCCAATTCTCCTTGTTTTCTAACACTCATTCGGCACCTTTGTAAGAAATTGGTAACACATTAGTCACTTATTTTATTATTTTGTTGCGTTATTTATATGTTTGATATTGTAGTCTCTATTTATGGAGCACGTATTATATGCATCATCATACTCCATTTTATGGCCTTTTGTGGTAGTTCTTTTGATTTCAGGTATAAACAAGTGCAACGGAGGGATAGAAAGGCAAAACAGGCATTTCAGACCCGACAAAAGAAGAAAAATAGACCTACAGTAGCCCTGACACGGTCACCAGTGTTGGCCAACACGGGCCGTGTCAGGAGAGAAGGTGGAGAAATGGAAAACAGGGAGCTAACACGGCCGCCCGTGTCAGCCTCCCTAAAGGGGCGTGTCACAACATATTTGTGCCCAGAGGCCAACATGGCCAAGCGTGTTGCATGACACGACCAATGTTGGCTTGGGAACTTGAATTTCCAATTTTTTGCTGTTTTTGGCACAACTTATCCCGGAGGACATTTTGGACTTTTACGCAAGGAAATTTGTCATTAAGAACTATTTACAGTGGATTTGAATTGGAAAAAAGGGACTCTTTACATGATAAAGAATTGGAAACGATGAAGATTGAAGGGAGGACAAGAAGCGAAGAACGGGGATCCTTCAAGAGCAGAAGCGATTGAAGATCAATGGAATTCTGACCTTTTTGTAATGTCTCAATTTTACTTTGTATTTGATTTGAATAATATGATAGGCTAAACTCCCCAATGCTAAGGGGTGTCCCTGAATTGATCATGTAATGACTCCGATGTTTGTTTTCCCTTAATATATCTTATTTGATTTCAATTTCACTATATGATTTGCGTAATGATTTCTTTTTGGCAAAAATTAATATTGATGTATGGTTAACGATTAGCAGGACTGCAATGGTTAAGGTTTTCATATAGTGAAATCGTAGTAGAGATCACCTAGGACTAAGGATACCATATGGTTACCAGATTAATCTTGTTAATTTAAAATGCTTGGTTTCATAATAATCACCTGAGGACTTAGAGGTTAGATTGAATACCAAAGGTTTCCCTCCGAGGACTTAGGGGGAAATAATCTTAAGATCCGGTAATTGAAATAATATTCAGTGTTAAGGAGATATATACTCAAGGGGTCATTACAGGAGATATTCACACACCTACCTTGGCATATCATATTAACTTGTGAAAATATTTATTTGTTATATTTTTCCTTACAGTGATTTTTTCAAAACCATAACTATAACTTTTGTTCAATTGAGTTACTATTTACGTTTATATTGATGCGCAATCCTCGAGATCGATCTTTGGGAAACTTCCCAATTATTACTACATTGGCGAAAATAGTACACTTGCTATTTTTCCGATCAAATCCTCTTGTGTCTCTAGCAATTTTCAAGTCGTAGCCTGACCTACGCACAATGTTTTACCCCCAGAGTCTTTGTGTCCCCAGTGAGTTTTCCTTACGGAATGCATTATACTCCTGCGGACTTTCAGTCTCTCCGATTTCTTTTTTTGTGGCAACATTTTCCCCACGAAGATTCCTTTTCAACATTTCATATCATATGCATCATAAGGTCTCTTAGGGACCAAAATTTGTGTTCTATTGTTGTTATTTAAGTCCATTCTAATGAGTCGATATAGAGATTTTAACCTTCATCTCCTCACCTAGAACTTCCTTAAATAGGGGCAGCTGGAAGATTCTAATTTTCACCCTAAGATCCCTCATGCTATCTCATCATATGCATTTGCATTGGGATCACACCTTGGCATCCTCCTTACCCATCCATTCATTGGGTTTGCATTGGAGAGATCACCAAGCACATTTGATTGTATCATACTTTATTTTTCATTATTTACTAACCAAAATACCAAAAATATGTCAATATATAGTTTGTTGCTTTTGTAGGTAGTGTGCATGCTCACCTATGCTCCATCAAGCTCATATATAGGGTTTAAGACTCTCAATGTAAGGAGCACAATCAAGAATTGGTTCACATTGACTCTAAGCATAATATAGGGATCCCCATGATCTTCACATGTTATTTTAATCAAGAAATCATCAAGAGTTTGGAGTTTGCTTGCCTTGGAAATCCTAATTCATCTAGGTATCTTGTGTGACTTCTTCAACAAGTTTCTTCAACAATTGATCAAATATTTAAAGGGATACTTCATATTACATCATCTTATGCATATATTATACTCCATGAGTCCCAAAAGTCAAGAGAATGTCAAGCTAGCAAGATGGTTCATGGTGGTTGACCAGAGAAAGTCAACTAGTCAAAACTGGGGTTTCCTAGACCATATCTCCTACAATGTTTGTCATATGAAAAGGATTCCAAGAGAAACGTTACTTAAAATGACATTCCAAACAACTTTCAAGTTGAAGTCAAGAGCTATTTTTGCTTGGAAAGTCAATTTTGATGGTGAAAGATTATATGTCATTTTGTTTGAACCCTAGTTTAGAGGTCAATTTCCCAAGACCATAACTTGCTCAATTTTTATGAGATGAAATCCATTAGAATTCCATGATCAAATTCAAGATGTCTATTTAAACTTTGATGTTTGGAGGAAGTTAAAATTCAACATGAAAATGCATGTGCCAAGAGGAAACATTATAGGTCATTTTGGGCCAATAGCATTGAACAAGTGATTTTCCTCAACTTCTAAAATGCATAACTCCTTCATGCCAAATCCAAATGAGGTCAAATTTGTGACAAAATTGAAAAGGTTTGAAAACAACTTTGATGAAGGAACTTTTCTCATTTTAATTCCATATAAAAAGTTATTCAAGGTGGAAGAAGTGAACATTTGACTTGGGACTTAGAAAATTTTCAAATATGTTTGATTTCCCAAATTTCCACCTTAAAATTCATCATGATCTAAGCTTCAAATTAAAATGAGTTCAACATGAAAGTTGTTCCCCTTAATCTCACCTTTCCAAAAATTCCAAGATCATCACATTTGGCCAAAGGATGAAGGACTTGCGCATGGGTGCAATATGAAGAACCATTCGGATGATTTCCACTTCCACTTTTCATACACAACTGCATGGCTTTGTAACATGATTTCAACATGATCCTCACTCATTTTTTGACCTGATTACATCACTTGATGGACCTATCACACGCCCATGCAAGCATGCAAGGGAATTTCTCAAAATTTTCCAAATTTGGAAGTGTGTGGAAATGAATCTCCTTGGTTATAAATACAACCCTCATTGCTCAGAATTAAGGACCTCATGCCCAAGGTTGGAACCTGCAATCCCAAACCCTCACCATTGAAGGATAATCTTGAAGGTTTTCTTTGAAAATCGAGTTTCAAATCTCCATCTATTTTGAGATTGAAACTCCAAGAGTCCAGACCTTTTCTTGATCCTAATCACTTCCAACAAGCATCTTAAGCAAGGCCAAGCACAATTGGAATCAAGATCGTGCCAATCTGAAGCTCTATTGAAGGTGAATTTTCAGAATATTCTTCTCTATGATTCTCCCTTAATTCTTCACCATTCTTTGTGATTTTTGGTTGTCTGCAATCCTATCAATATAGGCAAGAAGATTGAGTTGCTTTGAGGTCAAATCGAAGTAACTCAGTTCATGATCCTCAAAATTTAAATCCCTGTATCTTTTTAAATACTTGGATTTGGAGAAAATTGAGGTCAGTTTCGAACTCCTGAGCATTTTTTCTTTAAATCCATGTCTTTGTTTTCCACTGGAGAAAAAGACTAGAGCCCTAGCTCCGGTGATGTGTTGTCACACATCCCAGCCATATGATCCAGTTGAAATGTTTTAATCTCATCCCTTGCTTTTGATTACCAAGTGTGTGGCGCAGTTGACTAAGGTGTCTATGGAATACGCGCGCTTGGCCATCAGATCTGCCACCTTAATTAATGAGGGAGATTTGATGATCCTTGTTTTTTTGATTTCTTGATATTTATGTTTAATCCATTTATTTTGATTAATTCATATTAGTTTTATTTTTAATCCAAAAAATATGGGACTTTCACCAAAAATCTTTAAATATTTTCCTCTTTCATTTTCTGAATTAAAATTATTTTTTGGATTAATTTTGATATTTTTCATGAATTAATTGTTTTTGTGCATATTTTTAATTGTTTAAAAATACTTCTGACTTTTTAAAAATTATGAATTTTTTTGTCTAAGGTACTTTGACCTTGTTTGACCTAGGATAAATCTCTTGGCCATTTATTTGGTGTTTTGAAGAGGTTTTGGGTTTTAACCAAAACACATTTAATTTAAATGCATTTTTAATTTGATTTTTAATTGATTAATTGTGTAGAAATTATGTTGATCCATTTTTATTGACTTGTAAAGTTTGACTATGTGTTTGAGCCTTAGTCAAGGTTGGTTTGACTTTTGTTGAGTTAAAATCATTGGATTTATGGGATTGATAAAATGTACATTTCATCTCCCAAAATGAATGAATGATTTTAATTTGATAAAATTCCTCCCATGAACAATTTGTGTTTCTCTCATTTCCCCTCTCTCTTAATCTTAAATCCCATTATCTCCCATCATTTCCATTGACCAATGAAGTCTCAATATCCTAAGGCTAATTGGTTCATCAATAACTTTGTGTTAGATGAACCAATACAAGTATGGATGAGATAAATTCATCCTTTAATCTTTTCCTTTTTGTGTGTGGCATGTTTTAGGAGTATGGTTCATTATACCATATCTCTAACATGCATTAACACCAAAATTTCTATTGCCTGGTGATCGGTAAAATAGCAAGTGTACTATTTGCACCGATGTAGTAATAAAATGGGAATTATCCCGAGTATCGATCTCGAGGACTACGTAATAAGTACAAATCTTTACAATAATTCTATTGAACAAAAGATCATAGGGGGTTTGTTTATTGTTTTCAAAATGATAAGAATGAGAATAAATTATATAAAGCGTATAAAAAGATGTTAAACGATATGAGAAACATGCTAAGGCAAGATGTGTGAATTGCTTTGTACTACATTACTTCCATATTATATAACATCTACGTTGTAATTATTCAAAACCGATTCTCAAGAATTGTTTTCTCTAATTCCTTAGCCGAAAACCATTAACAGTCAATTTCAATCCTAATTCCTTAGCTTTTCAAAATGATGTTACGAAATATGCAATTGATCAAGAATTAACGGCTACTACGGTTTGATCCTTATTCCTAAGTGATTAAACTGAAGCATTATTACACAACACGCGATAAGGTGGTTTATTCGACCTAAACCTTAACCATAGATCAAAATTCCATTTGTCCGATAAAATAAAGCATTAAGAACGTTGTATAATAATTTGAATTAAGAAAACGTCGATGATCATAAAAACATAGAAAGAGTGTTCATACAGTAGCAATTCAGGGACACCCCCTAGCATTGGGGGGTTTAGCTTCTCATAGTATTCAAAGACAGTAAATTACAAAATAAAGACATTACAATTTGTTGGTGATGAAGGTTGATCTTCAATCTTTTCCAATCTTGAAAATCTCTTCTTCTCCAAACACCTTGAAAGCTCTCTTCTCCTTTCTGTCTATTCCTTGTACGATCAAAATTCCCTTTCTCTTTTCCAAAATGCAGACTAAATAGTTCTCAATCATCTAAAAACATCGTGAAATACCAAAACTGCCCTCCGGACTTACAAAGAGACCACAACAATAAAAATCAGCAAACTAGGCGCATTGGCCAACACGGGTCGTGTCAGCTGACACGGGCGCCCGTGTTGGCTCGATGTCAACTTAAATCCTTCAGCCCTTGCTGACACGGGCCGTGTCAGCTGACATGGGCACCCGTGTCAGCCCCCTGTTTTCTGGCTTCTGCAATCTCCACTCTGCACATGTTGACACGGGCCATGTCAGCTGACACGGGCACCCGTGTCATCCCCCTGTTTTTGCCTTATCTCGCTTTGCACGATGTCCTTGACTTCCATTCTTCCGGTACGCATCTTTCGGGCTTATTGTTAGACCTAGAAACCAAATAGCACTACCACAGAAACGCATAAAATGCGGCAAAAAGAGATGAACCACTAATACAACATAAAACAAGTAGAAATTTATAAAATGCGATAAACTTATGAAATCAACTAAAAGAAAGAACAAAGTGTTACCAATTCTTGAAGATTCATGCTGGATGGATGATGAAAACTAAGTGCAAATGATGATCGATCATAACCCCAAACTTATCTCATTGCTTGTCCTCAAGTGATGTAAGAGACAACACAGAGGTCAACCATGGATTTTATTCTTTCCACAATACAGTTGATGCTATTCACAACTTATCTTGTTCATTCCCGATTAAGCTTCTGGTTCACCCATTCGAACTTACCACTGCATTATCATATCAGAGTGTTCGTTCACCTGCAAACTTCTTCACACCACTCACCAAATCTCCCGGGGTTAAAGTGTTTAGCACTCATGATATCAAGGTATGCAATATCAACTCTTAGTTTTTTAATAGATTCTACGTTCACTACACAAACCAAATTCACACACTTTTAGAGGTCTTTCGGGTTGTAACAGGGCTTAGGTACGGTGGGGATAGACAAGAAAATGGATGATAAAGGTTTAGAACTCGGCATTCATGTTATTGCTTTTCTTTGTGCACAAATTATTTTATGGGGTGTTATCCAACTTGACTCTTTTTCACTCAATTTTTCTTTTGAGTATCACATTAATGCATGAGTCTCTGACTTAGGCAAGTGCTTATGCCTCATTTCTATTTTCATTTCTTTTCTCTTTTTTTCAGTAGAAGCGTATGTTTCTACACACTTCTTTTTTTTCTTTTTGTTGCACTTGCCCTTTTGCAATTTTTCTAAGGATCGCCACCCCAAACTTATCTTTTTGCACGAATTTTACACTATAACAGTCATGCCGAGCGAAGGTAAGAAGTGTTTGGCTTATGGTTAACATGACGGTTTACACAAATCAGGGGGTACAGGCTCAACGGGGTTAACAAAGGATAAATACAACATTATGGATGGCTAGAAAGGCTAAAGTGTGAAAAAAAAACAACGTGCCTCAGTGTGCATCTTTGTATTGTGTTGTATCAGTTGAACTTACGCAAAATTAGAGAGATAAAGTCACACTTGAATGCGCTCTTTTGTGTTTGGTTATGTTGAAATCTCACCATGTTGGATAAGCTTGCAGGCTCCAAACCACTCTTTATGACAAACAACTTCTTTTTCAGCTTGGGCTTACCTTCCCCTCTTTCGGTCTAGAGTTGCCAAGTTGCGTCCAACATTTTCTTTCTCAGCTGTATCAACTTCCAAGTTGCCTCGGGATAAAATCTGGGGTTGCATCTTTCCCTCACTGGTCACTAGTCCATCATTTATCCAGTAGAATCCACTTTTATCTGTAACTTAAGGAAATAAAACAGACACACAAAGACAAAACAAAGTAACAAAGCAAACAAACACAACTAAAATAAAATAAGAAACAATAAAAACCCCTCACACTTGAACCAAACATTGTCCGAAATGTTTATTGTCAAGATAAGAGGGGTACTCACAATGTTTACTGAGGAGGTGGGGGCGGGTACGGATAATGCAACATCATGCGTTGCATCATCGCATTCATCTCATCTAAAACCGTCCCTTGGCGGTGTTGTTCGACTCCGAACCTGGTGAGCTCATCACCTTGCCTAGATTGCTCCGTGCGAAGGTGACCGATCTCATCTTGAACCCAACCCCATTGGTCTTGTGGCATGGAGTAGGACCCTGAAGCTTGAGTCGGTTCTTGTGGTTGTTGGTAAAACTGCTCCTCAGTGCTAGGTGCACCCTCCATATGCTCATCTACAGGCAAAGAATCAAGAAAATCTTCGTCCATCTCATCCAGGTCGGGACACTCATAAAGCCAGTTGGCTTTGTTAATAATACTAATGAAATCATAAGCGGGTAAAGCAAGAACATGGACCTTTTGGCAGATAAGAGAATAGTAATCTTGTTTTACCTCAATCATGCCTTGTTGAATCAACGCGGCCATGTCAATTTTATTTTTACCCGACACCTGTGGAGCGTCAGCAAGCGCAGCACCAAATCCAAAATGGTCGGTAATCTGGGTGATCATTCCGCCAACCAAAATGTCGCCTGAGGTAGCGCGACCAACTCTACCTAGCTAGTCAGCTGCAAATGCTGCTACATTGATAGGAGTTTGTCCTGTCATACTGTATAGAAAGAACAACTCGCTTTGGATGGAGACACTGGTGCTATCACCGCGACCGAACATGGTGTATGCCAAAGCCTTCTGAGCATACCTGAAACAAGGGTTATGGATACCCGATTCTTTTTCCCTTTTGGAAACATATTTAGCATTACCTGTTATAACGGTTCAGAATTCCGCCGGAACAAAAGTATCGGACACCGTTCCAGGGCCTACTATTAGGAGTTTTAGGATACTCCCCAACTCATCCACAGACAATTCCAGATCAGTATTAAATAAACGAAAATGCAAAGTACCATAGTACTCTTTCTCCGTTCCATTCCACCGATTTTTCAGCTTAAATTCAATGGTACTCAAGAATTCAAGAGTAATACGCGCAAAAGTTGGCGCTTCTAACTGCATGAATTCCAACATACCTTAGGTGTGGAACATTCGGTGAACTTCAGCTTGCAATCCTAAGTCCTGCAAAGTGCCATTACACATGTATCTAGTGGGTGTTAATTTTCTTTTAAGATGAGCAATATACCTTTTTTGGGAAAAAAGAGATTAGGGAAAAAGATTACCGTAGGAAGGTAGAGGATGGAAAATGGAGAAGCTTTTGTGAAGAAGGAAGGAGATTTGATGGAGTGATGAGTTAAAAGGATGGAGCTTTATGTGAAGAGAAATGAAGGTTTTTAGGTATTTTTGAGAGAAAGAGAGATGAAGGTGAGAGAATAGGTAAGAGAAGAGGTTTATGAGGAGTGAATAAGTGATAAAATGGATTTAGTGGGAGAAATTCGATGGTGGGCCCAATGCCAAACGATAAAAAAAAATTGAAAATTTTCCCAACACGCTTGCTGACACGCCCGTGTCAGCGCTAAGGACCTCCTTGACACGGGTTGTGTCCTTCCACGTTTAAACTTGTTCAAGCAGGGGCTGACACAGGCACCCGTGTCAGGCCCTTGGAAAACACCCTTCTCTTATTCACTTCCTGACACGGTCCGTGTCAGCTGACACGGGCACCCGTGTCAGGCCCCTGATTTTTCTTTTTCTTTCATTGTTTTCTCAAGATTGTGTCGGGCTTCTGCTTCCGATTTTTCCAGAGACTTTTGGCACACGAACTTTTGGCTCCTCTAGCAAACATTGTTCAAACCTGGAAGTCAATAACACACAACAAAGCAAAGAAAATAATTAGACACAAAAGCATGGGTTACCTCCCACGTAGCACTTCGTTTAACGTCGCATGGCTCGACGGTTGTTCATCTTATCAAACAAGATGAACAACATAAATGTGACCAACTTCTTACTCCACATTGTAAGGCTTCAACCTTTGGCCATTCACTTTAAAAATGTCCCCATTGGATGGATTTTTTATTTCGATTGCTCCATGGGGATATACCTTGTGTACCATAAACGGACCCGACCATTTCGATCTCAGTTTTCCCGAGAACAACTTCATCCTCGAATTAAACAATAGTACCATTTGTCCTTTCCAAAATTCCTTCCTTTGGATCCTTCTATCATGCCATTTCTTTGTTTGATCGTTGTAGATTTTGGCATTTTCATATGCTCGGTTCCTAAATTCTTCTAACTCATGGAGTTGAAGGATTCAGGATTCTCCCGCTTTTGAAAGATCCAAATTAAGGAATTTTGAAGCCCACAAAGCTTTGTGTTCAAGTTCTAAGGGTAAGTGACATGCCTTACCATATACCAATTGATAAGGGGACATACCAATTGGTGTTTTGAAAGCAGTTCGGTATGCCCAAAGCACATCATCAAGCTTACTTGCCCAATCTTTGCAAGATGAGTTGACCGTCTTCTCTAGAATTTGTTTCAGTTGTCTATTCGACACTTCAACTTGACCACTTGTTTGCGGATGGTACAGAGTGGCTATACGATGTTTTACATTATGCTTCAAGAGTAGCTTCTATATTAGGTGATTTAAGAAATGAGTTCCTTCATCACTTATTAGAGCTCTTGGCACTCCAAACCTGACAAATATATTTTCCTTTAGAAACTTGACTACCACTTTTGCATCATTCGTTGGTAGAGCAACTGCTTCTACCCACTTGGATACATAACTCACCGCCACCAAAATGTAATTCTTTCCAAATGAAGGTGGAAATGGTCCCATAAAGTCGATACCCCAAACACCGAAGAGTTCAACTTCCAACATGGGGTTCTGCGGCATCTGATTTCTTTTCGAGATGCTTCCCATCCTTTGACACTTATCGCACTCTTTGATTACTTGCTGAGCATGTTTGAAAAGTGTAGGTCAGTATAAGCCTGACTAGAGGACTTTGGCTGCGGTTCTATCACCACTAAAGTGTCCACCATAGTCAGAGTCATGACATGCTTTCAGGACATCTCTCTATTCTTCTTCGGGAACACATCTTCTGACCAACCCGTCTACTCCTTTCTTGTACAAGAATGGGTCATCCCACAAGTAAAACTTGCAATCATGCAAAAACTTTTTCTTTTTGTTAGAGTCAAATTCGCTAGGGATCACCCCGCCTACTAGATAGTTTGCGTAGTCTACGAACCAAGGCATTCCAATAACAGCAAGGATGCGTTCGTCAGCAAACTCATCCTTTATTGGACGCTTTTCCTCATTCTCCTCTATAGGGGACATCCGAGAGAGATGATTTGCCACAATATTTTGACACCCTCTTTTGTCACGAATTTCCACATCAAACTCTTGGAGGAGTAAGATCCATCTCAATAGTCTTGGCTTCGAGTCCTGCTTAGAAAATAAATACTTCAAAGCAGCATGGTCAGTATAAACAATGACTCTAGAACCCAACAGATATTGCCTGAATTTATCGAAGGCATAGACCACCGCTAGCAACTCCTTCTCGGTATTCGCATAGTTCATCTGTGCAGGGTTCAAAACATGACTAGCATAATATATGACATGCAACAGTTTACTCTACGTTGCCCAAGAACTGCTCCCACTGCAATGTCACTCGCATCACACATGATCTCAAAAGGTAGAGACCAATCTGGGGAAATGACAATTGGTGCCGTCACTAATTTATTTTTTATAGTTTCAAATGCAACGACACACTCTTTATCAAAGATGAAAGCCTTGTCCTTAACCAACAAGGTAGTTAAAGGTTTAGCTATCTTAGAAAAGTCTCTTATGAACCTGTGGTAGAAACCTGCATGCCCTAAGAAACTTCTTATACCTTTTTCGTTCATTGGAGGGGGTAGCTTTGCTATTACCTCGATCTTGGCTTGGTCCACTTCTATTCCTTTGTGAGAAATTTTATGACCCAAGACTATGCCTTCTCGCACCATGAAGTGGCACTTCTCCCAGTTGAGAATCAAGTTGGTCTGTTGGAATCTTTCTAACACAAGGGAAAGGTTAGTTAAACAATTATCAAAAGAGAAACCAAATACCGAGTAGTCATCCATGAAGACCTCCATATGCTTTTCGAGCATGTCAGCAAAAATGGAAGTCATGCATCTTTGAAATGTGGCTGGTGCATTACATAACCCGAATGGCACTCTTCTGTAAGGAAAAATACCATAGGGGCAAGTAAATGTTATCTTCTCTTGATCTTCTGGTGCAACCGATATCTGATTATATCCAGAGTAGCCATCAAGGAAACAATAGTAGTCATGCCCAGCCAACCTTTCTAACATCTGATCGATGAAGGGTAAAGGAAAGTGATCCTTTCTTGTCGCCAAATTCAACCTTCTGTAATCGATGCAAACACGCCACCCGGTGACTGTCCTTGTAGGGAGAAACTCATTTTTCTCATTCTTTATCACGGTAGTTTCTCCTTTCTTTGGAACCACATGAACATGACTCACCCAAGAGCTATCGGATATGGGATAAATTAACCCAACATCTAATAGTTTAACAACCTATTTCCTAACCACTTCCTTCATTGTAGGATTTAGTCTTCTTTGGGGTTGCACCACTGGTTTGTGACCATCCTCCATGAGAATTTTATGCATACATACCATAGTGCTAATCCCCTTCAAGTCTTCTATCACCCATCCCATTGCACTTTTATGCTTCTTCAGAACCTTGACGAGTCTGTCTTCTTAGGAAACTTCTAGATTAGAGCTTATAATAGTCGGGCATCTCCTTTCAGAATCTAGAAAAACATACTTGAGATTTTCAGGCAGTTGTTTCAGCTCAGCCACTTTCTTGGTCTCGTCTTTCTTTTCCTCAAACTAGGGTTCCCTCAAGTTTTTGCATCGGAGTGACCGGGATCCCTTAAAGGGTGGTTGTGTTTCCATCATAGCTAACACTTCCCTCTCCTTTTCATCAGCTTCTTGAGTGTCTTCAGAAACTGATAGACTTAGAACTCTCTCCAAGGGCAATTGTGGTTCACCTAAAGGATTTTCTTGCAGAACCATTTGATCAATCACCTCTATGTGTTGACTGGTGGCCACATCATCTTAGTATCTCATGGTGTTATGCACATCAATTTTCAACTCTTCATCGTAAAGTTTGAGAGTCATGGTGCCCTCTTCTATATCTATCAAACATCTTCTGATCTCCAAAAATGGTCTATCGAGAATGAGTGGTATCTCTTCATCTTCCGGAATTTCTAAGATGACAAAGTCCACCAGAAATACAAACTTATCAATCTTCACAAGAACATCTTCCACCACTCCATAAGGTCTCTTCACAGAATGGTCAACAAATTGAAGTGTCATTCTGGTATCTTGCACTTTTCCAATTCCCAACCTCTTGTAAATGGATAACGGCATGAGACTCACAGTTGCCCCAAGTCTATAAGGGCCTTTTTGAAAGATCTACCCCCGATAGTGCAAGGGATAGTTACCGAGCCTCGATCTTTCTTCTTAACTGGAATCTTCATACCCTGCAAAATTGCACTACAAGTTTCGGTTAGTACAATATGGTCAGTGTCGATGCTCCTCTTTTTTGAAATAATATCCTTCATAAATTTGGCATAAGAGGGCATTTGTTCAAGTGCCTCCAAGAACAGAATGTTAATCTCAAGCTTTTTGAACATCTCCAAGAATTTCTCGAAGTTCTTCTCATGTTGCTCTTTCTTCTTATTTCTTGTGGGGAAAGGGAGTTTGACAACCGGCTTTGATTCACTAACTTTTTCTTTAACCATCAGTTTAGGCACTACCACCTCTTCACTCACAACCTCATTTTCTTTTATTTCCAACTCAACTTCAAGCAATTGGTCTTCTTGGTCATCATCTTTCTCAGGGACTTCTTTCGATTTACCACTCCTTGTGGTTACAGCACTCACATTATTATGCTCTTGTGGATTTGTAATTGTAGCACTCGGTAATGCACCCGGTGTTTGAGGACCCGCGAGTTATTGAGCAATCTGACTCATTTGCACTTCTATATTTTTTATTGAAGCACCAGTGTTTCTCAGATTACTTCTAGTCTCCTCTTGAAATTGTGAACTTTGAGCCGCCATTTTTTCAATGGCAATTTTCCAATATGCTTTTCTTGGAACCTGTTGTTGAAATTGTTGTTGGGATTGGTGAAATTGTTGTTGGTAAGGTTGTTGTTGTTGTGGTCGATACTGTTGTTGTGGTTGGCTTTGATATTGATTGGGCGCTTGCTTCTGAGCATTTCCTTGCCGGTCCTTCCAGGAAAAATTTGGATGATTTTTCCATCCAGGATTATAAGTATTGGAGTAAGGGTTGTTCTGCTTCAAAAAATTAATCTCTTCTACCTGTTGTGCAGTTGCCACACAATGCATGGCGAAGTGAGGTCCCCTACAAATTTCAAAACAAACAGCTTGAATAGGTTGAACCGGTTGAACTTCTGCCACCGTTTGAGTGTCACGAGCCATTTTCTTGATTCTTCGCTCTACTTCAGCTGTTATTTGATCTTCCATCTTCACAACTTGATTTGCTAGCTTGGGATCAATGATACCTTCAGGTTGACTTACACTGCGGTCATAGAGCTCCAGATGCTCATTTGCTGCAATGAATCCAATGATTTTCTTTATTCCAATGGCTGTTGTAAAATTTGTTGAGCCACCGGCAACTGTGTCTATGAGTTGCTTAGTCTTCATTCTAAGCCCATTCACAAAATTTTGCATCTGTTCAGTGGCATCCATGTTATGAGTAGGACATGCAACCAACAATCGCTTGAACCTCTTGTAAACGTCTCCGATTGACTCTCCTTCCTTCTGTTTGAGATTAACAATATCATATCTCTTACGGATATACACAGAGGCAGAGAAGTACTCATTCAAAAATGTTGTCTCCATTTGTTGCCAAGCTGTAATGCTTCCCGCGGGTAAAGAGTAAAACGAATCTTCGGCATCTTCCGAGAGTGTAAACGGAAACATCACCAAATTTTTAGCTTCCTCTGAGTGTCCCTCAATTTTCAACGATGTCGTCATGGTTAGAAATCTTTGTAAATACTTATTGGCATATTCATTGATTTTTCCGGAGAACGGTCTCCTTTCGAGTTGACGAATCGTTGAAGGGTGTAGCTGAAAATGATCAACATTTACCGGTTGGTTCACAATTGTTAACCTTCCAGTCGGAGCATTTGCACCTCCATAGTCACCCAGAAGTCTTTTCACGGGAGGTAGGGCTTCAGCCATCGTTTCAGATACGGTTTCGGAGTCTTCCGAATGAACTGAAACAACTTCTTCTATTTCAGACTCAGAAACAAGGGGGGTTGCTTCTGATAGTTCCAGTCTAGCTTTTCGTCGTCTTGCACGCAATAGTCTTTCTGGTTTTGCGTCAAAAAGAACTTCAGCTAAGGCCTTACCTCGAATACACATATTAGACAATTATTAGAATTTATAAAAATAAATAATAGTACAGAGAAATAAAATTTTGGTTGCAGAGCAACAAAATTTCAATTGAATTATTATTCAACTTATACTTTGGCAATCCCCGGCAACGGCGCCAAAAACTTGATCGGTAAAATAGCAAGTGTGTTATTTGCACTGATGTAGTAATAAAATCAGAATTCTCCCGAGTATCGATCTCGAGGACTGCGTAATAAGTACAAATCTTTACAATAATTCTATTGAACAAAAGATCATAGGGGGTTTGTTTATTGTTTTCAAAATGATAAGAACAAGAATAAATTATATAAAGCGTATAAAAAGCTGTTAAACGATATGAGAAACATGCTAAGGCAAGATGTTTGAATTGCTTTGTACTACACTACTTCCATATTATATAACATCTACGTTGTAATTATTCAAAACCGATTCTCAAGAATTGTTTTCTCTAATTCCTTAACCGAAAACCATTAATAGTCAATTTTAATCCTAATTCCTTAGTTATTCAAAATGACGTTACGAAATATGTAATTGATCAAGAATTAACGACTACTACGGTTTGATCCTTATTCCTAAGTGATTAAACCGAAGTATTATAGTACAACACGCGATAAGGTGGTTTGTCCGACATAAACCTTAACCATAGATCAAAATTCCATTTGTCCGATAAAATAAAGCATTAAGAACGTTGTATAATAATTTGAATTAAGAAAACGTCGATGATCATAAAAACATAGAAAAAGTGTTCATACAGTAGCAATTCAGGGACACCCCCTAGCATTGGGGGGTTTAGCTTCTCATAGTATTCAAAGACAGTAAATTACAAAATAGACACATTACAATTTGTTGGTGATGAAGGTTGATCTTCAATCTCTCCCGATCTTGAAAATCTCTTCTTCTCCAAACACCTTGAAAGCTCTCTTCTCCTTTCTGTTTATTCCTTGTACGATCAAAAGTCCCTTTCTCTTTTTCAAAATGCAGACTAAATAGTTCCCAATCATCTAAAAACATCGTGAAATACCAAAACTGCCCTCCGGACTTACAAAGAGACCACAACAATAAAAATCAGCAAATTGGGCGCATTGGCCAACACGGGCCGTGTCAGCTGACACGGGCGCCCGTGTTGGCTCTCTGTCAACTTAAATCCTTCAGCCCTTACTGACACGGGTTGTGTCAGTTGACACGGGCACCCGTGTCATCCCCCTGTTATCTGGCTTCCATAATCTCCACTTTGCATATGCTGACACGGGCCGTGTCAGCTGACACGGGCACCCGTGTCAGCCCCCTGTTTTTTCCTTATCTCGCTTTGCACGATGTCCTTGACTTCCATTCTTCCGGTACGCATCTTTCGGGCTTACTGTTAGACCTGGAAACCAAATAGCACTACCACGGAAACGCATAAAATGCGACAAAAAGAGATGAACCACTAATACAACATAAAACAAGCAGAAATTTATAAAATGCGATAAACTTAAGAAATCAACTAAAAGAAAGAACAAAGTGTTACTAATTCTTGAAGATTCATGTTGGATGGATGATGAAAACTAAGTGCAAATAGTGATCGATCACCCGACCTCAGATAGTTGTGACTTCTACATAAGTCCAATTACGATTGCTTAACATAGAGCTAAATTTTGACCCAAAGGCATATCATTCTAGTAAGTGATATTTTAAGTCTCCCCCCTTTCATGGTATTATATGGAAACTTGGCCTTTTTTCCTTCCTTTGGAAGATGTCTTGGTTCAAGGATCCATGCTTGTGAATAGAGGGTCGAGTGTTCTCCAAAGAATGACTTAATCAATTGAAAAGCAAAACATCACTAACATATAATCAACTAACATTTGACTAACCTTTATTAATCTTGATTTTATTTCCAAGTCATTTACTTTATGAAATTTAAATTCAAGTCATTTACCATTTCATTTGTCATTTACATATCATTTAACTTGTTTATGTTTATGTCATTTTCAATTTGCTCATTTGAGCCATATATTGTGATTGCATATATTTGTTTGTATATTTTGTTTGTGTTTATGGTCTTAGGACCTTAAATTACTTAATAAACAACAAAAACCCTAAAAAATATTTGTGTGGACTGTTGGATTTGATCTGAGCTTTTTGGACCTAGAATTAGGCAACATTCCATATGCAAAAGGACTTGGCCAATGCCAATTTTTCTGAGACCAAGTTATTGTGATTTGAGCTTTCATCTGATGCAAGTATTGGGATCTACATGAATTCATCTGCTACATGGTATTGATGTAACTGTTACTTTGAACCTGTGTCTAATGGCTTATTCTGAGCTAATCAAGGAGTATGCCATCTGATACATGAGAAGACAAAGAAGACTGTTAGCTATGAAGTTTCTTGCTTGGATGTGGCTATCTTTATTTGATGCCTTGCTCTTCATATTGTTATTTTCTTGTTGATATTGCTTGATTCAAAGTCCAAAGGGAAAGTGGGTTTTCTATATGACATTCTTGTCTATTGGATTGCATCCCATTGGTCAGATCTTTTCAACTCTTAACTTTTAATTTTATGCTTAGGATTAGTCTCTTCATCTCCTCCCACTGCTTAAATTTCAAAATATCTCCCCCTTTTCGAAAACTTTCTTTGCTTGTGATTTCAAACTTAGACTCTTTTGCAAATTAGAAACTTTGGCCTTACGCCATTGAATTTTCAAACTCTTTTCTTAAGTCAAACTTGTAAATAAACTTAACCATATTTGACCTAAAATTTCAAAAGACAAAAGAACTAACACTCATTCAAACTCTTTTGGGCCTTTGTGCATCTTTTAAATTTAAATTTTGATTAAAAGAAATCCACGCATTTTGAAATTGATACCATGAACTACGAGGTTTTGATCCCTCATTTTTATGTTGGTACGTAGGCACAAGTCCGAAGGTTATGTCAAACACAAAAATATAATTAATGAATTCTTTTCTCATCCCCACACTCTATTTTTCTCAAACATCTTTTATACAAAAAAGAAACACATACACACATAAAAAGGGCTCCCTATGAATACCTAGGACACTTTGGGTGCTAACACCTTTCCTCTATGTAAGCAACCTCCTTACCCGTAATCTCTGGAATTTTATTAGTTTTGATTTTAAAGATTCTTATCTTTAGGTTTTGTTCGTACTTTTCCCTTTTCCTTTGGAAACAATAAAAGCGAGGCGACGACTCTGGTTTTATTGACATTAAGTTTATCCATAGCTTAATGGTCATGAATTTACCGCTACAAGACACATATAGAAAATTTGTGGGAGAAGATATAGTCCTTGTATGCCTCTTAATTAGGGAATAATAAATTGTTCTTGTTGAATAGCTTCATAAGTTTTAAATATAAAGAGGAGACTTTTATTTCAGATCACTTGAATGAATTACAAGGGCTCCTTGATCTGATGTCAGGAATGAGTATCAAATTTGATGATGAACTTTTGGGACTATTTTTACTGCTATCTTTACCAGAGTCTTGGGAGACACTTCAGGTTTCTATCACAAATTATGCTCCTAGAGGTAATGTTTCTTTGTAAATGGCTAAGGGTGGTATTCTTAATGAGGACAAGAGAAGGAAGGCATAAGGTTTTTCATCTCAATCTGAGGTTCTTGTTATTGAAAATAGAGGGTGAATTCATAAAAAGGAACCAAAAGGTGGTAGAGAGAATATAAGAAGCAATTATAAGTCAGAATACAAGAATCTGGAGTGTCATTATTGTCATAAAATAGGACATGTACAAAAGTATTGCTATAAGTGGAAAAGATAAAACAAAGGCAAGAATGGCAACTCTAAATAAAGAGACCATGAAGATCATGATGAAGATCGTGTCACTACTGCTAATATTAATGATCTTGTTATTCTCTGTGATCATGAGTTTATTAATCTTGTATCATACAAGAGCAAGTGGATAGTTGATAGTGGTGCTACATTGCATGTTACACCAATGAAGGATTTCTTCACATATTATACTTCTGGTGAATTTGGAGTATTGAAGATGGGTAATGGTGGTGTAGCTAAGGTAATTAGTGTTGGTGATGTTTGGTTGTAAACCAACATCGGAATGCAATTGTTGATTAGAGGTGTCAAACATGCTCCAAATGTCCACTTTAATTTGATCTCTATGCATATGCTTGATGGTTGTGGTTATGATAATCACTTTGGTTCTGGAAAGTGGAAACTCAACAAAGATAAATTGGTTGTGGCTATAGGGAAAAGATTTCTAAACTGTATTGGATAAAAGCTTTGGTAGCTAGGTGTCATAACCCAAAATTTGCCATCCCATTTCATTTTTATCCAACCTTTGACTTTAGATTCATCTGTACTCATTCTTGCCTTATTCATGTGTATCATGAATTCATGTTAATACCTTCTCATAATCATCATAGATTCAAAGCTTGTGGTTAATGAAAACTAGGGTTTTGTTTGAGCATTGGAGTTTGGCTCATCATAAGAGGGGAAACCCTAATTTCTTGGGCTTTGGGACATGGATTCAAGAAGACCACAACTTGGCATTCATTTGTGCATCAAAAATATATTTATTAGTTTTGCTACTATGTGACTTTGTAATTGATATTTTGAGCATTGATTTGATCATCTAAACCCTAATTCTGGGTCCATGTGTTGGGAGATTGGTTGTGGAGCTTCATGCTTGATTTGAAGATCTTTATTAAGTGGTGTACATCTTGAAACTCTAATCAGGGATGCTTGGTGATTGTGTGCCATTTGAGGTTGACTTTGATCTTGGGATTGACTGAAATCCTAGCTCACTAGGAAGAGGTTATTGACCACGTTGTCATGCATCATCAACCATTAAACTTGCCATTATGCATGAGATTCATTCACCTAGCCTATATGTCCTCTTGTTTGGGATTTCATCTGGATCAAGGTTTTGTTTACATCCATTCTTAGGGTGCTTTCAAGATCTTAGGTTTTGGTTCATGGTCATTACTTCCATCCATATGGTATTATCAAGATCATCAGTCCTTGGTCGTTGATTAATGCTCTCATTTAGTCCTTGGTCTTTGGTCATGAAAGTATACTTCATAGACTTCCTTGTCTTTATGGTTTTCCTTTTGATCTTTGTTCCATTCAAGTTCATTAAATCATGGTATTCATTCATTTTTGTTACCTATTCAAGTTGGTTAAAAGTCTTAGTTCTTGTGCTTGGTTCATTGGATAATCAAGTCCACAGTCATTTCTCTACAATATTCATTTCAATTAATAAAAATCCATTTAAATGTCATTCCAATTCATAGTTCCATCATTTCATTACCAAAATTTCCATGTCCATACAAAAATCACATTTTGGCCAAAATTTGCAACTGTTGACTTTTGGTCAACAATTGACTTTTTTGTCAACCAATTGACGAAAGTCAATTGACTCTCCCTTGACCCCCTAAAACTTATTTCCATTCATCTTGCCATGTTTCATCACCAAAACCCTTGTGTTCCTTTGATTTCTTCATTACCAAGAAACTTGGTCCATAACTTGGTCCATGACCAGGTTAGATCAACAAATGGACCACCAATTGGACCAGCTAGACAACCACATGAACCTACATAAACCTTTTCTTTTCATTTTAAGCCCTTACAACCAAAACCATAACCATCCAAATAATTATACATTCCATACAATCAACTACATTTTCATTCATAACTTTCCATACAAATCAATACAGAACCATTTCCATACAATATCCAATAAACCTTCCATTTAAATTCAAAACGCCATACAAAGTCAATTCATCACATTCCATACAAAATAAAATGTCATAAATGTTCCATTACATTTCTATCCCCTCAACTACAACATATACAACCTAATCCCAAGCTCCCAACCTAACTCTAAACAAGCAAGCCTTTTATAACAAAGATCCCAAGTAACATAACATACAAGCATAACATTTGCCTATGTCCATTGCCTTTCATTTCTTCAATAAAACTCGTTTCCCTACTACAAGCTGAAGCATTGCTCTGCATTTCCTCAGCAGAAAACCACATGACCTTCACATACACCACAAATAGAACCTTATTAACACCTTGCATAATCAGAGCAACCAAGCACCCTTCAGAATTTTCATTTGACAGAAGACCAACCAAGTGAACCATGCATTTTTCGTGCAATAATAGACCACAAGTAAACTCCACAATAAGCTAACCATTGGAATGCACATAGAATCAATACCCTGCTAACTGGATTCATCATAATAACTAATTGAAACTCACATTTGAAACTAACTGATTTTAACTCATTCAAAACTCTATTAGAATATCGAATTTGTAACTAACATAATGTGAATTTCAATCACATTTCGATTGCATTTCGTAATTGAATCTGAATCACTTTTCATCAATAAATAATCATCACTCATTCATCATCGAGGACATCCATTTTCACCTTGCTCTGATTTTCGATATTTCACCTTGTATCTCAATCCTCTCTTCACTCTCACACGAAGTTGTCTCTCGGAAACTCCATTAAAGCTTTACCTCGAAGCTTCAATAGAGTTGGGCTTAGCCTCAATCATTTCAGTTCCTCTCAGTTCAAACTCTCGATTACCTCTCGATTGTGCCATATCTCAATTGTAGAAGAAGTTTCAGAAGAAGAAGTGAATCCAAAGAAGAAGATAAGGTATAGGTTTATCTGATTCAAGTGATTTTCGTTGCATCTTCATCTTCTCCGGTTTAACCTTTTCCGGAACAAATCTCAGTTTCAGAGGTAAATTTTCTACTTTTCTGTTTGCCATGATCTTGTTACTGTTGCGTAGAGATTGTTATAGTGATCAATAACCCTAAGGTCTAAGAGTGAATACATGTTTTTTCATAATTTAATTTATCTTTGATTGGATTAGGTTTCTTCACAATTCCCTTTCTGTTTAGACGTTAGAGCAATGATTTGGTGACATTGAACTCAGATTTAGATTAAGCTTACTGTCACGATCCTGGTGATGCATTCATTTTATGTTATGGTGTTCCACCGTTGCCAGAGGCGACCTTTGACACAATGGATGGCAGTGGCTGATGACCTGAGTCTGCTCTGAACTCATTTCATGGTTGCACACATGTTTTCCTTGTTTGAATTTCCACTTCACCGACTGCATTCACATTGCCCCTAGATTTCGTGCTTTGGTCCCATTCGTTTGGGCCTGGTGGAGTTTTGCCAAACCAACCACCACTTGGTTCCTGCACCCCCTGGTTCTCACAACCATGGAAACTTTGGACCTTCCAATGGGCCCAACGTGTTTTTTTACTTGTTGGCACCTCTGTTTGCTAGACTGCACCCTTTTTTGGCTTCATTCTACACTTGTATTTTCATTTTGATCTTTGATTTTTGTTTGATAATTTTAATGTTTGTTCATAATTTTGACATAAAATTAATTAGTAGAACTTAGCTAGTTTTGTTAATATGATTTAGCTAATTAGGATTAATTGATTTAATTGATTCTTGATTGATTGTTGGAAAAATGAACAAAAAATGTTATTAATATTAGTTTTGATTTAGGATTAGATGTTAATGCACATAAGAAATTTGTAAATTGCATGATGATTGTTTATCACATTGTAATTTAGTTATTCCATGTTTAAGATCTTAATTCTTGATTTAGGATTTAATTAATTATAATTAATTTTGTCCATTTAGTTTTAATTGACCATTTGGTCATTTTTTCCTCATGTAAATATTGATGTTTTTTTCTTTGATTGATTGCACCTTAACCATTACATGCTCCCCTTGTATAAGGTTTTGCTTAGAATCAGTTGATTTAGTTTGACTGATTAATCCATTAAGTTGTACATAATTCAACTGATCCTTTCCCACTGATTATGGGTTGATCAAAGTTTACTTTGATCAACCAAATCCTTTGCATTATGCTCAATTCCCCAAGCCTATTCAAGTGATCAAAAGACCCTTGATCACTTGATCGGACAAGTCCCTTGTGTTTAAGATGTATTGGATCTCAGGAGCTCAAGACCTCAAGACTCAAGATCAAGAGTTAATGACTTCAAATCAGTACAAGGCCTTCACATTGCAAACATAGTGGACTATTATTCAAGTATAACAAAGGTATCAACACTTGTCAATCATGAGCCTTAAGCAATAGAGAAGGGGTGAGAGTGGAACATTCCTATCCTCATGCTGAATATCTTTGGGTACGAGACAAATAACCCAGTTGCTTATCATATTCACCTCTATTCAAAGACTTTAGCAGAATTAGAATCAAGTAATTGTCAAGTCTTCTCTCTTCACAAGCAACATTACATCATCAGGATCAACAATCAAAATCTTCTTCAACAGTTGTTAATCATGATAAGAGTTACACACGATGAGCCTTAAGTAATAAAGAATGATGAGAGGGAGCACTCCTACACTTATCCAGAGTATCTTTGGGTACGGGACGAATGACCCAGTTGCTCAAGGTATTAACCTTTGTTCATAGACTTTGGTGCAATTCAAATCAAATGATTGTCGAGTCTTCTTCTTCAAAGCAACACTTCATCATAAGGAGTAGTAAGGAGATTCTTATTGAGAAAATTTATAGTTATTATGAGTATCACATGCCATGAGCCTTAATTAGTAAAGAAAGGGTAAGGGTGGAGCATTCCCATCCTCATTCTGAATATTGTTGGGTACGGGATGAATGACCCAGTTGCTCATCGTATTCACCTTTACTCATATACTTTAGTGTGGTTCAAATCCAATGAATGGAAAGTCTTATGCATATATAATTACCATCCCTCAATAGTGTTATATTGTCTTCTCTTTGGAACCAAATACCTTTTCCCTTTGGATTCCATGTACATCCTTTTAGGGCAAATAACCAATGCCCACCTCTTGAACCAAGAGTTATTTGTCTTGATGCTAAACACTTAATTCCTTTTTTGCTGGCTTAATACTTATTTCCTCTTTAGTTTAGAGTTTATTCCTTCATGGATTCATAATGCCATTATCTTTTGGTTTCAAATTCCCTGTTCCCCTATAATGATAACTGCTTCCTTGGACCAAATATCATATCCCTTTGGGTCCCATACATACCCTTTTAGGGAAAATAACCAGTGCCCACCTTGTGAACCAAGAGATGTTTGTATTGATGTCAAACACTTAATTCCTTTGTTTTATGGATTGATGTTTGTTTCCTCTTTGGTTCAAAGTGTATTCACCTTTATGGGTTCCTGCAATACCATTGTCTTTTGGTGCCAAGTTATACTTCTCATCACTTCAACCAAAGTTTTATCACTCTTCTTATTTGTCTTGATAATACCTGTTGCTTACGACTCTTTTCTTTGTTCCGCATTAGTTCTAAGAACTACGAATCTTTGACTTTCTCATTGCATGATGAGAATACGTAGGCAAAAGGGTTCGAACCCTTGGCGAGCATATTAATTATTTCTTCTTCCTTAGGGAACCACCCATATATTTCATGACCCATTATCTATCTTCAATCATAACCAATCATCTCAATGACATACTGTCTTTCTTTGAAACCAAATACCATTTTGGATTCCATATATACCCTTTTATGACAAATAACCAGTGTCCACCTTTATACCAAGAGTTGTTTGTCTTGATGCCTGTTTACTATGTGGTTCAAACTTCATTCCCTTATGGATTCCAATAATATCATTATCTTTTGGTTCCAAATTATACCTTTCATCACTTTTGATAAATCTTTCATTTCTTTCTACATTAATTATTTATATCATATCCTTCCATTCACTTTCCATTATTCATTATTCACTACTTGCATTCAATATCTTCTACCAATCATTCACCCAATATGATATACTTCCTCTTTGAGTCAAATACACTATTTCTTTAAGCTTCATATATACATTTTTGGGCAAATGACCAATGTCTATCCTCTGAACCAACACCTTTTATTTTTTGCTTGATGTCAATTTACCCTTTATTTGTGGCTTGATGCCAATGTACCCCTGTGTTTTGGCTTGATGCCAATTTTCCTCGTTGGTTCATGCTTCGGTCATACCATGTATTGGTTCATGCCACCTTTACTCATTGGTTCAAATTTCATCTCTTTATGGGTTCAAACAACAATATCTGTTGGTTCAAATTAGGCTTTTATCACTCTTCTTTCATCTCCTACCATTAGTTAAGTGAACTACAGAACTCTGAATTCCTTATTGCATTATAAGGATATGTAGGCATGAGGGCCCTAATCCTCACCAAGAACTTTGTTTATTTCATTCTTTTCCCCTTTATTCTTTCGTAAATAATCTTTAGATAGTAACACCGATCCGAGCATAGAACAATCAAAATGGTTCCTGTTGAGTACAACGGATGTAAAGGATGCTAATACATTCCCCTTGCATAGCCGACTTCCTTACCCTTTTCTCTTTCGCCCGAGTTTTATCGATGTTTTACCTTTCCTTTAGGAATAAATAAAGTTTGATCGAGACTCTGTTGTATCTTCAATTGTGTGATACGCTCGGGTATATTTCCGCTAGCTTCACTAGGGACAATGTGAATGCTATCGTCACAGAAGCATCTTTGTGGCACCAAAGGCTTAGCCATATTAGTGAAAAGGGGATGAATGTTTTGGCCAAAAAGGATGTTCTTCCTGGATTAAAGAATACAGATTTGGAGAAGTGTTCTCATTGCATGACTGGTAAACAGACAAGAGTATCTTTCAAGAGACATCATCCCTCAATGAGGTAGAGCTTCTATCAGAATGCCTCTAACTTTATAATGTTTTCTGTAAATTTTCTTTTGATCCGGTGTGTTGATTCTAAGTGTTGGCAACAATTTTGGTAAAACAAAGAGTGTTCACAAGATGTTATGTGTGATGTCTTAACACAAGATATCCTATGTACCTGCTGGAGTTCAAGAACATGTTCATGCAGGATTGTTTCAGAATGCCACATACAATGACAAGGCTTCTGATATTGGATGTACCTGCTGGGTCTTAAATGAAAGACATGTTCATGCAGGATTGGTTCAGATGACATACACAAGGTCATGGCATCTGATATGGCTGTACCTGCTGGAAGTTATAAAAGGAATTATTGGATTATGCAGGATTTTTCCAGGATGTCATACCCGATGTCATGACATCCTGTACACAGAACATTCAGTATGAATGTCTGGTGTTTTGTGATTGCACAATTAATGGCAATCTTTGTATGATCGAAGATATGATTAGTTGGCGCATTCAATCATGGATTACAACCAGATTTACTTATTTTCCAAGGAGATCTAACCAGCTGTTATAAAAAGATTTGATTGGAAAATAGATTTAGGGTTTTCAAGATGTCCAAGCCCAGCTGAAAGCTTCTATAAAAAGGGACTTAGAAAACCTGTTTGAACACACAACCAATACTGAGCGAAATTCTGAGAGAGAGCTAGGGTTTGTGTCTGTTTAG
This sequence comes from Lathyrus oleraceus, assembly GCF_024323335.1. Taxonomy (NCBI): domain Eukaryota; kingdom Viridiplantae; phylum Streptophyta; class Magnoliopsida; order Fabales; family Fabaceae; genus Lathyrus; species Lathyrus oleraceus. The sequence goes on along the minus strand of NC_066582.1, from coordinate 412,418,127 downwards.
TCGTGAGACTTGTAGGTCATTCAAGTCATCCATTGATGATTGAATTGGACTGATTTGTGGTTGTAATTTGTCACTCTAAAGCTGTTAAGCAAGAGTGTGTGTCTTCTTGATCAAAGCTGTGAAGCAAGATCAAGAGTGTGTTTTCTTGATTGAAACTGTGAAGTAAAATCAAGAGTGTGTAATTGAAAAGTATTTTCTTTTCACAAGGGATCGTTGTTTAAAATCACTGGTGTGTGATTGTAGGGAAGTGAGTGGGTTCTCATATCTAAGAGTGCTTAGGTAGAAATTGCACGGGTAGAGATTAGGTGAGAAAGACTGTAACTTGTTGAAGTGTACGGAGAGTCTTTGAACTAATTCTATTTTAGTGAATTTCCTTCCTGGCTTGGTAGCCCCCAGACGTAGGTGAGTTGCACCGAACTGGGTTAACAATTGCTTGTGTTATTTTCTTTACCATTCTGTATTTTTTATCCATTGTGTGTTAACAGATATTAGTGTCGTGACATTACCTTCGACATCTTATATCTAATACCAGAATTTCAATTGGTATCAGAGCAGGCATCCTGCTCTGGTTCTGGGTGAGATCTAGGGGCAATACTTTCTGGTACAATGGAGAGAGATGGAGGATCTGTTCATAGGCCACCAATTTTGGATGGTTCTAACTATGACTATTGGAAACCTCGAATGGTAGCGTTTTTGAAATCCCTTGATAACAAGGCTTGGAAAGTTGTGTTAACAGGTTGGATGCATCCTATTATTACTAAAGAAGGAGAAGCCACTACTGAGAAGAAGCCAGAAGAACAATGGTCCAATGAGGAGGATGATCTTGCGCTTGGAAACTCTAAAGCCTTGAATGCAATATTCAATGGGGTTGACAAGAATATTTTCAGGCTGGTAAACAACTGTGAAGTGGCCAAAGATGCTTGGGACATTCTCAAGACCACTCATGAAGGCACCTCTAGGGTAAAGATGTCTAGACTTTAGCTGCTCACCTCCAAGTTTGAAAACTTAAGGATGAAAGAAGATGAAAACATTCATGAATTTCACATGAGTATCCTTGAGATTGCTAATGCTTCAGGAGCCCTGGGAGAGAAGATGATAGATGAAAAACTGGCAAGAAAAATACTCAGGTCACTCTCTAAGAGATTTGCAATGAAGGTGACTGCCATAGAAGAGTCTCAAGACATTTCCAACATGAGGGTAGATGAGCTAATTGGTTCCTTCCAAACCTTGAGATGGGATTGAATGATGGAACTGAAAAGAAAAACAAAAGCATTGCCTTCATATCAAACACAAAAGAGGAAAACAGTCAAGATGAGGATAAAGAGTGGGCCAATGAAGTTGTAATGTTGGGGAGACAGTTCAATAGATTGTTAAAGAAAATGGATGTAAGAGCGAAGGCAAATGTCAAGAACATCTCACCTGACATCAGCAATGGAAGAAAGGTCAGAGAAGAAGCCCAAAGAAGGAAAAGAAGTAAAGTGCTATGAATGTGATGGGTATGGACACATTAGAACTGAATGTGGAATCTACCTCAAAAAGCAGAAGATGAGTCTTGCTGCCACCTGGTCAGATGAGAGTGATACAGAGGAGGCTGCAAATCTTGTGACTGCTTTGACAGGAAGATGGGGATCTGATGAAGACTCAAGTGATGGTGTAGTAACCTTTGAGGAATTGGCCTCTACCTACAGAGAGTTGTGTCATAAAAGTGTATAGCTGAGCAAGCAGGTTTTAAACCAGAAGAAAGAAATAACTCAACTTGAGAATGAGAAGGTAGAATACTTGGAAACCATCTCCAAGTTACAAACAGAAGTTGTGGTTCTGAATGCCAAGCTAGTTGAAAATCCACAAGCTGAAAGTCAGAAGATAGTACAGCTGGAAAGAGAGAAGTCAGACCATGTGAAAACCATCTCTAAGTTTAAAACTGAAGTCATGTTTCTAAATTCTAAACTAGAAGAGATGAACAAGTATGTAAGGATGTTAAGCAATGGATCTGAATCCTTAGACAAGATTCTCCAAACTGGACAAATAGCAGGAGACAAATCTGGCATTGGGTATAATGACTCAAAGCCTGAGAGCAGTTACACTGGTGCCAAATCCTAAGCCAAACCTAAGTGCATCCATAATAGAAGTAAACCTGTGATGTCACATCATATGTTCCAACATCATAGGAGAAAACAGCAGAAAGGGAAACACCAAAGATGGAGATGCCATCACTGTGGGAAGTTTGGTCATCTTAAGCCTTTCTGCTATAAACTGTATGGTTATCCTAGGCATACTCATCATCAGAATCACTATCAATCCAGACCCAAACATCACAGGCCTATAATTAAGAAACAATGGATTCCCAAGACTAATGTTACTAGTCTGATAGCTCACATTTCCCTCATAATCTCTGCCAAAGAAGAATGGTACTTTTATAGTGGATGTTCCAGACACATGACTAGAAACCAAGACCTGTTAGCTGATCTGCATCATCATGCCATAAGCCATGTAACCTTTGGAGATGGAGCAAGAGGTGAAATTAAGGGAACAAGTAAGCTTGATTGTCTTAGAGCTCCTAAACTTGACAAGGTTCTACTAGTCAAGGGCCTGACTGCAAATCTAATAAGCATCAGCCAACTATATGATCAAGGTCTGAATGTTAACTTCACCAAAACTGAATGTCTAGTCTTTGACAAAAATAGTGAAGTGATTATGAAAGGAGTCAGGACCAAAGACAACTGCTACATGTGGAGCTCTCAAATGGATTATCCCTTAAAGTATTGGATGAGTATAAATGCTCTTAAGAGTGATGAAAAACAAGTTTGTGGGAAATGTCAGACAAAAATGTCACACCAGAAGCTCAGAGGAGAAAGGGCTATGATGGCTAAAACAACTGAGAGGTTAGAACAAATAGGTTGACATATGACCAGTCATAGGCAGTATAGAACTATTAGGACTAGGCCACATGGGACTTTATGCTTATCTAGAAGCAAAAAGACCAAGAAAAATGTGAAGAAGATTGGAATGACACCTGCTTTTACACATATGAAAAGTATAAAAGATGCAAGCAGTTGGGCTCAACTGGGTTGGATGAAACTAGTGATGATAGCATACAATGTCACACACGATGTCATGACATTGTATTATGATAACCTGAATGCTGAAACTAGGACCAAAAATCAGACTCAGCACAGATGGACAAAGTACTATTGTCACTTCATTAGAAAATTCGTGGAAGATAAATTCAGAGGTCTAAAGCATGGACTGGAACTAGTAGACAGGGTTGCAAGGAATTTGGGTGAAATTCAAATTGAATATGAGGGAGGAAAATTAGGGATTTTGACACTTGTGAAATTATGGCAATTAAAGTGGAAAAATAAAAGAAATAAAAATAGTGTCTGCCCTTTTAAAATAAAGAGCCACATTAATGAAAAATCATTCCCTAGCATTGAAAATAGTATCTATTCCCTTAGCACACGCTACCTAAACTCAGCAATCACCATTTCCATTCAACTTCTCAAAGAAGCTCAGCTAGGGCAAAGAAACTTTTCTCAAAAGTCCTACACCATGTCTCAACATCCATCATCATCTGGTTCAAAATCCTCTCACCATGCAAAGACTCCATCCATGGAGTTTGTAGATGAAGACGTAATGGACGTTACTCCACTTTGCATGATACCAGGCGACACCCCAGGTCCCTCCTCCAAGACTGGAGATAAGCAAGGTAATACCTCTGGAAACTCCTCTCTTCCAAAAGACATGTATTATGTTGATCTTGCCATAAGAAACCTAGTCACTAGGATTCTAAGTGAAGGGCATAAAGTCGAAGGGGTTTCTACCCCTCTGTCCAGAAGGGATCCCTCTCATGAGGAAGAACCTCATGCTGATAAAGATGATGACTCATCTAGATCAGAAAAGGAAGTTGCTGCTGAAGGGCTATGCTTTCTAGGTAAAACCCTATTTAGCAAGAAATCAAATGTGTCTCAGGAAAAGGTTATTGACCTAGAGGAAGAAAGCTCTGAAGAAGAGGATGATCCTTTGGTCCATCTGGTAAAACCTAGTGTAACTGAGAAACTGAGAACTAGGAAAGGGAAAAGTGTGGCTAAAATGAGAACAGCAAGGGTGAAAAAGGCTGCTGGTGTAGGACCCTCAAAATCCTGGAGCAAGGTTGAGGTTAAGAAAAGGAAAGAAAGAGACAGTTCTGATTCTGAGGAGGATGTCAAAGACGATGTCCCAGACTTCTCCCCTACAAAAAGGCAGGTTGTTCAGAAGTCTCCTGGCAAAGTTTCTGCTGTGCACCTAGACAATATCTCCTTCCATTTAGAAGATGGTGCAGCAAAATGGAAATTTGTCATTCAGAGGAGAGTAGCTATTGAAAGAGAGCTTGGAAAAGAGGCTGTAGAGGTAAAGGAAGTAATTGATTTAATAAAAAATGCTGGACTAATGAAGACTGTGGTAACTCTACCCCAATGTTATGAGGGGTTGGTAAAAGAGTTTATTGTTAATATCCCTGAGGATATTTATGAAAAGAACAACAGGGAGCTCTACAAGGTGTTTGTAAGGGGAAAATGTGTGAAATTCTCACCAAGTATTATCAACAAGTTTCTAGGAAGAGGAATTGATGGAGGAGTGGACCTAGAGACTACAAACAATGAGGTCTATAGGGTCATCACAACTGGCCAAGTTAAGGAATAGCCTAGTAGGAATCACTTATCAACTGGGAAGCTCACTGTTAAATATGCCATCTTACACAAGATTGGTTCAGCTAATTGGGTGCCTACTAATCATGTCTCTACTATCTCCATTAATCTTGGAAGGATCATCCATGCAATTGGAACAAGGGTTAACTATGATTTTGGCAAGTTCATATTTGATCAAACCATCAGACATGCCTCTACAAATGCTGTGAAGTTACCCATTTCCTTCCCCTCCCTTATTTGTGGCATTATCCTGAGCCAACAACCAGGCATCCTAAGTACAAGTGACATTCCTAGCAGGAGAAAATCCCCTCTATCAATTCACTATAAGCTTTTTGAGGGAAGTCATGTCAAAGATGTTGTCATGACATCTGCCAGAAGGGAACCTGCATCTCAAGGGAGCTTAATTGACCAATTGAAAGATACCTGCAAGGAATTGGAAAATGGTATGAAGGTGGCCAAGGCAAGAAAAGAAGCTTTGGAAGCTCTTATTTGTAGCCTGGAAAAGGAGGAGATAGAGAAGGCTGGGAAGGATTCAGATGCAAAAGCACAATCCAGTGGCAGCTCTGGAAGCTCTGAGGGCTCTGAAGATGAAGATGAAGGTGAAGGTGATACTTCTTCCTCTGATTGATGGTTCCCCCTCTTGTTTGTTAAAGACTGAAGACTGTATGAGGTGTGCCGTGAAGACTGTGAAGCTGTAGTGGGTGATGTTCTGCTGGTGCTGTATGGATGTTGAAGTTTGTTCTGTTTTTGAAAAATGTAATGTGTGACAGTCCTCATTGATGCCTGTTTTGTAATATTTAGGGATCTTAAAGAGTTCCTTGGATTTATTCATTATCTCAGCTATCACAACTGTGTATAATGATGGCTTGTACTTCCTGACTATTTTGTTTTAACATGCTTAATGTTATAACATCTGATCTAACACTCTTTTCTAGGCTAATAGACATTTATTTTGTCTGATTGGTCACCTTTGGTCAATTTGACTAAAAAGGGGGAGAGGTGGATATATGGAAGTTGTTGTGGAAGTTGTTGTGGAAGTTGTTGTGGAAGTTGTTGTGCAATTTCTATCTAAGCACTCTTAGATATGAGAACCCACTCACTTCCCTACAATCACACACCAGTGAGTGGGTTCTCATATCTAAGAGTGCTTAGATAGAAATTGCACGGGTAGAGATTAGGTGAGAAAGATTGTAACTTGTTGAAGTGTATGGAGAGTCTTTGAACTAATTCTATTTTAGTGAATTTCCTTCCTGGCTTGGTAGCCCCCAGACGTAGGTGAGTTGCACCGAACAGGGTTAACAATTGCTTGTGTTATTTGTTTTACCATTCTGTATTTTTTATCCATTGTGTGTTAACAGATATTCGTGTCGTAACATTACCTTCGACATCTTATATCTGATACCAGAATTTCACGGTGTGAGAGTTTTCCTATCTTTTACCATTCTAATACAATTAACATCAATGCTAATGCAATTCTTCAAGGATATCCCAAAACCCATCATCAAGACCAATGATATAACTATACATTTTAATTTTCCACCATTCAAACTGAGTGAAGTCACCACTAAATGAAGGTGGTTTAGCCGAGAAATGACTTTTCTCAGTAGTATTATAGTCATAGGGTATACCACGACCACTAGACAAAATACTAGGAGGAGATCCAGATATCTTTAATATATTTTTCTCTTTAGAATCTTTTTTTGTACCACTGTAAAGTCTTTAGCACAGATCATGCTCTGATGCCAACTGAAGATGAGGAAAATACACAAGAAAGGGGGGGTTGAATTTTGTATGTAGAACCTTTTTCGCTTCTAATGAACAACTGTAGAATCTGAACAAGTCCAGGGTATGATGTCAGAATGTTAATGGCAGCAGAGTAATAATAACGTTCAGAAGCAATAAACAAATCAACACACAGAGTTAACCCGGGTTCCTCTCCTAAACTGAGAGTAGTCCAATCCCATTGTCCAATAAGAGATTTTCACTATAATCAAACCGATTACAACTTTACTCAATCAAACCAGAAAGAAACTTCAACTGCTCAATCAATCCAGAAAGAGACTTCCGCCCAAGCAATACTGCAAGAGACTTCTTCTCAATCACACCAGAAAGAGACTTAAATGCTCAAGCACACATGCAAAAGGCTTCACTACTCAAGAACACATGCAAGAGACTTCACTTCTCAAGCAACCTTGCAAGAGACTTCCTCTACTTCAAATGAACATTTTAGTAGAAATGATTACAACTATACTTTGATACACAGTCAAAAGTATAAAAGTATTGCAACAATCACAATGATTCTTAACACTTAAGATTTCTAAGATATACAAAGATAAGAAATCTTAAGAGCTTGTACAAATAAATAGATAAAACTTTAGCTCAAAGTTTGTACAATGTGTTATGTTAAGATGTTTGATGATTGTTAACCTTCCTTCAAATCTTCAACTCCATTTTATAGAGGTAGATAAAAGAGTTGTTGGAAAGTTGTTTGCACATGAGAACTTTTAAAAGCAACATCTCCAAGAGAGAGACGTTGTAAGATGAATCCTGTTAAGATCTTCAACCAATGCATAACAACTTAGACCATTGTTTCTCTTTTTCATCCTAGGTATAAACCAGTCGAGTAGGCGAACTAGAGAAGTCACATCAGCTTTTCTTGAGCCTTGCACTAAGGGACTATAGTTGACTTTTTTCCTAAGTATGGTGTTGAGAAGATAGGTTTGCTATGGGGATAAAGTACGAAGTAGAGGTTGAGTTGTCACCAGAGATAGAAGTACCATCATCATGGTATGAACCTCTAGAAGCTGAAATACAATGTTCAGAGTCTGATTCTTCAGAGTCATTAGATTTTGATCCATCAGAATCTCAGACATTCAACTTGTCAACAAATGCTTTCAACAATGTTAATTATGATTTGAATTTAAGCTTTATGATCCTACACACTTGAGCATATGTCAATATACCCAATTGTTATTTAAGTACATTGTTATCATTAAAACCCAATGGATATGAATAAATCTTGTTCCAACAACATCAATATTATTGTTTCCAGTAAGTAGCCTCATATTTGTATGCAATGTTATGACTTCACAATAATTCCAAAGATATGAGGAGTTAATGATAGCATGAACCACATCTTGTCTTGTTTCTTTAGGAATAACTGGTAGAATTTGTCTAAAGCCTCCTCCAAAAACAACAATCTTTCCTCCAAAAGGAATAATTAAATTTCCATTATTACAAAAGCGAAGAACATCTCTGAAAGTCCTATCAACAACTTCAAAATAATGTTTATGGAACATTGTTTCTTCATCCCATATAATGATTTTTGTTTTTGCTATCAATTGTGCTAATGGGGTATTTTGATCAATACCGTAAGTGGAATACTCATCAATGTCTAATGGTATAGAGAATCTTGAATGGACTGTTCTTCCTCAAGGAATAAGCAAATCAACAATTCCACTTGATGTCGCTGTTAACACAATATCTCTTTTCAATCTTAATGCTACTGACATAGCCCTCAAAATGTACTTTTTTCCAGTACCACCATACCCATATAGGAAAAATATGCCTAATTTAATTCAACTCGTGCCATAATTTTGTTATATACAATTCTCTGTTCAGCAGTCATAGTTGACATTAATTGGTTATGTTCTAAAGTAAAAGTTGTCTATCAAAATTTAACTCATCATAAACGAGTCTATTTTAGCTTTTAGCAGTAAGAGATTCATCTATTTAAGTCAATATGGGAAAATCACTTAAACTCCTGTAATTTCTCTTTAACAATGATTCAATATCTGCTAATACAATTTTTTTTATCTCATAGTCTGATAATTCTAAATCTCCCATAATAATAAAATAAACTTAATGGCATAAAAATTATTAAAAAAATTAGGTGATTAGGTAAAATGTATATATGAACCGACTTAGTCTTGCATGTCAAATATGAAACTGTATATTATATATGTAATTACCTGGTATTTGAAGAATCGGTCTCTACCTATGTAAGATGTCATCACCTAAATACTCCCATGTTTTTTTGCCAAACAATTTCTGGTTTGGATAGTTGTTTTGAGAGTAAAAGGGTTGCAAATAATTTTCTCAAAAAAGCACCTATATCACAATTGCTTGACTCCACAATGACATCTATGTAATCTTTTTCGTCATGTAGCAAACCCATAGCAAAGTGTGCAACCTTAAATGTGTCATATATCACATTGTTTACTGTCTTGATTTCCTCGTAACTTCGTGGACCTTTGACATAATTAAGAAAAGTTCTCAAATAATATCTCTTTTTTGATTCAGGTGGTGCAAAATAAACTCTACCAATTGTGAAAGCTTTTTTTTTATGTGGGCACCATTCTTTTTCAAAATATTTCTAAACAAATTTCAAAGAAAATTGATTGTAAGTAAGATTTCTTCCTTCTTGATATTTTTTTATTTACTTCCATCCATGCCAAATTTTTTGTATTTTGTCCATTTGGCTTATTGATAACTTGGTTAATTGGATCAACATCATCAAAAACAATAAATTGTTGATTTTCTAAATGAAAAGGTAATGTCTCAACAAAAGATTCTCTATAGTTAATGTCAAAACTAAATATTCTCCAAGCTGCTTCACAGGATGACAAATATCTACAATCATAATATATTTTATATAATCAATAATTTCAGAATCATTGGTTCCATTGACACTATTATAGAAGCTTGCAGTAACACGGTCATGCCCTTTGTTAACATACTTAAAAAGGTATTTAATAGACCAATATTGATTGCACCATTCAACATTTATATGAGCATTATATTTTAGTAGTAGATGTCTCTTATATGGTACGAAAAACATGTTATCTACAAAACAATCACCATTTTTAATGTAATGACCATTATCTCTCCTTCTATATATTGGATATACACTTGTATCAATAGTGGTGCTATTGAGAATCCTCTTTGGAAAATATTTTGTGCACTTTCCATTTTGCATGCATGAAGAATTTTTATTTTGAGCTCCGTATGGACCACGAATTATAAGTGAATAGACTATTTGAAATAGTTCACTATCAGTTTCTTTATTAGGAATCTCAGTTGATATTATTTTGTCGATATCATTGAGATTTACGCATCTAAATTCATGATATAAAAATATCAAAATATGAGCATGTGGTAGTCCGCATTTTTGAAGTTCAATTGTGTATATAGCTGAGAATGAATATAAAATAAAATAAAGATAATTAATAAAATAAACAATTTATTTCATATAATCCAACAATCAAATTTAATTAGATAAATACCTCCTTTGACTTTTCCAAAGATTTCTCATTTTTTTATATCTTTTTATCAAATGATCAAGTTTAATCTTGAATATTTTGCAAACAAAATCAGGTATGTCTTCTAATTTTAGATTGTATTTTGACAAAAATGTGGCCATTTTTGATTGCATGTAAAAGTAATAAATAAATCAGGATATCCAGCCAATGCACAAATAGGCATAATATCCTGGTAATTCTGAAGCATGTAACATGTGCCTCCTACAAAAGTTGACGACAATATAATTCTTCTTCATGTGGTTGAAGGATCAGTCTCTCCTCTAAGAATTTCCTATGTAAGATCTTTATACATTTCGACCCTCAATTCTTTTGATGATTTCGAACCCATTTTAATCTGGAAGACTCTATCATGCTATAACCATCAACCAAAAACTGTTGGAAAAAATGTTTAGCAAACAAAAACGATGCCATGTCATTTTCTCTCTGTTGGATTCTATAGGCAAACCACTCTTTGATAGTTATCATTTGTCTTTTTATTGTTGGTGCATCTGATACATCATTGTATTGGACGTCTTCCAAATATTCATCTTCTCCTCGAGGAAATAATAATGGATATTTCAATGACAAAGTAAGTTGAACTCAAAATATAAACACGCTTCAACTATCCTGATTGAGTCTCAACAATGTTGTCACTCTCAAATTCAGCATTATCAAAATCACCTACAATTAATGCAACTACCTCTAATGTCGTAGGTAGATTGTACCTTCGGCCATTATAACATCTCTTACCTAATATTCGCAAACGCAACATTGGTACATTATTTTGACTTACTTTTTGATGAACCATTCAATACTGTTTGCAGTATTGATTATATTCGTCAAGAATATCCTTTAATTCATTAACTATTCTGACTTTCAGTGATTAAGTAGACTAATAGACTAATAGACTCATCAGACATTCGAAAATGTCAGACTCAGACCGAAAATTGAGTCTCTGATAGGTTATAGGCCAGACTTAGGTTTTTATTTTTTTAATATGTCAGACTCAGGCATGACAAAGCCTAACTCAGCCTAACGTATTCTTATCCCTACCAATCACGTATGTTAAAATCAAGAAAAATTCAATTCAACTATAAATAAATGTGAAATTAAAATTAAAATAATATAGTATGTATACAAAGTAATTTATTATCTATTGTAGCCGCAAGGATGACTGAAAAAGCAACAAAATCAGAATAATTGGTTGGAATTTCAATTAGCAACTATTTTATTGCACTTTGTAGCTTCCATGAAGTTCAATTTGAATTTGTTTGATCGCTCCTAACACATTTTCAATTAAATAAGTAAAACCTTCTTTAAGGGATTCTTGAAACTGTGCAATAAGTCTTTTTTTTATATTTTTTTTTACCGTGGCCTATATCTTCCCATTATTTGGTGGGTTTTAATGTGGTGTTAATCGGAAAAAAAGAGGAAAGTGGAAACCGTTTTTTATTTGAGAAATAAAGTAATTTAGTTGATAAAATTTTGGACTATGTGAATCGTAAAAAGAGAAAGGTGGAAATAGTTTTTTTATTTGACAACTTAATCATTTGTAATTTTTATTTATTTTAAATTTGGGTAAATTTAAAATTAGAAACGTGGGTGTAATAGTAACGTTGTGGAATTTTTTTCTTTCTAAAACGTAGATGGTGAATTTTTTGGAATTTTTTAAGATTTCAATGAATTATTAATTAATGATTATTATTTTATTGGTGAAAATTATTATTTATTTTAAGGTTTTAATAAATTATTAATTTATTATTATTGTATTAGTGGGACTTTTTTTTTGTAACGTGGATGAAGTATTTTTTATTTTTTAAAGATTTTAATGAATTATTAATATGGGTTATTAGTAATGCGGTGGGAATTATTTATTTTTATAGTTTTTAATGAATTATTAATTAACTATTATTGTATTGGTGGAAATTATTATTTATTTTTATGATTTTAATGAATTATTAATTAATTATTATTATTGTATTTGTGGAAATTTTATGAGAAAATTTAATAAAAAAAGTTATAAAATAATTTAGTATGATGTGATATGAAATGAATAGTTTTATCACGTTGAATATCTTACATTTAAAATCAAATTAATTATATGTTATCACAGTTTCTTTTTATATTGATTATATGATCAATACATATTTAAATAAATATTTATTAATAATTAAAAAATATAATAATTTGAATTCTAACACAAGATTTTACATAAAATCATTTCTAGTTTAAAAGCTAATATTTTTATGATATTTTAAAATTATCGTATATTCGAACTTCAACAATTGGACCATTATTGCCAATTGGGATCCATTGGACTATGCTTGTCATTTGGGCTACATTGGTATTTGGTTCAACATTCAACTTTTGATTTGCTGGTCATCAATAATAATACCTCTAACTGATGTATTTAATTCTATCCCATTTATTTATTATTATACTACATTTTCTATTGAATAATACATTTGTTAACTTTTCCCTAATTTAAGTTAACCTTTTAGTATTTGAACATATTTAGTCTATATTAATTTTGTATATATATGTAAGTGTCATTCTTAACTATAATTAAAATATTAGTCTGGCTAACTTGTATGAGAATTCAAAAATAGAATTCTCCTATTAAAAAAACAGTTTTAACTTATGGACATTTTAAAGAAAAATATTTTTAAATAAAGTTTTTGTATTAGTTTTGCTAACTTGTATGAGAATTCAAAAATATAATTTTTCTATTAAAAAATATTTTAACTTCAAAAAAAATAAAATGAACATTTTAAAAATAAATATTCTTAAATAAAGTTGTTTAACATGTGTTCTCAAATGCTCATATCGATCTATTAGATTTGACCTTTGTAACAACTTAGTTATTCACGTGTTTTCCTTATCAAACTAGTTCTTAGGTAATACAATGTTTTCATTGTCATGTTTTTTCATTCAACTCTATTAAAGGGCGTTGAAGTGGTTGTTAAAGGCTTACTTGGTGTACTTGCTAAAAAAACACAGATTCATGACACTCCTATGTTGGTAGGGGTAACCAGAGGCTTTTAGAGTTTGAGGTGGTTTAGGGAAAATTCACAGTTGTGAGAAACCCTATTTGGTAGTGTTTTCAATAGGGCTAGAACAACCTCACGAGGGTGACAAACTCTATATCTAGGATTATTTTGTGGTAAATTTAGAATGTCCATCTCAATTATAAGGTTAAGATATTTATAGAGGCCTATAAGTTTTAGAGTTTCTTGGAGTTGCAACCACACACCCTAGTAATAGTAGTGGACCGTTGAATCCATATTTTCTAGGGAGACGTGGTTTATTCCCTTGACTCATTTTCCCCAACATCTCTTACTCAGATACGCCATTTCCCATGTTTCCTATCCTAGGCGAATGTGATGCATAGTGGGCGATATCTCCCTTTTGGGCGATAATATCTCGTTGCCCCTTCCAGGAAATAAGATCTTAACGCCCCTTATGGGTCCTCACAGATATATCACTACACAGTCCCTCAATCACAAGGGCTTGATAAAGGGTGAAATGCTTAATTGACTTTGCATCCGGGGAGTCTAGGCCTCTGGGCAATGCACTCAAATGCTCTTCCTGATGAGAAATTTAGTTCCTCAGGTGAGGCATTTAGATGAGTCTGTCTTATGAGACTCTAAGTTGAATCCATCATGCAAGACTTTAAATTAAGCCTGCATGACGAGACTCTAAGTTGAGTCCCTCAAGCGAGACTTTAAATTGAGTATGTTTGATGAGATTCTAAGTCCCTCGAGAGAGGTGATTAGACGAGTCTCTCAGGATGAACTTCAGTCGAGTCCCTCAGGAGAGACTTAAAATTAAGTCTCTCGGGCCAGACTTTGGTCGAGTCCCTCAGGAGAAACTTTAATTTGAGTTTGTCTTATAAGACTCTAAGTTCCTCAATCGAGACTATAAGTTAAGCATATCTGATGATACTATATGTTCCTCAAACGTGGCATTTATACGAGTATTTTGATGATACTGCAAGTCCCTTAGACGAGAGTTTCAGTTGAGCTTGACTAATAAAAATCTAAGTCCCTCAAGTAAGGTGTTAAGATGAGTCTGTCTGATAAAACTTTAAGTCGAGTCCTTTAGGCGAGACTTTAAGTTGTGTCTATCAGATGAGACTCTAATTTCCTCAGGAGAGACTTTAAATTGAGCCTGTCTGATGAGACTCTAAGTCCCTCAGGGGAAACTTTAAGTTAAGCATGTCTGATGAGTGTCTAAGTCCCTCAAGTGAGGCATTTAGATGAGTTTGTTTGATGAGACTCTAAGTTGAGTCCCTCAGGCTAGAATTTAAGTTGAGCTTCTCTGACGAGACTCTAAATCGAGTCCCTTAGATGATATTTTAAGTTGAGTCTGTTTGACGAGACTCTAAGTTGAGTCCATCAGGATAGACTTTAAGTTGAGCCTGTCTAACGAGACTCGAAATCGAGTCCCACATACGATAATTTAAGTTGAGTCTGTCTGATGAGACTCTAAGTCCCTCAGGAAAAACATTTAGATGAGTCTCTCGATCTAGACTTCAGTCGAGTCCCTCAGGAGAGACTTAAAATTAAGTATTTTGGTTCATACTTTGGTCGAATCCCTCACCATATATCCCATTCATATTGCATGTGAGGGCAGGAAGAACTTTCTAGTGGAAGCCCAACATTTGTGTATTTCCTTAAGAAGCGACAAGGATCTCCCTGCGGAAATCCAACATATTTATGTTTCCTTAAGAGGCGACAAGGATTTTGTTATGGAAAATAAAACATGTTTATGTTTCCTTAAGAGGCAGAAATCATTTTTTTTGGAAATCCAACATATTTATATTACCTTAAGAGGCGACAAGGATCTTCCTATGGAAGTCCAACATACTTAACAATAAAACCAGTATATTTTTCTTGTTCATAAATAATTAGAAGTTTATACATAGGTGGGCAACAAGACCCTTTTGGAAACTCATAAATAACTCAACTATAATATATTTTAAGTGGGTGAATTTCCATGTCTTAGGGATGAGTCACCCATCTAGTTCTTTTAGCTTATATGTTATATATGGTAGCTTATGGAATATGTGATATCGTTCTTTCGATTTAGCCTGTAATTTTCCTTGTTGAGAAGACAAGACAAATTCTTTTATTACCAATTAACCTTCATGTATTTCCCTTGGCTTTACCTTGGTAACTATGTCTGACATGCCAAAGGGGGTCAAGGAAAACAAGTCGATGTTTCTCCTGAGCTGGTCGACTAGTTCGCACTTTTCTTCTTCTAAACGAGAGGTCCCATCATTGTTACTTGGTGACCCAAATGACCCATCTGAACCTCATTCAAATCTTTTGTAGGCATGAGTCTCTCGTTTTCCATGCCCATTATGGGATCCCAACTTATAGTGTCTATGTCTTGTACCTCGAAAAAGGGAAGACCTCGTGGGTGACATCCTCATGCCTCATTATCGGGCTACTCTGATAACACTCCTAGACGTGGTTTTGGTTCTCTCAGACCGTCCTGACTCACCCGTTGGGTAACAAGATTATTAGAACCAAGTATTGGATGGATATAATCTCCCCTAAAAATATGATGGCAGAGCGACCAAGGATGACGTTATAGGGCGATAAAGCGTCTACCACGAGGTAATTGATTTTGATCACCTTAGCATTTGCTCTTGTGTTGCAGGTCATTTCCAAGGTTATGTTACTCATTACCTACACATGTTCTTCTGACAAGTATACTACCGAGCCTTAGAATGCCTTATTGTTTATGGGATCAAGCTTGTGTTTCTAGAAGGTGCTCTAGAATATGATGCTTACTAATCTTTCCGGATCGAACAAGGATTGCTTGACATCACAGTTGTTGTACTGCATAATAATAATCATAGGGTCATTGTCACGAAGACAGGCTCTGATGACGTCACTGTTAGAGAAAACGATTCTAGCCCATGGTCCTCTCTTCATGGCTTTGGAGAGGCATATGGATATTATGTTCGCAATTAGTATCTACCTTACATACTTCCTTCGTGGATGAAACCTTTAACTATAATGCTAATCACGAAGGTTGGATATTCTCTAACCATTTTTTTGAGAGAGCGGTGAAAATGATACTGATAATGGAATGTGTGGCCCAAATTAGTTTTACTAGGGGCCCATAGTGGGAGTCACTGTACTTGCTAAAAAAGTACATATGTGTGGCACCCCTATGCTGGTAAGGATGGCCAAAAGCTTTGAGTTTGTGGTGGTTTATGGAAAACTCACTTTTGTGAGAAACCTTATTTGGTGGTGTTTTTTATGGGGTTAGGGCAAGCTCACGTGAGTGAGAAGTTATTTATCTAGCAGTATTTCGTGGTGAATTCACAATGTCCCTCTCAACTTTAAGGTTGAGGTATTTATAGAGGCCTATGCATGGTTTTATAGTTTCTTGAGAGTTCTAGCCGCCTACCCTAGTAATAGTAACGTACCGTTGAATCCCTATTTTCTAGGGAGTCATGGGTTATTGTCTTGACTCTTTTGCTCCATTATCTCTAACTCAGATACGTCATTTCTCATGTTTCATATCCTAGAAAAATGGGGCGTGATGTGGCTGATATCTCTCCTCGTGGGCGATATGATTCTATTGCCCATTCCGGTTGATAAGATCTCATTGTCCCTTGTGGGTCCTCACAAATATATCACTACATTTGGTATGTCCAACTCAACAAATTACATATTTTTTAAATTAATTTTCATAATAAAATTCTCCATTTTCTTTATCTTCTTCTTCCTCTTCATATTGATCATCATTCGAAATCTTCATATTCTCCGTTTGAAAAACAATAAAGAAAAAAAAAATTGACTTTGATATGAATTTCTTCCTATTTTAGTTTCCTCTACTCTCACTCCTTTCTGTCGAGACACTAGAGCCTTCATCGTTATAGTCAAACTTGAAATATATCATCTTTGATATATCCTTGGACCTTACAACTATATGACTTCATCCAAGATGATATTTCCCTCCTTACCATAAAGAATAACATCTTTGAAAAGCTCCAAGGATCTGGGTAATGAGTTTGACAAAAGTAGAGCCTTGTCCTTATCATCAAACTCCACCTCAATATTTCTCGAGTATCAATTTCTCCATAATGTATTCATTCTCCATCATTAAAAAAGAGTAGAGTTTTTATTTTAGACATAATTTGTGAGGCAGAGACTGTCATATACAATGATTCGATTTTGATCCATATCATAGTAATTTCTATTACGACTATATCTCTGTGACACAAGATAATGACACTCATGGTCTTATCCACCTTCTCGATCTTCTCTGCTTGTGTTAGGCTTGCAGACATCAATGTCTCTCATCTTCAATGCTTCGGCACACTTTTGTTAAATTAAGCTTGGTTGCATTTTCACTTTTTCGAACCCAAAATTGATGTCTTTGGAAGACTTCTCGATGTCTTATTTGAAATCCACAATGCTAACTTGTAAATCTAACCCTTTTACCCCATGGTGGGTGCTGCTTATTGTGAAAATTTGAATAATGTGTCACACTAAGATTATTGATGTGTGGTAGAAAGAACAATAAAAACCAAAAGAAATGACCTCAAGCAAAATTAATACGTTAAACGGGGGGAAAATCACAAGAAGATGAAGAAAGTAAAAGACAAGAACACACCTAATTTGTTTATTCATTTCAATCAAAATGATCTATTATATGTAGGGAGCGATTCTTTAATTTATTATATTTTTAAATTTTTTTACAAGAGATTACAAGATGAGTTTTAAGAAAATAACCTTTCAAGATCACAAGAACAACCCATAATTTCTACTCAAGTGTTTTACAATCCTTCCTCTTCTCAATATATGAATCTTCCAAATTTAAGATATTTAAAAATGTTTTTCAATTCCATTAGATAATCCCGAAGATCTTACAATACTTAGAATAATAAATCCCAAGAATTTCTCTTTGCCTCTCAAATTTGAATCACTTGAAATTTTGAACCATCCTTCTACTAATTTGAATTATTATTGGTCATATATGAAATATAAGTTGCACATAATAATGAAAAATAAACTATTTGTAATTTTCTTTTACTAAACATTTTAATGATGAAAAATGATGAAAGTTATGTGCAGTCACAATTACAAATGATAATTTAGAAACTACAATTATTGTTTGAATTTCATTAAAAAAATCAAATGAAGTTAACCATCTTTCTTAATCATCTATGACTAATTATTTTTCTTATAATTGAACTAGTATCATAATCACATAATGACAAAAACATGGAACACTAGCACCTTCACCACCTCAATGCTGATTAATAAATCATGAAAATTTTTACAGAACTAGTTTTAAGTTGTGTTTTAGGAATCCCACTTTATACTTTACTTTACAAAGTCATAATCTATTAGACCTTACAAAATGACATTGGAGTGAATGAAGTTAGTGGGGAGCATGGAAGCTTATTTGAAGGGAAGCTTTAATGTTCAAATTCCATATGAGCCATTGAAGTTGATGTTTATAAAGTTTAGAGACAAATCAATTGAGTTTGGTATAAAATGTATTGTGAGTACAATTGCAATTAAAAGTTACAGACAAAACCAGAAAGATGCAAGGTCATATTCATGTGCCACTCTCACATGTAGCAGTAAACAAATGCACTACTTTGAATAGTGGTGTGATATATACAACCATTTTGAAAATCAGATTCCTTACCTAAAGTCAAATTTGAATTATGTGGCCTTCATTATGGTTGCCTTGCGGTTGAAGATACTAAGGATTTTTTTTTAGATAAATAACTTATTTGTAGTTTATAGCATAAATACTTATTAAGAATAAGTGTTTTTTTATAAACACTTACTTATTAAAGTTGTACTTGAATTTCCTAATCATATAATCTTAGCGGTCTAATCTTAATTAGATAGACTAATATATTGACTTGTTGAAACGGAACCAAACTCCACTTCCTCATTTTCATCTACTATCTTTCTTTATTAGAGTGCAAGAAACTGTTGCACTAGTAATTTGGTATTTAGAGTCCTTTGGTTCGTTTGAGATTCACACAATCTTAGGTTGTTTTCTTTTTGTTTTGAGCACGATGGCTAGAGGAAATATTTCTATGGTACACTTACAATTCTGTAGGGCATGGAATTGGGAAAGATCTCATCTACAAATACAAATGAAGTGTGTTGATTAACTGAATCCAAACATATGGCTGAATTGTGTTGTTTGAAATTCGAGAACAATTTATAAAAGTTGTTTTCTTTAAAACAATAATATTTAATTTGATAAATACAGAAAAATATGGAAGCAAAAATATAAAAAGAGGATGGAGAAGAAGAGAGACATAGAAGAAAAATAATATAAACAAATAAAGAGAGAAATGATAGAGAGAATGTATTAGAGATTTATACAGGTTGAGTCTAACCATTTGAAATACTCATATCTTTAAGAATTTTCTCTTGAGAATTCTAGTAAAAACCACACTTGACCTTTTAACATGATCATCTCACACACCTTTAACAAAAAACAAAGCTTTTACACAGACTTTGCTCAAGAACCAACAAACAGAGGTTTTACACAGAATTAGTTCATGAATTAACAACAAATTTTTTTAAACGGGCTAAACTCAAAAACCTACAACCAGAGCCTTTACATATGTCAAACTCAAGAACCTACAAACAAGTTTTTTCATACTTAACTTGCAACCTTTTAAATTCTTTACAAAATAATTCCAAGAGAGAATAACCCTCTTGAATACAATAGATTAAGCACATTATCAGTTACAACAGAAATTTCAGACATTAAACATTTTACATTTTGATCTTTTAGATCTGAAAGATTAATTTTGTAAATGTTGTTTTTCCTCTTGCTAGTGAAAAGAACTGTTCCATTATTCTGATTAATTGCTTTGCATGTTTTTTTATTGAAGATTATATCATAACCGTTATCACTTAATTAACTTATGGATAACAGGTTATGCATTAATCCTTCTACGTAAAGAACATCAGAGATAGAGGGAAGAGATCCATTACCAATTGTTCAAGAGCCTCTGATTCTTCGTTTCTAATTTTCACTGAAACCTACAAAGCCAACATCTTTAAGTTCCAGGCTTTGGAACATATGCTTTCTTCCCGTCATGTGTCGCGAGCATCCAGAGTCCAGGTACCATGATTGGTGTCTTAACTCTGCTGCATAGGATATCTGCAACATAGACTATTTTATCCTTTGGTACCCAGAATCTTTTGGGTCCTCTGTGATTAGTTCTCCCAGAGTTTCTGGAAACTTTGGGTTTTCTGGCATTAGTAAAATTTTGTGTTTGTGCATGTGTGTAGTGATAAGAAAAAGGAGATTTAGGTTTATCATCTGCAGAAGGTATTTGCTCGTCTTCATCAGAGTCATATCCTATTCCTCTTTTCTTATTCTGACTGACTCCATAAACCATAGAAGTTATTCTGCTTCTTTCTAGCCCATTTTTCAGAAACTTTTGAAATGTTTTTTCATATTTGTATATGATTATGTTAGAAGTTTGTGGGGCTTGAGATAAAGCTTCTTCAAGTTTTAAACATTGTTTAGTTGAAAATTCATTTTCTCTTTCCAAAACCAAAATGTTGTCTTTTAATTCAGAAACTTCCATCTCAAGCTTATCACATTCTTCAATGGTTCCTTCAAGGACTTTCTTTAAAGCCTTAAATTTTTGTTGAAGTTTCTGATATGAGCTTAGAGATTCAGATAAACAAGATTCAAGGTCAGAACGAGAAAGATCAGAAAATACCTCTTAATGATCAGATTCTCTTTTTGATGAGCTTCCAGATGTGGTGGCCATGAATGCCACATTTGCCTGTTCTTCTTCAGAGTTTGATTCTGAGGCATCAGATTCAGAGTCATCCTAGGTGGCCATGAGTCCCTTCTTAGTTTAAAAAGAATTTTTCTTGAATCCTTCTTTTCTGGAGCTGTCTTTCTTGAGCTTTGGGCATTCGTTTATATAGTGTCCTAGTTCTTTACATTCATAGCATATTACCTCTTTGTTTGGTTTGCCTCTGGAAGTTGATTCTGAGCGATGTCCCTTATGTTTTGGTCTTCTGAAGTTGTTTTTTATTTTTCTCCATAGTTGTTTGACTCTTTTGGTTAAGAGAGATAACTCTTCTTCATCATCAGAATCATCCTTTTCAGAGTCATCATTTTCTTCTTCTTCAGCTTGGAGAGCTTTGTTCCTTTTTGGTTTGCATCTCTCAGATCTAGACTTCAGAGCCATAGATTTGCTTTTCTTTTGGGGCTCATCTTCCTCAAGTTCTATCTCATGACTCCTGAGGGAGCTGACGAATTCTTCCAGGCTTATGTTGTTTAGATCTTTTGATATTTTTAAGGCAGTGACCATAGGTCTCCACTTCTTTGGCAAGCTTCTAACAATCTTTTTGACATGATCTGCAGTTGTGTAGCCCTTGTCCAGAACCTTGAGTCCTACAATTAAAGTTTGAAATCTAGAAAACATTACCTCTACAGCTTCATCGTCCTCCATCTTGAAATCTTCATATTTTTGAATTAGAGCTAGAGCCTTTGTCTCTTTGACTTGAGAGTTGCCTTCGTGGGTCATCTTTAGGGAGTCAAGTATTTCTTTAACAGTTTCCCTATTGGTGATCTTTTCATATTCATTGTAGGATATGGCATTCAACAGTATTGTTCTTGCTTTGTGGTGATTTTTGAAATCACGCTTCTGATCATCAGTCATTTTATTTCTGGCAATAACAATACCAGCATCAGATACCGGTGGTAGATAACCAATTGTAACTACGTCCCATAGGTTAGCGTCATAACCTAGAAAGAAACTTTCGATTCTATCTTTCTAATAATCAAACTTTTCTCCATCAAACACTGGAGGTTTGGCATTGTAGCTGTCTCTTTCATTGGTGTTAGCCACAATGTTTTTCTCACACTGGATCTCTCTACACTGTTAAGTGTTTGATTAGAAAATCAATAACATAACCAGGGTCTGATACCAATTGAAGTTAGAGAAAAACAAGAAAGGGGGGGTTGAATTGTTTTCACAAGTAATACAAACTTTTTCAATTAAAACTCACACGAAAGATAAAGCAATCAACATAGAAGTTTATCCTGGTTCGCTTGAAATTCAAAGTTACTTCAGTCCACCCGACCAAGGTGATTTCTCCTTCAACAAGGACTTAATCCAATAATTTATAAAGATTACAATAAAAGAGTCTAAGAGAGTGAAGATCTCTTAGCCCTCTCAAGTTTACAGATTTCACAAGTCACTTGAGGAAATATTCAACAACTATTTTGGAATTACAATGAAGTGCTTAGTGCTTCTAAGTAAGCAGTATTAACACAATAAGAACAATAAAGTTTTACACTTAGAGCAGCAACTCGTGTAAACAAATTTGAACAAGAATGAAGAAGAATATGGAATTTTGTTTGCAGTACTCTTGTGTGTATGCTTTTTTTTGTATGATGATGATATTGCCTTTATATAGTGGTTTTAATATGAGGCCGTTAGCTGGGGAATTAATGAATATCTTGGCAATGATGGACTTTAATTGGCATTAAGTTCGTTTTCCATTCCATAGAAATTTTGGAGAGTTTTTATTCTTTTCCAAATACGGGTTCATACCAAAGGTGGAATACTTCGTAGCTAAGTCGTGTAGTTGACCTTGAATCAGAGTACGCGGAGTTCAGATATTCTTGTTCAGCATGTATACTTCAGATAGTTGCTGAGAGTAGATTTTCTTCAGAAGATCTTGATATGTTTTTCTGTAGAGCCTTCTTCAGAGTACAACTCATCAAAGTAGCTGTGTAGAACTCTTCAGATTCAGAGTGTCTGAGTCATTTACCATTAGACTCAGTGAGCTTCCTTTTCTTCAGAGTCAGAGCGTCTGCTTCAATTTATTCTAATTTGTCTATTCTAGACTTGCGTGATGTTAGATGTTTGTCTATCTGATCCTTTTTCTGTTAGAGTCGTTCACACTTAGATAAATTTGTTAGGGTATCAATTTGTTTCATCCTTTGTTATCATCAAAAACTTAGAGATGAATTGTAGACACCAAATTTTGTTCTAACACTCATTACCAATTATTACCTAAATTTTACCTTTCGATCTGTTGACCCAACTGGGTTCTTCAAATATTCAACCACAAGATTCCTCCAATCATAATTGGATATATCTCCAATGGTGCAAATTTCAAAGCTCTCTGAGTCCACTGACCCCAACTTTGTTAACTCCAGATCTGATGGAGAAAGCTTTGTTGCTTGTACTCTTCCTCGCAGTTCAATCAGTCCTCAAGTTTTTCCTTAGGAACCTTATATCCTAAATCGATTTGTGCTAACTTGTTTGCTTCAATGTTCTCATGTCTAGGAATATGCTGAATATCCACGAAGTCGAAACTCTTGATCAGTCAATCCGCTGTAACAAAATACATGATCAAGTTTTCCTTAATACATCTTATCATACTCCAATTTTGACCCTAAATCACGGATTCCGTACATTCATCATAGTTATTGCATCTCTACATAGCATACCATGCATTCCATACCGCACAGAGTCTAGAATATCAGTCGAAATAATTTTTTCTGATCTACAGGCAAATCGGTTGAATTAATCGACGGATGTGCGTCAAATCAGTTGACGCAATTTTTTAAAATCAAGCTTCCAGACATCAACTTTATTAATCTACGTTTCGCATAGTTTAATCTGGTATGCTCGATTTATTTTTTCAGCTAATTTTTCGGCCACTTTTTGATCAGCTTGAGTCTGTTTAACCGGTCAAAATTTATTTCAAAATTAAAAGAAACGATGTATTTTTCCAATAAGTTTATTTCGCACTGGTCATTTTAGTGCATTCATTTTATTTTTTCGGGCACTTTTATACTCAATTTTTATTCATATTTAGTCCCTTTATTTTTATTTCATTGTTAAAATATTTGTAATAATTAATTATAATTTTTTATGTTTTTGTTTCGATTTAATTTCAATTATTTAGATTAATTTAACTTTTAATTGATTTGTATAATTTTAACTCTTTTTATCCCTTAAAATATTTAAAAGGGCCTTTGGTCATTTTTAAAACTCAAGTAACCCTAGTATAAGTTATTGAATTTGAGAGGAAACAACCCGGAAAAAAAAATCCACAATGTAACCACCAACGGCGATTTTCTTCTGTTTCTCTTTTTTTTTTTCCAATTCAAAAGAAAACAAGTAGAAAAAAGTGATAGTTTTGCTTCAAAAAAGACCCCGTCTCACACATTCATCAGATTGTGATGGTTCTAGTGTTAGCTTCATATACCTCTTAAACTCTTTCGTTCTATGAGAAACTACCATAAAACTCTCTTTTTTTATCACTTCCGGTTACTACTTTGTTATACTATAATTTTAGATTTGTTCTTTTAGTTTTATATATATGTCCACTCTTGTTTTTTTTTGGTATATATCATTTTTCGAGTTTGATATACTGATTGCTTAGATCCTCATATGTATATATTTATTTTGTATTGATTGTGTATTTATTTATATTTGTTTGTTTCGAGTGTCATATATATATATATATATATATATATATATATATATATATATATATATATATATATATATATATATATATATAGAGATAGAGAGAGAGAGAGAGAGAGAGAGAGAGAGAGAGAGAGAGAGAGAGAGAGAGAGAGAGAGAGAGAGAGAGAGAGAGAGAGAGAGAGAGAGAGAGAGAGAGAGAGAGAGAGAGAAGAGAGAGAGAGAGAGAGAGAGAGAGAGAGAGGAGAGAGAGAGAGAGAAGAGAGAGAGAGAGGAGAGAGGAGAGAGAGAGAGAGAGATTAATTACTATACACTGTCAGTTTAAAAAGTTTTACGCCGTCGGTTCATCACCATCACCCGTTTGTATTACTTTATAGATTTTTAAAATAAAAGTCAAACTTCTTTTAATATCCAACGTTTATAATTAACCGATGGTGTAAAACCCTTTTACACTGACAGTGTATTTCAATAATCTCATATATATAATATATATATATATATATATATATATATATATATATATATATATATATATATATATATATATATATATATATATATATATATATATATATATATATATATATATATATATGTTTTGGTTTTATGTATATACATATGCCGTTTCAAGTTTATATACCGTCTTGTTTTAAGTTTGACAAATATATATTACTCCTTATTTTTTTAAAGAATATGTTGTTTTTTTAAATATAGTATGTATATAGATATGGTTTGTTCGCTTGTTTCATATATATATATATATATATATATATATATATAATATATATATATATATATATATATAATATATATATATATATATATATATATATATATATTATATATATAATATATATATATATATATATATATATATATATATATATATATATATATATATATATATATATATATATATATTTATTTCATATATACATATATTTATGTTTTTGTAAGTTTAATATATTTTATAAATATTCTGTTTTGTGAATTTATAGATTCTATATATTTTCATACACTGAGTTTTATATACATATATTTTATAATATATTTATATTGTTTTTATTTTATTTTTATTGATTTCATGGTAATTTAAATTTATTGTGGATAGTATGTGTATGTCGTGTTAAGCTATTTTATTTTATTTTTCGATTACTTTGAGTTGATGTAAAAAAGTCATAACACCACTACAATAATATTTTGGTTGTTCATAGTGTCTTTCATTACGTTGCAATTTTGGAGTTTAAATACAATTTGATATCCGAAAATCACTTGGACACATAGATTTTAGTTGCTCGGCTTCTTATAGAGTGATTCCTACGTGGATCCACTTTAAGTTAGCTTAGAGCTAAATTCAGTTGCTTTCAATTTCTGTTGGTTTCCGATTCCGTGGCTTACTCTTGGGCCTTCTTACAATGAGTTCGGTTTATTTCGGTCCCGTGGCTTACTCTTCGGTTTTCTTACAATGAGCTCTTTTCTTTTTTGCATGCTCGCATTTACTTGTCTGCATTTCAATTACCCTTAAGTCACTTCAAACCATTTCCGTAACTAAATCTGAAGAAAAAGATTACCCTGGATGGAATATACAGTCGTAATCCCGAATATTAGGTCCAAGTTGTAAGAGCTTGTAAGTCTCATGTATTCGTCTTCTCTTCAAAATATATGAAAATAATCAAACGTCTTTTTCTCAATAAAATCTGAAGAAAAAGATTACCCTGGATGGAATATCCAGTCGTAATCCCGAATATTAGTCCCAAGTTGTAAGAGCTTGTAAGCCCTATGTATTCGTCTTCTCTTCAAAATATTTGTAAATAATCAAACGTCTTTTTCTCAATAAAATCTGAAGAAAAAGATTACCCTGGATGGAATATCCAGTCGTAATCCCGAATATTAGGCCCAAGTTGTAAGAGCTTGTAAGCCCTATGTATTCGTCTTCTTTTCAAAATATTTGTAAATATTCAAAACTTTTTTCTCAATAAAATATGAAGAAAAAGATTACTGTGGATGAAATATCCAGTCGTAATCCCGAATATTAGGCCCAAGTTGTAAGAGCTTGTAAGCCCTATGTATTCGTCTTCTCCTCTAAAACACTCGTAAATATTCAAACTTCTTTCTCTCAATAAAATTGAAAGAAAAAGATTACCTGGATGAAATATCCAGTCGTAATCCCGAGTATTAGACCCAAGTTGTAAGAGCTTGCAAGTCATAAATATTCGTCTTTCAAGCCCAAAAATACATTCAACCAATCAAACTTTTTTTCACCGTCGTGCGATTGATTAGAAAAACCTTTTCATAAACGAAAGACACCTTGTCTTAAGGTGATGTAAAGTAATTCTTCGGCCATAATTGTTGAGTTGAGATAAGTGACGTTTTTCCGAATGTTGATTTGTAAATCCATTTTGTGGTATATGTCATCTCCTCATCTGTTTTGGGTAAAACAATGTTTTCGTCGATTAATATAATATAACTTTCGCTAAAATCGACCAACAAACAAATATTTTTCTACCCAGAACTACGTAAGCCTTGAGTTCTCTATTGCACCCGGAGATACGTAGGAGCAGGATTTGTAAATCTTGTCAGGTCCATTAATAAAAAAAATTAGGATTAGTTCCCTTTGTTGCAAAATCCAAAAACATTCTCCTCTCTTCTGTTCTTTCTTTCCCATCTAATAACTCGAGAAGCCTAACATTCTCAGCTAACACTAACGTGCACAACTAACCTGACGGTTCCCGTTGAGTACAACGGACGTGAGGGGTGCTAATACCTTCCCCTTGCGTAACCGACTCCCGAACCTTGATTTGGTTGCGACGACCATAATCACTGTCGTTCTTTCTTGGGTTTTATCGATATTTCCCCTTTCCTTTTAGGAATAAATAAATTTCGGTGGCGACTCTGTTCGGTCCATCATTGCGAGCGTGCGATTGCGCTTCGTTAGGTCGTGTTCTCATTTTTCGAGGTGCGATAGATGGCGAATCTGCTGGGGATATGATCCTAAGTGAGTCAAGCCTAGTTAGGTTGTTTGTGTGCCTTTGTTTGTTTACTTGTGTGGCTTTTCTTTATTGCTTTTTCTATCTTTATTATCATATTGATATAATCAGTTGTATTGGTTCCATTATGCTTTGGTACTTGGATACTCTGACTGCAAACCTTGTGGGAAAGACTTTTTACCCGAGTCTCGAGTAAAAATATAAGATAGGACGAGGTTGAGTAGTGCGGGTCCGCGAGATGAATTTCTCGTTGGGCCTGTGCGAGAACCTTACTTAGATTAGATCCTTGGGAGGATGTTGTCGCCCGACAAGTAAGTTGTTGTAAGCTTCAATATTTTCATTAGGATCCATGACTCTGAGGACCATTTGTAGAACCTTAATACTTTGGCCAATTAGGAAAGATGGTTGCGTAGTATGGGTCTGCAAGACGAATTTCTCGTTTGATCGATGCGAGAACCTCACTTAGAGTAGATTCTTTGGATGAAGTTGATGCCTGGTAAGTAAGTTGCCATAGGCAGCAAACAGTCTAATGGATCCATGACTCTAGGAACTTTTTTGAAACCCTAGATCATACCCGGTGAGAACCTATTCTTGGAAAGTAATCAGATTCATCAGTACCTCAGACTTTTGAAGCCGTGTATTGAGAAAAAAACAAATATGCATGGCTTTGCATTCATTCACATTCCATTGCATCTGCATATCATCATAATGCATGTCATTTTCCAGACAAAATACAAAAAAAACTCATCCATCCTTTGTCCATGATCAGCAAAGTGATTCCTAAAACGCGTTTAGAACAAAGAACCATGTCTCAAGAGATGATGGACGAGCTAAGGAAAAGTCAAGAAGCATTGAAGGAGGAACTCAATCTTTTGAAGAGCCAAATGGGATGGGTCGTGGAAACCCTGCAAGCCTTATTGAGAAAAGAGGGTCATCCCATACCCATTGCGGTAACGGAGGGAGCTACTACTCCACATCCATCAGGTTTTACCCCAAGTCAAAGGCAATTCTATATGGAAACTCCTCATTTACCGGCATATGACTCTCCCTCAGGATGTCATCATCAACATCCTCTGGCTATTCCTCCTCAAAATCATCGAAGTCAGGTTCGGAACAAAAATCAGAATCAGAACAAGGGGAACAAAGATCATAACCTGATTCTAGTGCCATATAGCAAGGTCTACCTGCAACTGATCTAGAATGCTTTAGTGACCCATCGAGCTCTCACACCTACGTCACCATACCTGCCAGGGTACAATCTAAATGCAACATGTGAATTCCATAAAGGAGCATTAGGACATGACCTGGATTTTTGCTTAGCGCTGAAAGCCTTGGTAGGAGAACTGATTAACAAAAAGTGCTTAGTCTTTGAAGAAGATCACTCGAAGGTCAAGTGTGGATACCATACTGGAACAATGGGGCACTGATCGGCCACCATTTACACTCAGTTTTCATCATCTATCCAGCATTGAATCTTCATGAATCGGTAACATTTTGCTTACTATTTTAGTGATTTCTTTAGTTTATTGCATTTTATGAATTTCCGCTTGTTTTATGTTGTATTAGTAGTTTTTCTCCTTTTGTCGCATTTTATGCGTTTCTGTGTAGACTGTTTGGTTTCCAGGTCAGATAACAAGTCCGAAAGTTACATACCGGAAGAATGGAGGTCAGAGACTTATTGAAAAGCGAAAAATAGACAAAACACGGGGCTGACACGGGTGCCCGTGTCAGCATGTGCAGAGCCAGCCATCCAAAACCCAGAAAACAGTGGGCTGACACAGGTGCCCGTGTGAAGGAGAATTGCGGTCCAAAACGCAGCGGAAATTAAAATTTTCTCCTTTAGAGATCCTTACGAATGGTCATGATCAGTGATAGAATATTTACCTCTTGTGATGATTGAAACCTTTGGTGCAGATCTCTTGTGACGATCAAAACCTTTGATGCAGATCCACGAAGCGATCACGAGGCAAATTCCATCTAGGTCACTCATGTCCCTCAGCATGCTTCGTGGAGTACCCATCAACTGTCTTTATGGTTATCCAGTTACGGACAATGTTGGATCAGCAATAAAGCACTCGACTCCACATCTAGGGTCTATAGTGGTTTCAGGTCGAAGAGTGGTATACACCATTATCACCATGAGAATAACTTATGACACTTTGCATAACTTTCTATATAGTATTCTCATAGCGGGTCAATCCAGTATAAATATTACTCCTAATATTCATACCTATGTTTAAGACTTGATAACTCTTTATCCATGATCCATGAGATGTGATCATCAGTCTACAAGCATAATAGTCTTAATGCTTTAATGTTATCCCACTTCACACTAAAGCTCGACTACGGATACTTTAAGAATAGTGTCCTTATGTTTAATGTGTTCTCATGATTAAGTCACACTTAATACATTAAACGGACTATCTATTCCAGGGACTTTATTAATCAACCATAATAAAGAAAATGCCTTTTATTATTAATAAATAATTCGATACAAGTACCAAAAAGTATTGACCTCTAGGGCTTACACCAATAATCTCCCACTAGCACTAGAGCCAATCAGGCATACCCTGTATGCCCATTGATCTAGTATGGCCATCATGCTTCTGCTACGCAAGAGGCTTTGTTAGTGGGTCAGCTATATTGTCAAGTGTAGGTACTTTACATATTTTCACATCTCCTCTATCTATTATCTCTCGAATGTGATGATAACGCCTGAGTATGTGTTTGGATTGTCGGTGAGATCTAGGCTCCTTAGCTTGTGCGATAGCACCATTGTTATCATAATAGAGACCAATGGGATCCACAATGCTAGGGACTATGCCAAGTTCACTAATGAACTTTTTGATTCAAACAACTTTCTTTTATGCATTTGAGGCAGCAATATACTCGACCTCGGTTGTAGAAACAACAACTGTATCTTACTTTGAACTTTTCAAGCTCACAGCGCCACCATTTCAGCAAAACACATAACCATTGGAATCATTCATATTAAAGCGTCTCAGCACCTTGTCTATGTACTCTGACTCGGGCCAAGCATTTTATGATCTATCTCTATAGATTCTGATTCCTAATATATAGGCTGCTTCACCTAGGTCCTTCGTAGAAAAGCATTTCCCCACCCAAGACTTTACTTGTTGCAGGGTAGGGATATCGTTTCCAATAAGTAATATGTCATCTACATATAATACCAGGAATACGATCATGCTCCCACTAACCTTCTTGTAGACACAAGGCTCATCTTCGTTCTTGATAAATCCATATTGTTTTACTGTTTCATCAAAACAAAGATTCCATGAGTAGGTCACAGGCTCATCTTGATCCATGAGTAATACATCACCTTGATCCATATATCTCAGGTAGGTGACGTATCCTGCCTGACCTACGCTGGTCTTGTTCTACTTGAGCAGGTTGCTCTTACACAACTACTTGTGTTTCCTGCTCCAATTCCTCCATAGGTGTGTCGATGCTTTGTGATTCTTGAATTTCTTCAAGCTCTACTTTCCTCCCACTAGTTCCTTTGGAAATAAAATCCTTTTCTAGGAAAACTCCAGTTTGAGCGACAAACACTTTGCCATCAGAAGGATTGTAGAAGTAATACCCTCTTGTTTCTTTAGGATACCCCACAAATAAGCATTTGTCAGATTTGGGCTCAAGCTTAGTTGAAATTTGTCGTTTCACATAAACCTCGCAACCCCAAATCTTTATGTAATACATATGTGGTTTCTTACCACTCCATATCTCATATGGTGTCTTCTCAACCTTTTTGGATGGAACATGGTTAAGTGTGTAAGCTGCTGTCAATAGTGCATGTCCCCAAAAGGAGTTTGGAAGATCGGCGTGACTCATCATGGATCGGACCATGTCTAATAGGGTTCGATTTCTTCTCTCAGATACACCATTCCATTGGGGTGTTCCAGGAGGAGTAAGTTGGGATAGGATCCCACACTCTTTCAGATGGTCATCAAACTCTAGGCTTAAATACTCATCACCTCGATCTGATCGAAGAGTTTTAACATTATTACCTAGTTGGTTTTGTACTTCATTCTTGAATTCCTTGAACTTTTCAAAGGACTCTGATTTGTGTTTCATTAAATACATATAACCGTATCTACTGAAATCATCGGTAAATGAAGTACTGAAAACCTCCTATGGCTGGTATGTTCAGTGGTCCACATACATCAGTATGTATAAGGGCCAAAAGATCATTAGCTCTTTCACCTTTTCTTGTGAATGGAGATTTTGTCATCTTCCAAGTACTTTGGGCAGTTTCTCTTCCAGTGTCCGGTCTTACCGCAATGGAATTAGGTTCCTGCCTTTGCTATGCCTCCACTAGGCTTCAAAGCAGCAACAGTGGGTCTGGGTTTGGCAACTTCCTTGCCCTTCCCTTTATCACCCTGCTTAGTGGACCTTTTGTTCTGTCTCTTTCCATTTCCGATCATCAGAATGGACTTCCCTTTTGACTTCAGATTCTGCTCGGCAGTTCTCAACATGGCGAGCAGTTCAGGAGGAGATTTGTCCATATCAATCATATTGAAATTTAGGACAAATTGACTGAAACTATCTGGCAACGATTGCAAGATCAAATCAGTCGCAAGTTCCTTTTTGAGGGGAAAACCCAATCTCTCAAGGTTTTCCACATACCCAATCATCTTGAGTACATGGGGACCTACAGGGGCTCCCTCAGCTAATCTTGCTTTGAAAAAGGGCTTTTGAAACTTCAAACCTCTCATGCCTTGCTTGCTCTTGATAGAGCATCTTCAAGTGTTCGATCATATCGAACGCTGACATGTTCTCATGTTGCTTTTGCAATTCTGAGTTCATGGTAGCCAGCATGAGACAAGCAGTTTCATTGGCATCATCGACATGCTTCTTATAAGCATCTCTTTCTGCCTTAGGTGCAGAACTAGGAGGTTCCTCTTCAGGAACAGGTGTCTCCAAGACATACAACTTTTTATCATGTTTGAGGACAATCCTCAGGTTTCGGTGCCAATCCAGAAAATTTGTCCCAGACAATTTTTCCTTGTCAAGGATTGATCGCAAGATGTTGTTAGAGGTGTTTGCTGTCATGGTTATCTACATAAGGATTAAGAAAATATAAGTATCATTGACATATTTAATTAGGCCTTTAATCAAATATGCTCCCACTATTTTACTCAAAACAAATGACCCTCATCATTTGATTCGGAAAATCCCGTTGGAAGATTTTCTAGTGGGTCGAGATCCATATTTCACTTCGTTCTAAGTCCACGTAGGCGGATTACACAAAACTAGGTTATTTAGGTAGGAACTCCTTCCAATTGTATCTCATACAACTCTCGAAAATTTCAGTTGGGTGAATAACTCCTTATTCCAATCCATCATATGGATCATTCCCAACTCTTGCTTCTAAACATATATATAATCTTATTATAATTTATTTAGTTAAGTTTGACCCATTGTTTTAACAGTTGGATATTACAATTATCCCATCGCACCTTACTAATATATAGATCATGCACCTCGCGTAGGCGAAACCTACATTATCCATTACTAGTCTTGATGAGTGTTAAAACTTGGAAAGCATAAACTTAATATTTAATTTGAGGGAATTGTAATTGTTATGATCTCACCGACTTATTTATCATATAAATCGTCTCTCACATGCATCAACATATATTCACATGCATCAACATACATACACATGCATCAACATACATAATGAAACAGTTATGGCCCCTAGCGCAATTGTTCTCCCAAGCCAATGAGAGAACCTAAGCTAACCTAATAACGATCTAAGCTTCTCCAAGCAAGATCTTCAAGGTTGTCCTCCTTTGATCTTGAAATCTTCTCTTTCTTCATAACATTGTCTTCTTCTCTTTCTTCATAACATTGTCTTCTTTTCTTTCTTCATTACATTACAGAAGAAACTCGTTTTACATGCGAGGGATTGAGATGAGAAAAGAAGTTACATTAAGAGATTAAAAGGAGAGGCACGACACGCAGGTCGTATTTAAAAACCCAAAACAAAATGAAGGACAACTAAGGCCATAACTGATCACCACAAGGCAATAATAACAAACACATTATTATTATTATTAATTTTAATTCCTTTAATTAATTAAAATCAAATTAAATTTCGGCGACCGATCACACTACGCAGAGTTAGCCGGGGGTTCCGCTAACTCTGTGAGTGTGACGACCGTCACAGGTGTGTGACGACCGTCACAAGCGTGTGACGACCGTCACAGGCGTGTGACGACCGTCATAAGCAATTTTGGATCTGTGAGTGTGACGACCGTCACAAAGCATGTGACGACTGTCACAGGCTTGTTACGACCGTCATGGGCTTGTTACGACCGTCACGCATCCAGCTTGTTACGCTCGTCACGAGCTTCACGCGGCCAAAATAATAGAACTTTGAAACAGTCTACAGACCTCTTCCAAAAAGCCCTAAATTCACAACTCCTTGACGGCACAACCCTTGCGCCGTCATCAACCCTAATGCACCAATTTTAGACCGTCAAACACACCTCGATTGTTGATTCAGTATGATTGATCAACAAGTCATTGCTTCACCATACTAATGTCGGATCCGAAGCAAATGACCATTGATCGCTCAAAGGAAAACAACCATTTAGTGTTTGAATGAATGAAACAGAAATAGTATATCACATATACCGTACTTTGCATTAAGATTACTTATATCATATATAAGTTGATCGGTCTCAATTGCGTAACCTATGGACGATCGATGTATCGCTGCTTCACCATACTAATGTCGGTTCCGAAGCATAGTCAACATCAATCATCCAACTCGTACACTCATGATGCCAAATTTAATTACTCGTTTAATTAATTGATTCACTCTGTCTTTTAATCATATTAATACAGAAAATAAACAGCTATCCGAGTCATGGTTTCGTAAGTGGCTCTGATACCACTGAAGGAGAATTGCGGTCCAAAACGCAGCGGAAATTAAAATTTTCTCCTTTAGAGATCCTTACGAATGGTCATGATCAGTGATAGAATATTTACCTCTTGTGATGATTGAAACCTTTGGTACAGATCTCTTGTGACGATCAAAACCTTTGATGCAGATCCACGAAGCGATCACGAACGTTGAACGATGACAACGTCTCTACTCAATCCACACGAACGGGTTCCTTCAATCTCAGTGCTAGCTGGTACGAATGAAGGCTTTGAGTGAGAGAGAGAGAGAGAGAGAGTGAGAGAAAATGAAAATAATGCAACCGCAATCAATGCTTCTGCACAAGGGTTCTATTTATAGAACCACTTGTGTGGGCTTCAAGCTAAAAAGCCCACTTAAGTGTATTTTGGCCCATATCTTATAATATGCCCAAAATCACTTAAGCCCATGGTACCTTACCATATTTCGTATTCTACTCAAGTACACCGTACCTTACGATGTTCTATAATTCACTTAAGGGCACCGTACCTTACGGTATTCCTTAGTTACTCTATCTCTCATCAATCCGTCCTTTGTGTGTGACCCTGTAGGTTTTCGTGACGTTGGCAATTATATTAAATCACGCATTTAACATAATAAACAGTGAGCGGTATCTAGCAACACATCACTGCTACCTAAGACACGAAAATGTCATGTGATCTGACAAAACCTTCTATGATAATACTTATGTGTATAATTACCCTTTTGCCCTTATGTCTATATTGAACACAAGGCATAGACCGTGTCATCCTTGTCCAGTTCAATATTGGGCCCATAGACATTTATCCTGTTATGCAGGATGGGCAAATTCCATCTAGGTCACTCATGTCCCTCAACATGCTTCGTGGAGTACCCATCAACTGTCTTTATGGTTATCCAGTTACGGACAATGTTGGATCAGCAATAAAGCACTCAACTCCACATCTAGGGTCTATAGTGGTTTCAGGTCGAATAGTGGTATACACCATTATCACCATGAGAATAACTTATGACACTTTGCATAACTTTATATATAGTATTCTCATAGCGGGTCAATCCGGTATAAATATTACTCCTAATATTCATACCTATGTTTAAGACTTGATAACTCTTTATCCATGATCCATGAGATGTGATCATCAGTCTACAAGCATAATAGTCTTAATGCTTTAATGTTATCCCACTTCACATTAAAGCTCGACTACGGATACTTTAAGAATAGTGTCCTTATGTTTAATGTGTTCTCATGATTAAGTCACACTTAATACATTAAACGGACTATCTATTCCAGGGACTTTATTAATCAACCATAATAAAGAAAATGCCTTTTATTATTAATAAATAATTCGATACAAGTACCAAAAAGTATTGGCCTCTAGGGCTTACACCAACACCGTGTCAGCTGACACGGCCCGTGTCAGCATAGATTGCATGATTGGACTTACAGTGGAGCCAACACGGGCAGCAGTGTCACCTGACACGGCCCGTGTTGGCCATTTCGCCCCATTTGCTGATTTTTCATATTTTAACCCCTTTAGACATCCGGAGGGCAGTTTGGGCATTTCGTAATGTTTTTGGTTGTTTGGAAGCTATTTAGTTTGAATTTGGGCACAGAGAAAAGGGACTTTTGATCGTGAAAGAAAAGAGACCGAGAGAACCAGCGACCTTGCAAAGCGTTCAGAGGAAGAGAGATCTTCAAGATCGGAAGAAATTGAAGATCAACCTTCATCAACAACAACTTGTAATGTCTTTAATTTGTAATCTATTGTCTTTGAATATTATGAGAGGCTAAACCCCCCAATGCTAGGGGGGTGTCCCTGAATTGCTACTGTATGAATATTTTATCCATGTTCGTATAATCATTGATGTTTTCTTAATTCAAATTATTATACAACGCGTTTAATGCTTAATTTTATCGGACAAATGAAATTCTGATCTATGGTTAAGGTTTAGGTCGGACGAACCGCCTTATCACTTGTTGTATAATAAAACCCGCGTTTACTCACTTAGGAATGAGGATCAAACTGTGGTTACTGTTAATTCTTTATAAATTAAGTATTTCATAACAACAATTTGAATAACTAAGGAATTAGGATTGAAATTGCCTGTTAATGGTTTTTGGCTAAGGAATTAGAGAAAACTACTCTGGAGAAACGGTTTTGAATTAGGATAACATAGATGTTATATGATATGGAAGAAGTGTAATACAAGGCAATTCATACATCTGGCCCTAGCATTATTTCTCATATCGATTAAACTATTTTTATACGCTTTATATTTTTATTTCTTATTATTTGTGAAAACAATCATCAAACCCCATATGAACTTTTGTTCAATTGAATTATTATAGAGATTGATACTTGATACGCAGTCCTCGAGATCGATACTGGGGATAACTCCCTTTTTATTACTACATTGGTGCAAATAGTACACTTGCTATTTTACCAATCAAGTTTTTGGCGCCGTTGCCGGGGACTGCCAAAAGTATAAGTTGAAAAATAATTCAATTGGAATTTTGTTGCTCTGCAGCTAAAATTTTTCTGTATTATTGTTTATTCTAATAATTGTCTAATTTGTGTATACGAGGTAAGGCCTCAGCTAAATTTATTTTTGACGCAAAACCTGAAAGATTATTGCGTGCAAGACGACGAAAAGATAGGCTGGAACTTTCAGAATCAACCCCTATTGTTTCTGAGTCTGAAAAAGAAGAAGTTGTTTAAGCTCATTCGGAAGACTCCGAAGTTGTTTCTGAACCTATGGCTGAACCACAGGCTGAAGCCCCACTACCTCCTGCAGAAAGACTTCTGGGTGATTATGGGGGTGCAAATGCTCCTACTGGAAGGTTAACAATTGTGAACCAACCGGTAAATGTGGATCACTTTCAACTGCACCCTTCAACGGTTCGTCAACTCGAGAGGAGACCGTTCTCCAGAAAAATCAATGAAGATGCCAACAAGCATTTACAATGATTTCTGACCATGACGACATCGTTGAAAATTGAGGGACACTCAGAGGAAGCTAAGAAGTTGGTGATGTTCCCGTTTACATTGTCGGAAGATGCCGAAGAGTGGTTTTACTCTTTACCTGCGGGAAGCATAACAACTTGGCAACAAATGGAGACAACATTTCTGAATGAGTACTTCCCTGCTTCTGTGTATATCTGTAAGAGATATGATATTGTTAATTTTAAACAGAAGGAAGGAGAGTCACTCGGAGACGCTTACAAGAGGTTCAAGCGATTGTTGGTTGCATGTCCTACTCATAACATGGATGCAACTGAACAGATGCAAAATTTTGTGAATGGACTTAGAATGAAGACTAAGCAACTCATAGACACAGCTGCCGGTGGCTCAACAAACTTTACAACAGCCACTGGAATAAAGAAAATCATTGAAGCCATTACAGCAAATGAGCATCTGGAACTCTATGACCGCAGTGTAAGTCAACCTGAAGGTATCATTGATCTCAAACTAGCAAATCAAGTTGTGAAGATGGAAGATCAAATAACAGCTGAAGTAGAGAGAAGACTCGAGAAAATGACTCTTGACACTCAAACGGTGGCACAAGTGCAACCGGCCCAACCTATTCAAGCTGTTAGTTGTGAAATTTATGGAGGTCCTCACTTCGCTATGCATTGTGTGGCAACTGCTCAACAGGTAGAAGAGATTAATTTTCTTAAGCAGAACAATCCTTACTCCAATACATATAATCCTGGATGGAAAAATCATCCAAATTTTTCCTGGAAGGACCAGCAAGGAAATGCTCAGAAGCAAGCGCCCACCCAGTATCAAAGCCAACCACAACAACAGTATCGTCCACAACAACAGCAACCTTACCAGCAGCAGCAGTTTCACCCAGCCCAACAACAATTTCAACAACAGGCTCCAAGAAAAGCAGATTGGGAAATTGCCATTGAAAAAATGGCAGCTCAAAGTTCACAATTTCAAGAGGAGACTAGAAGTAATCTGAGAAACACTGGTGCTTCAATAAAAAATCTGGAAGTGCAAATGAGTCAGATTGCTCAACAACTTGCGGGTTCGCAAACACCAGGTGCATTACCGAGTGCTACAATTACAAATCCAAGAGAGCATAATAATGTGAGTGCGGTAACCACAAGGAGTGGTAAGGCAAAAGAAGTCCCTGAAAAAGATGATGAACAAGAAGACCAATTACTTGAAGTTGATTTGGAGATAAAAGAAAATGAGGTTTTTAGTGAAGAGGTGACGGTACCTAAACCTGTGGTTAAAGAAAAAGTTAGTGAATCAAAGCCGGTTGTCAAACTCCCTTTCCCAACAAGAAATAAGAAGAAAGAGAAACATGAGAAGAACTTCGAAAAATTCTTGGAGATGTTCAAAAAGCTTGAAATCAGCATTCCGTTCTTGGAGGCACTTGAGCAAATGCCCTCTTATGCTAAATTCATGAAAAATATTATTTCAAAAAGGAGGAGCACTGACACTGACTCTATTGTACTAACCGAAACTTGCAGTGCTATTTTGCAGGGTATGAAGAGTCTGGTAAAGAAAAAAGATTGAGGCTCGGTAACTATCCCTTGCACTATCGGGGACAGATCTTTCAAGAAGGCCCTTATAGACTTTGGGGCAAGTGTGAGCCGCATGCCTTTATCCATCTACAAGAGGTTGGGGATTGGAAAAGTACAGGATATTCGAATGACACTTCAATTTGCTGACCACTCTGTTTAGAGACCTTATGGAGTGGTGGAAGATGTTCTTGTGAAGATTGATAAGTTTGTGTTTCCGGTAGACTTTGTGATCTTAGAAATGCCGGAATATGAAGAGATACCACTCATTCTTGGTAGACCATTTTTAGAGACCGGGAGGTGTTTGATAGATATAGAAGAAGGCACCATGACTCTAAAAGTTTATGATGAAGAGTTAAAAACTGATGTGC
Organism: Lathyrus oleraceus; assembly: GCF_024323335.1. Lineage (NCBI taxonomy): Eukaryota > Viridiplantae > Streptophyta > Magnoliopsida > Fabales > Fabaceae > Lathyrus > Lathyrus oleraceus. Next base: position 412,378,837 of record NC_066582.1, on the reverse strand, counting down.
GCAACACCATGAAATACAAAGATGACGTGGCCACCAGTTAACACATAGAGGTTATTAATCAAATGGTTCTGAAAGAAAATCCCCTAGGTGAACAAAAATTACCCTTGGAGAGAGTTCTAAGTCTCTCAATCTTTGAAGACACTCGAGAAGTTGATGACAAGGAGATGGAAGTGTTAACTATTATGGCAACATAACAACCCTTTAAGGGATCCTGATCACTCCGATGGGAAAACTTAAGGGAACCTCAAGTTGAAGAAAATAAAGATGAGACCAAGAAAGTGGCTGAGCTGAAACAGTTACCTGAAAATCTCAAGTATGTTTTTCTAGACCCCGAAAGGAAATGCCCGACTATTATAAGCTCTCATCTAGAGGTTTCTCAAGAAGACAAGCTTGTGAAGGTTTTGAAGAAACACAAAAGTGCCATGGGATGGGCAATAGAAGACTTGAAGGGAATTAGCCCTACGGTGTGTATGCATAAAATTCTCATGGAGGATGGTCACAAACCGGTGGTGCAACCACAAAGAAGATTAAACCCCGTGATGAAGGAAGTGGTTAGGAAGGAGGTTGTTAAACTGTTAGATGTCGGGTTAATTTATCCCATATCTGATAGCTCTTGGGTGAGTCCGGTTCATGTGGTCCCGAAGAAAGGAGGAACTACAGTTATAAGGAATGAGAAAAATGAGTTACTCCTTACTAGGACGGTCACGGGTTGGCGTGTGTGCATCGACTACAGGAGGTTGAATTTGGCAACCAGAATGGACCATTTTCCGTTACCATTCATTGATCAGATGTTGGAAAGTTTGGCAGGTCATGAGTATTATTGTTTCCTTGATGGATACTCTGGATACAACCAGATAGTTGTTGCACCGGAAGATCAAGAGACAACAACTTTTACATGTCCATATGGTATTTTTGCCTACAGAAGAATGTCATTCGGGTTATGTAATGCTCCAGCCGCATTCCAAAGATGCATGACCTCCATTTTTCTGGACATGCTCGAAAAGCATATGGAGGTCTTCATGGATGACTTTTCGGTATTTGGTTTTTCTTTTGATAATTGTTTAATTAACCTTTCCCTTGTGTTAGAAAGATGCCAACAGACCAATCTGATTCTCAACTGGGAGAAATGTCACTTCATGGTGCGAGAAGGAATAGTCTTGGGTCACAAAATCTCTCACAAAGGGATAGAAGTGGACCAAGCCAAGATTGAGGTAATAGAAAAGCTACCACCTCCTGTGAACGAAAAAGTTATAAGAAGTTTTTTAGGACATGTGGGTTTCTACCGCAGGTTCGTAAGAGACTTTTCCAAGATAGCTAAACCCTTAACTACCCTGTTGGTTAAGGACAAAGCTTTCATTTTTGATAAAGAGTGTGTCGTTGCTTTTGAAACGATAATAAATAAATTGGTGACGACACCTATTGTCATTGCTCCCGATTGGTCTCTACCATTTGAGATCATGTGTGATGCGAGTAACATCGCAGTGGGAGTAGTTCTTGGGCAACATAGAGATAAGCTTCTGCATGTCATATATTATGCCAGTCATGTGTTGAACCCTGCACAGATGAATTATGCGACTACCGAAAAGGAGTTACTAGTTGTGGTCTATGCCTTTGATAAATTCAGGAAATATATGTTGGGTTCTAGAGTCATTGTTTATTCTGACCATGCTGCTTTGAAGTATTTGTTTGCTAAGCAGGACTCGAAGCCAAGACCGTTGCGATGGATCCTGCTCCTCCAAGAGTTTGATGTGGAAATCTGGGACAAAAGAGGGTGCGAAAATATTGTGGCAAATCACCTCTCTCGGATGTCCCCAATAGAAGAGAATGAGGAAAAGCACCCAATAAAGGATGAGTTTGCTGATGAACACATCCTTCATGTTATTGGAATGCCTTGGTTCGCAGACTATGCGAACTATCTAGTAGGCGGGGTGATCCCGAGTGAATTTGACTCTAACCGTAAGAAAAAGTTTGTTCATGATTGTAGGTTCTATTTGTGGGACGACCCCTTCTTGTACAAGAAGGGAGTAGACGGGTTGGTCAAAAGATGTGTTCCAGAAGAAGAACAGAGGGATGTGCTGAAAGCTTGTCAGATTCAGACTATGGTGGACACTTTAGTGGTGATAGAACCGCTGCCAAAGTCCTTCAGTCTGGCTTATACTGGCTGACACTATTCAAAGATGCTCAGAAAGTGATCAAAGAGTGCGATAAATGCCAAAGGATGGGAAACATTTCGAAAAGAAATCAGATGCCGCAAAATCCCATGCTGGAAGTTGAACTCTTTGATGTGTGGGGTATTGACTTTATGGGCCCTTTTCCACCATCATTTGGAAAGAATTACATCTTGGTGGCGGTGGATTATGTATCCAAGTGGGTAGAAGTAGTCGCTCTACCAACAAATGATGCAAAAGTGGTGGTCAAGTTTTTGAAAGAATACATATTTGTCAGGTTTGGAGTGCCAAGAGCTCTTATTAGTGATGAAGGAACTCACTTCTTAAATCACCTAATGGAGAAGTTACTCTTGAAATACAATGTGAAACATCGGATAGCCACTCCATACCACCCGCAAACAAGTGGTCAAGTTGAAGTGTCAAATAGGCAGCTGAAACAAATCCTAGAGAAGACGGTTAATGCTTCTCGCAAGGATTGGGCGAGTAAGCTTGATGATGCACTTTGGGCATATCGTACTGCTTTCAAAACACCGATTGGTATGTCCCCGTATCAATTGGTATATGGTAAGGCATGTCATCTACCCTTGGAACTTGAACACAAAGCTTTATGGGCTTCCAAATTCCTTAACTGGGATCTTGTGAAAGCTGGAGAATCCCGCATCCTTCAACTCTATGAGTTGGAAGAATTTAGGAACCTGGCATATGAAAATGCAAAGATCTACAAAGATCAAACAAATAAATGACATGACAGAAGAATCCAAAGGAAGGAATTATGGGAAGGACGGATGGTACTATTGTTCAATTCAAGGATGAAGTTGTTCTCTAGAAAACTGAGATCGAAATGGTCGGGTCCGTTTATGGTGCACAAGGTATATCCCCATGGAGCAGTCGGAATAAAAAATCCTTCTAATGGAGACATTTTTAAAGTGAATGGCCAGAGATTGAAGTCGTACAATGTGGGGAAAGCTGTGGGTCAAATTGATGTTGTTCATCTTGTCTGATAAGATGCGCAACCGTCGAGCCAATCGACGTTAAACGAAGCGCTACATGGGAGGCAACCCACGCTTTTGTATCTAATCATTCTCTTTGTTTGGTTGTGTGTTATTTACTTGCAGGTGTAAACAGTGTTTGAATGAGGAGTTAAAGGTAGCGGTCGCAACAAATCTCTAAAAAGTCGGAAGCCAAAGCCGTGCACAAAACAAGAAAAGAAACCAAGAAAAAGGAGAAAACAGGGGCCTGACACGGGCGCCCGTGTCAGCTGACACGGCCCATGGCAGGATGAGGAAAAACTTGGTGGAAAATTGGATTTCCAGGGGCCTGACACGGTCGCCCGTGTCAGCCCCTGCGTGAAATAACCTGTTTTAAGCGCGTTTGTTGTTGGTTGTAAATTTACGTGTCGGGTTTTTGTTATCGTATCCACAGGGATTGTAAGATATCACCGCCGTTCGATGGTTGTATTAATTCTAACTCAATGTAACAATAAGGTTTTGGTTGGTTGTCACGTTATCTTGCATAAAAAGGTAATAAATTGCGGTAAAAGTTATGGTTTGAATAAATGAGAAATATTGCCAAAGTTAGGGTTCGATGATCACTTTGCATGTATTTGTTCGGTCAACAATCTTATAAACTCCTTTAGATGATAAATCATTTCACAAAGTCCTCCCAATATGTTTCTCTCGAACACACATTGTGAGTTTTCCCATTTTGATCCATTGTTTCTCTCGAACACAATCTATCAAAATGACAACTTTTTGGTTCAACCTTATAGTGAACAAAATCATTCATTACTATCTCTAGCTAACAAACAAGATTGGATGAAAACCTAGGTCAAGAGTTGGTAAACATCTCTCGATCATAAACCAACACAAAGAGTTTTAAATAGAAACAAAGTTTTTATCATATATTCACCATTAAAGAGTTTACACATGAAGATCCTTACATTTACACACAAAGCTAGTAATCACCTACATCTAACCTTGACAAATGGAGGACTTAGCTACTCATTTTCATGGTAGCTTGGTCGGCAAGTTTCGGAAGAAGGTTGATCAACATCCAAGTCGGATAATCGATATTGGATGGGAATCCACCTTCTTTTTGTAGAAGATGGTTACAAGATGAAGAGAAATGAAATCTAGGGCATAAAAGATCCTAAGAACAATGCTGGAAAATATCTCTAAGAAAGTACAAAAGTGGAAAAATGCTGTAAAAACTAGGTATGGCTCTAAAAAGTGGCACTTGCTACTTATAGAGCTGTGCTGGGCTGTCATGCTCGCTAGGCGAGCAGAATGGCTCGCCTAGCGAGGGTCTAATTGAGGCACCTGAGGCACCTGCGCCCAGAGACACAGTCTATCTCAGACTGTCATGTTCGCCTAGCGAACAAACCTTCGCCTAGCGAAGGACACGCTTCAACCTTCGCCCCAGCGAGGTTGAAAGGTTTGGCTACTGGAATCCTCGCTGGGAACTCGCTAGAGCCTCGCCTAGCGAGTGAGTGCTGGCTGCGCTTTTCACCAAAACTGAACGAACTCGCTACCACCTTCGCTAGGATCTCGCCTGGCGAATTTATTGGCATTTTACTGGAGCTTTTCGCTGGAAACTCGCCTAGCGAGGCCTTCGCTTCAGCTCTCGCCTAGCGAGCAAGCTGATGAATGCAAATTCTCTTTGGTTCCTTTGCCAACTTCTTGTGTCTTTCATTTTCTATTGTTTCATGCCTTCTACCTGCACAATAACACACAAATCAAAGGTACCAAGATCGTTTATCAATGTATTGCATTTCATGTTAGAACAAAGGTGGTTTTGACAAAAGAGCAAGGAAATAGAGTGAAAAATACCCTTAATTGATAACTCAAATAAGCACTTTTGGGTATCTAACAACTCTCCCCAACTAGATTCTTGCTTGTCCTCAAGCAAAGTATGCCTCTTGAAGGACAAGAGGATTTGCTTTAAGAAAAAGGTTTCTCCGAAGTTGGATAAACGGCTCAAACGCAAGCGAAATCAGCCTATACAAGTTTCCAATTGTTCAAATACAATAATACACAAGAACTAAAACTTAATAGCAATGCAAAATATTTATCTATCTACAACAATATTATTCTGAATGAATCACCCTATCTCTCCTCTTCGAATAAGGAATGAAGAATTTACGCGTTTGCAACCGCGGGAATAATCTCACTCTCTAACAAACAATGAAGAAATCAAATAGATTCATACAATGTCTAACAATTAAAAATGGTACTGTGGAAGCATAAAGATCACTAAGGGCTTTTCGGTTGAAGCTTGGTTAGGTTAACAAACAAGGGTCATTTCTAAGGCCATTGAAACGAAAGTGCCGATGCAAAAGAGACATTCACAGTATTATTCACACATCTCGACTTTGTTTCATTTGTTTCTTATTTGAAACCTTCACAACTCTTATTTCACAACTCAATTTTTATTTTTCACTATTTTTCTTCCAAGCAAGCATTCATTTTCATTCTTTCTATTTTTGTTCTTTTCTTTCACATCATATTTACAAAACAGATGTTTCTTTTCTATATTTTTATTTTCAATGCTTGCTTGGTTTTTCATTTCTTTTTTTTCAAGAGTTGTGGTACTTACCGATTCTCCCCAACTTATTTCTTACTCACCCTAAGTGAATGCTCTTAACTTTTTACGGCAAAAGAACAATAATCAAGATTTTCCGGGTTGTAAAAAAAAGATTTTTGAAATCTCACTTTATTTCAAGCTGAGATTCAACTGTTTAAGCTCAAAGGGGTTAACGAATACTCTCTGCTCACAGGTAAGTTGTTTTTGGATGTAGTTGTGCTCGAAAGAAAACAAGTGCCTTGATCATTTCTAATTGCTTCCACAATTTCACAATAATAAAAGACAAAGCATGAATCAAATGAATCAACAAAACTTATTAGAATCCAGCATTTAAGTGTACAATGGAGGTTTCCTCACAATTTGTGGTTTTAAGTTCTAGATGACACATTCATTCAATTATGTTGCAAAAAGACAATATTCAATTTACCAAAAAGAGTAAAGTTCTTAATGCATTCTAAAATTCTAGCCGGAGGTAACCATGTACCTTAGCCTCATTCACTTGTTTATTCTTATCATTGCCATCCAAGCTCGGATGCACCTTCATTGGGTACTTCTTTGAGGAGCAACCAATCTAGAAGGTTTGCCACTCAATCAACCAAAAATTTATTAAACAAACAAAATTAAAAACATAAATAAATAACATTACTGAAAATTTAAATTTGTTCATGGGGGACAAAACACCCCAAAAGTACAAAACCAAAGTCAAAATACAGAATCCGAAAATATAATAGAAATAAACATAAAAACTGAAAAATACAAAAACTTAACCCTCTAAGGGCTCAGAATCCTCCTCGCTACCGGCTTCAGAACCGGTAGCCTCATCATCAACATCATCAGCTGCACCCGAAGACGCACCAGCGCCCGCCCCCTCACCAAACACAGGCCTGTCCACAGGCCAGTTTTAGTGAGAGAGATGAAAAATGAGAGTGTGCTTGAGTGTTCGTGAGAGTAGAATTGCCTCAGCAGAGTTGCAAAAACAGAAAAGTTGTGTTTGGGCCAAAATGAGTGCCCTGCTGAGATTTTAAATAAGTGTTGTCATACAGCGCTCGCTGCTGCTTCGCCTAGCGAGCAGCTAGCGAGTTTGCTCGCTACTGCCTCGCCTAGCGAGCATCTGGCGAGCATGACAGCAAATGCCTTTTCAAAGGCAGCAGTTCATGTTCATACAACATGGTTAGCACTAGGAAACCCAACACACACAACACAAAAAACAGTAAATACTTACAATGTTGGGGTGCCTCCCAACTAGCGCTTGTTTAACGTCGGCTAAGCTCGACGGTGCGATGCTCACAGAGGAGCATCAAGCGGCAAAGCACAGCTCTCGCGATCCACATGACCGCCGAGATAAACTTTCAATCATTGGCCATTCACGGTCCAACTATCTTTCTTGTCTATGTCTTCAATGACAATAGCCCCGTACTCCTTCACCTCTTTCACCCGAAATGGCCCGGACCATTTTGATTTCAACTTCCCGGGAAACAATTTCAACCTGGAGTTGAACAATAGGACCAATTGTCCGGGCACAAATTCTTTGTTACGGAGCTTCTTGTCGTGATACTTTTTTGCCTTTTCCTTGTACAACCAACTTGAGTGGTATGCGGCATTGCGCATCTCTTCCAACTCAAGTAGTTGCACTTTCCTTTTGTCACCGGCCAACTCATTCTCAAAATTTAAAAATTTTAGGGCCCACAAGGCTTTGTGCTCCAATTCAACCGGCAAATGGCAAGTTTGACCAAATACCAATTGAAAGGGAGTTAGGCCAATTGGAGCTTTAAAGGCCGTACGGTAGGCCCATAATGCTTCGTCCAATTTTTGGGACCACTCCTTTTTTGAATTAGACACGGTTTTTTCGAGGATTCTCTTAATCTCACGATTAGAGACCTCAGCTTGCCCGTTAGCCTGTGGGTGATACGGAGTTGTCACCCTATGCGATACACCGTAATGTTTTAAAATAGTTTCCAAAGGGAAAATATGTTTTTCTTCAAAAAATTTATCACCGTTTTGGCATCCGCCCGAGGTGAGGCAATCGCCTCAACCCACTTAGAGACATAATCGATTGCGACAAGCATGTACTCGTTCCCATAAGAGGGTGGGAAAGGTCCTACGAAATCTATGCCCCAACAATCAAATACTTCCACTTCTTGGATATTTTGGAGAGGCATCTCATCTCTCTTACCTATCCCACCGCTTCTTTGGCAACTGTCACAACTTTGCGCATGGGAATGTGCGTCTTTGAAAATAGTGGGCCAATAAAATCCCGATTGAAGAATTTTAGTGGCCGTTCTAACCCCATTATAATGTCCGCCGTAAGGCGAGTTGTGACAATGCCAAAGGATGCTCTGCGCTTCATCGCCAGTCACGCATCTCCTTAATAGGTTATCACTACCCAACTTAAACAAGTATGGGTCATCCCAGACATAATACTTCGCATCCGAAAGGAACTTCCTTTTTTGGTTCGAAGTTAGGTCGGAAGGCACAAAACCACTAGCCTTGTGGTTTGCAAAGTCTGCAAACCACGGCCTAACTTGAACTTTAAACAGTTTTTCATCAGGAAATTCTTCCCGGATTTCTTTTTCAGACGCGGTAACCTCCACATTCACTAAGCGGGATAAATGATCCGCTACCAAGTTTTCCGACCCCTTCTTGTCTTTGATTTCCACATCGAATTCTTGTAACAAGAGGATCCAACGGATGAGCCTTTGCTTCAAATCCGGTTTGGTTAGTAGATATTTAATCGCCGCGTGGTCGGTATACACAACGACTTTAGACCCTATAAGATAAGACCTAAACTTTTCTAGCGCATACACTATTGCAAGTAGTTCTTTTTCCATGGTGGCATAGTTTATTTGAGCCTCGTTAAGAACCTTACTTGCATAATGTATCGCATGAAATTTTTTATCTTTTCTTTGGCCAAGTACCGCTCCAACTGCGTAGTCGCTCGCATCACACATTAGTTCAAAATTTTCATTCCAATTGGGAGCGACTATTATTGGAGCGGTAACCAATTTTTCTTTTAAAGTTTCGAAAGCTTGCAAACAATCATCGGTCAAGAGAAATACCTGGTCCTTAGCGAGCAAATTGCTCAAAGGCTTAGCCACCTTTGAGAAGTCCTTGATAAAGCGCCGATAGAACCCGGCGTGCCCCAAAAAGCTACGGATGCCCTTCACATTCACCGGAGGAGGTAATTTTTCTATCACTTCAACCTTAGCTCTATCCACTTCAAGCCCCCTTCTAGAGACTTTGTGGCCTAGCACGATCCCCTTGGTCACCATGAAGTGACACTTCTCCCAATTAAGCACCAAATTGGTCTTCACACATCTCTCCAACACCGTCTTCAAGTTCGCCAAGCATTGACTAAAAAACCCACCAAATACCGAGAAGTCATCCATAAAGACTTCCATTGTTTTCTCTATCAGATCGGCAAAAATGGCTTGCACACATCGTTGGAAAGTCGTCGGTGCATTGCACAGCCCAAAGGGCATTTTTCGGTATGCGAACACTCTAAACGGACACGTGAAGGCCGTCTTCTCATGATCGGCCGGGTCAACCGCAATTTGATTGTACCCGGAGTAGCCGTCCAAAAAATAATAGTATTGTTGGCCCGATAGTCTTTCGAGCATTTGATCCATAAATGGGAGTGGAAAATGGTCCTTTCGAGTCGCGGTATTCAACCGCCTATAATCAATACACATTCTCCACCCCGTTGCAACTTTAGTGAGGATCAATTCATCCTTGTCATTCCGGATCACGGTAATCCCCCCTTCTTCGGAACAACGTGCATGGGACTAACCCATGGACTATCCGAGATCGGGTAAATCATTCCTGCATCCAATAGCTTTACAACCTCCTTTCGAACAACCTCCTTCATGGTAGGATTTAAGCGGCGTTGTGGTTGAGCCACCGGCTTAAAATCCTCCTCCATCAAAATCTTGTGCATACAATAGGATGGACTAATTCCTTTTAGATCGGAAAGACTCCAACCCATGGCTTCTTGATTTGTTTTTAGCACAATGATTAGTCGGGCTTCTTCTTCATTTATCAAAAGGTTGCTTATGATGACCGGCTTTGCCTCGGTCTCATCTAGGAATACATATTTCAAAGTAGAGGGAAGCACTTTCAATTCAATTGGCGCTTTTTCGTCAATAACCTCCTTCTTCAAGTTTTCCTCCTCTACTTCCCATGGTTGTAGGTCGTCTAAACTATCAAGTTCCTTTAAGCATTCCTCAAGAGCTAGCTCTTCTTCAACAGTGAAAACCTCCAATGAGTCGTCAAGAGCTAACTCCATAGGAGATATCTCATGAATATGCTTTGAAACCTCCATAATAGCGTATTCGATCACATCGATGCGGAAGCTATCATTTCTATCTTTTGAATGCTTCATTGCCTCGAATAGATCGAATGTAACTTCCTCATTTTGAACTCTCACCTTCATTAAACCGTCATCAACATCTATCATCATTCGCGCGGTCTTCATGAACGGTCGGCCCAAGATGAGCGGAGCATCATCATCTTCCTCCATATCAATAACAATAAAATCGACCGGGAAAAATAATTTGTCGACCTTCACCAAAACATCTTGGGCTACGCCATGAGGATGGGTCGTCGACTTATCCGCCAATTGCAACGTCATTCGGATGGACTTAATCTCAATGTTGCCAAGTCTCTTGATAATTGACAAAGGTATAAGATTAATGCTTGACCCCAAGTCAATAAGTCCTTTCCCGACATAGACGTCACCAATTTTAACCGGCAATGTAACTCTTCCCGGATCAACCTCTTTCTTAGGAAGCGTCCTTTGAATAATGGCACTACAGCTCGCATCAAGGACGATGGTCTCCGGTTCCGTATACCTCCGCTTTTTTGTTAGTATGTCCTTCATGAATTTGGCATACTTGGGCATTTGCTCCAAGGCTTCGGCAAACGGAATGTTGATTTGTAATTGTTTAAAAATATCCATGAACCGGGCGTAATGCCGTTCATTCTCCCTTTTGGACGGGTGTAACACCTCAAAATTTGCCCTCCTCTCTTGGGACTAGCATAACATATTGTATATCATTTTTAGGTCATTAGGCATTGCATATTGCATATCATGTGGTTACATTGTGCAAGTCATCCTTCCAAGTCTTGATCAGAAGATGAGAAAGTCAATGTGCAAGCTAGGGTTTCAGTGAATTGGATCATTAATCATCTGAGGATGTGGAGGTTCAAATTAGGGTTTCATGGTTCTCAAAGGATATTGGTCTTCATCTTGATTACAATGATTCATCATCATCATCATGTTTTGTCATCATCAAGTGTTGAAGCAGATTCCTTGAGATTAGGGTTTTGACCACTGGTCAGCCCTAATCAGTTGCATTGGGCCAATCAGGGCATAGCAAGGAGATGGGGTCTATGATGGATATGAGGATCATTCCATGGTTTTATTGAGTTTATTGAGGCTAGGGTTTCACCCTTGAGCCATTTCATCAGAAGATTGGGGCTCAGATGGATCAGTGCATTGCCAAATTCATCTATCAGTTGAAAAAGTCAACTGTGGTCAACTGTGCATGATTTAATGGATTTGGAGGTGGGAGAGAGTTGGATACACTTCATTCATGTTGGAACAAGTGTTATTTGACATGGCAAAGCTCAAGAATGAAGAAAATCAAGTCAGAACAAAAATTGCCAAAAATAGAAAGTGACTTGTAATAGAAGTTTCCAAAAATGGAAAGTTTTTGACCTCAAAATTACATGTCCAAGGAAGCTTCAAATGAAAAATTTTTCAACATGAAAGTTGTAGATCTTGGTCTCACCTTTCCAAAAAGTCCAAGAACTTGAAATTTTCATGTATGGTTGGCAAGTTATGGTCCATTCAATTTCAAAAATGACCCATAATCAGAGGGGCATAACTTCCACATGGAGTGTCCAAATTGAGTGTTCTTTTTATGTGCAAACTCCATTTGACATGTACTTTCATGGTGCATAATTGGAATTCATCAAAAATGGTCAATGCAAAAAGTCAAATTTCAAGTGTACAGTTAAAAATCCAGGGGCAAAATGGTCCAACTTGAGAAATAATGGGAATTTTTGAATGGGGATTTTTGTAACACCTCACAAATGCTATTTGGAAATGGTTTGAATCATCATAACAGGTCAAGGTGCAATGGTTGAAGGATTCACTTTTGAAATGAACTTGAAAAATGAACAAAGTGCCATGGCATGGTGAAAATCAAAATTACATGGCCAATGAAGATGGGACAAGTTGCAACAGCTCATGACAGATATTTAGAGCATGTGTGAGCTGGCAATGAGCTGTCACAGAGCCCATATGAAAAGACCATTTTGCCCTTGCTTTGAAAGTGACACTTTTGCTAATTACCTTGCACTTTGGTTAAATCATGATTAAGAGCTGATTAATTGGAAGTATAAATTCCTAATCATAACAAACTTCTGATGAGAATTACAATTCACAAGAAATTTCAACCAATTTTCCCTCCAAATTCTCCAAAATCCTCAAGAACACACAAGAGCAAAAATCCACAAATCTCTTCCAATTCTCCATCAAATCACGATTTTCTTTTTGATTCAAGCTCCATTCATCTTCCTCTAGAACTGTTTTGGCATTTGGCATTGAGAATCTTCATGGATCGTGACTGTTCATCCTTGGCTCAACCATGGTGAATTGAAAATTCTTCCGCTAGAAGCTGCATTGGATCAACCTAACACCTCCAGTCAACATCCTGAAGCTCATACTCCATTTGTTTTGGATCCACACGCCTTGTAACATCGAGTTTCATCACTGACTTCAAATCAAGGTGCCAAATCGAATCTCGCTATTTTGTTAATTGTTGTATGCGTTTTGTAGTTTGTTTGACATAGATTATCATGATACCTTTAGATTTTGGAATGATTAAGTATTGAGAGAGATATTTCGATTTGAAGTTGTGTTGTTAAACCTTTAATCGTTCGATTCGTGAGATATAGTGAATGTTAGAGGAAATCGTTAGCATATTAGTGATGTGCATTGAGAGAGGAAGAGAATGATGTGCGGTTTGTTTGATTTGGTGGAAAAAAGTTCATGTCGAATTCTGGACTTGGATGAGCGCGAAGAACACGGCCAAGAGCTTTTGAAAACCTGGAAAATTTCTCCGTTTGATCCTCATCATCCGCGTACCAATTCGAATTCCTGTTTCCCACCAAATGCATCCAATAGCGCGCTGACAGCGAATAAGTGATGCTGTGCGTTTTTGGCATGGCTGTGTCTAATTACATCATTGCCATTAATCTATCTTATTTAAATAAAACATTCAATAATTATTTAAAAAATTACCAAAACTTAGAAAAATCATAGAAAAATATTGGTTAATCAGAAAATTTTGAGGTTTTTTTTGTTGAATCTCATTTTTCCTCTAGAATTTTATGGACATGATTTTACAAGTTGTGCATGATGAAATGTTGACTTTGCCTAGGGATGTTTGACTTGTGTGCATTTTGTGTACATTTTACCATTTTCATTGTGAAATGCTCATACCATAAAAGAAATGTCTGAAATTTTTTGAGCTTATTCTAGACATGTTGCTGGTGATTTACATATAAAGTTTGTGATTTTTGGATACCTGTGGAGTAAGATATGATTTTTTGAACTTAGGTGTGACAATTTGTGTCACACCTAGCTAGGTCAACTTCATGAATATTTTTGCCTGGCCTATGATTGTTGAAATGGAGTGAAATTTTGCATGGATGATTATTGATATGTTGAGATGCTATGTGAATTTTTCTGGATTTTTCTGTGGCATTTTCTAATTGATTGATAATTTTATTCACTGTATGTTCATTGTGCAAGCTTGTGTGACACATGTTTGTATATCTTGTGTGAAATTCTCATATGGTTTTGGATAAATGTGAAATTTGGTGTGCTGGTTGTAGACACATTGTAGGATATCCCTGTTTTGGTCCCATTCATTTCTTAATTGATTTCATTGATTTATGAATTTTTGAAGTGAATGCATGTGTTGATGCTATGAATTGGCTTGAATAATTGTGTCTGGATTTCTTGATTTTTATTGACCTAGTTCCTTTTGTCCAATTGAGCTGAAAATTGACATGCTATACCTTGAATATGTCCTGTTTAGGTGTGAATTATTTGAGGATTTTTGGAATTGTTTTGATATGCTTTTGAGTGAATTCATTCTGTTTGGACATTGGATGTTGCATTTGACCTAGTTTGACTTGTTTTGGTCATGAAATGAATGTGGTGAATGATATGAGTATGGGATCAATTGCATTTGCTTTCTACTTGCATTAATTTGGTTTTGGTTGAGAATTGTTTGCTGTTTAGAATTTTTTCTCCCTTTTGGACCCTAGGCTTGGCCTAGTGGTCCAGTTTCTCACATTTGGTTTGACTTTTCAGGATGAAATGCACAAAGCTTAAGGAGAATGATTCAAGTCAATAAAATTGAATTTGTTTGATGTGGAGAACTAACATAACTTTGTTTTGTAGGTTGTGAAGCTTGAGCTTGAGCTTATAGCTTGCACTTATGTGCATTAACCTGTGTTGCTTAATCTGTATAGTCTGACTGATTAACATTTGCTGTTTACTGTTGGTTTGTCTGAGTACTGATGATACTTGATTGATTTCAGGTACATTTAGTCGCTTACAGTTCTTTTAAGAACTTGCTTGCTGCTGCTTGGTTTTTAACCACTTGAGGTAGGACTTCTATTCTTCATGTAGTCTGGGAGACCCGGCCTGTTACCTGGCCGGGCAATTGTCTGAAGTCCTCCTTAAGAGGCAATGTTTGTGGTTGTTTACATTTGTGCCAAGCAGGTGAAAGACCTCTATGAGGCAATTGGTGGATCAAAGGGATATGCAATCTATCCCCCACTATTCTGTGAGTCGTCCCTCTGCTCACCCGGCTGTGTGTTGATGCATTGGGACACAAACCCAAGATCTTGTGCTGTTGCACAATCGAGTCAGAGTCTTTGAGCGTAGAAGGGTCCCTCCATTCTGGACCCACGCTCCTTTGTCTGAAGCTCTCCCTGGTCAGGGATAAGAGCTGTGAAGTCTGATCTTCACTCACCTTTCATCTGCTTCACCTTAGCCTCGTAATGGCAAGGTTAAGAACGAATAATACCCATGTACAGATGACTTGCTTCGGCAGTCAAACCCATTGTGTGAGCCTCACTTGATTGGTTATAGTGTGTGCTATGTGAATATTTGTTTGAAATGCTTGGGTTGTTCTGTTTGTATGCTTGTATGCTTGCTTCTTTCCTGGATAGGATTAGCTTGCAGTTGTGCAAGTAGGTAGAAACCTGAACGTAGGGTAATGATGCATGACAACACTAGGCTCGAGTCCAGCTCCCTGGTAGTGTGTCTTCCCTTGGTTTCTGGCTAGATTTTCTCTCCCTTAAGGGGGAACTACATCGCCCTGATCCTTGTTCCAGACGAGGTATGTAGGCAGGTGGTCGTGCGAGACCACTCCGGGCACTTTTTTTTCTTTTTGTGTGTGTTTACCTGTTATCTGATTGTGTGTTTGGTTCGGATGCCGACGTAAGTCCAGTGATTGGCAGTCGGGCTCCACGTTTGCCGTTTTGTGCGTGGTTTGGTTCGGATGCTGACGTAATTCCATCGAGTGGTTGTTGGGCTCCATGTTTGCCATCTGTTTGTGTGTTTTGTGTTGTTTGGCGTGCGTAAGCCGAACTACAGTGGCTCTGATTCTCGTTCCAGACGAGATATGTAGGCATAGGATGCGATGTCCTATCGAGCTCCCTTCTCTTAACCCCACCTGCGTTCCCTGTGTGTGTGTGATGTTTTAGCAACCTATTCTTTATTTTAGAACGTGGATCCCGTCGAGTACGACGGACGTGAGGGGTGCTAATACCTTCCCCTTGCGTAACCGACTCCCTTACCCTTTCTCTTTGGTCGCAAGACCATTTCCTTTCTAGGTTTCTCTGAGCGTTTCCTTTCCCTATCTTGGAATAAATAACGCGCAGTGGCGGCTCTGTGTTGTGTTTTTTATTTGAGTCCCGCCGGTTGTTTTTCGCGGATGCGACAGCTGGCGACTCTGCTGGGGATTCATAAGGTGTTGACCTGTGCTGGTCCATCTTCCCCGAGCGAGTCCTTCCTAGCGTTCTAGGATAGTTTAGGTTGCTTGTTTTGTTTTATTTATTGCATTTATTATTCTAACCTGTGTATATATTTGCATAAATACTTGCATGCATCATACTATCATGTTGTTGCCGTCCTCTGTGCAGGTGGTTCCTCTGTTTGGGGTGGGTGTTCTGAGTGGGGCTAAAACCCAGGCCCGAGTATACACCTAGGATTAGCGTGGGCTCACGTCGCTCACATGCCGGTTGGGCACATTGTTGCGACGTGACATGCCACAAGCCGGACGAGGTTCATCTGAGAAGTGCTCTTCCAGTGGGGTTTTCCACTTTGGTTGGGTTATCTCTTTTGAACTATTGACTCTGGTGACCGATCATTTCCCGGATCTTTGGTTTAGACGATCTCAGGAGAGCTACAATGGCACGCCCGAAAGGGCAAACCCATTGAGTATCTCTGCCCGATTGTCGAGACTATTATCCGCCTTAGGATGACCTGATTAGAATTTACCTGTGAGGGGAGGGTGGATTCTTTCACATACATATTCAGATGGTGACTCAGATGGTGACTATTTGTTCCGTGGATCAGAGTCATATTTATAAGTCGGATTTATGGCCGTTTATTTCTGAGACGCCGGAGTGCTGTCCGTGGTATTTATCAGTGGGGATCCGTTTATTTCAGGATTCCCCGGGCCGAGTTACTTATCAGTGGGGATCCGTTTATTTCAGGATTCCCTGGGCCGATTCAGATGATTGTGGTATCTGCTCAGAGATTGTTTGGTTTGATGATGATGATGATGTATCTGTCAGTTCCGTTTATTTCGGAACCCTTGAGTTGGATTTGTGGTTACATATTCCCTCAGATGGTTGTGATCGGTTCAGAGATCAAGGCTGTGACTCAGAGCAATAGATGATCAGATGACTTGGAGGATGGCCCAGTGCATTGCATACATCTGCATCATTCCCATTTTGCATTCATCTGCACCTAAACTATGTCTAGCCATATGGGGAGTATTATTGATTGAGAATCTGGTTGAGAGACATCTTGAAATTCAGAATGTTATTGTCGAAGTATTATCTGTCTCGATGAAACCAGAATCAAAGGACAGAATCTTCCTCATATGGATAGACGTTGCATTCATGCATATTAACTTGTTTGCTGTTTTGCAGGAATCATTGCTCGCGCTCGTAGAGATGTACCTTTGCACTCAACCCGTCCTCACAGATACTTCACCAGACGTAATACTCCAAAACTGATGGATCTCCCAAATACAGACATTCTCGAGCTGAAAGAGAAGATGGGAGAGCTGATCAATGTCATGCAAGAGTTCGCCTTGGGGCAGAAGGTCATTGCTGAGAAGGTGGGGAGGATTGAAGACTGGTTGAAGAAGGGGAAAATGCCAGGAAATGCTTCGTCGTCTGGAACGAAGAGATCCTTGGGTGATGGTCAGCATAAGAAGGAGGATAGCGCGAATGCTGTGAATGTCCATGCCCAGCGAGGACACGGTAGGGGTCATTACTACCAGCATACTGCTGCGGTAATGATTCCTATTGGTAATCAGTCGGTACAACAGCAGCATCAGTTCCCTCAACAGAGAGCACAGAGAGCTGGGAATCAGGTGAGAGGAAAGGGGGTTGATCGCCATTTTGATAAGCCGCCCGTGACATATGCTGTTATGTTCAAAAAGCTGATGGATCTTGGGTTGGTTCAGCCGAGGGCGATGGTTCCGATGAGATCAGATCAGAGGCCTCCTAACTATGATGAGAACGCCCAGTGTGAATTTCATTCTGGAACACCGGGGCATAACATTGAGGGCTGTAGAGCATTCAAGAATGTTGTCCAGGACCTGGTGGACTCCAAGGCTATTAATTTTGCGCCATCACCGAATGTTAATGCTAATCCCATGCCGGCACATGGTCAGGCAATGGTGAGTGCAATTGCTGAAGATTCAGGTCACACCGGTGCGGTAGGTGAAGAGACTGACAGTAACTGCGAGTTTGATGGTTGGATAAAATCGTGCGTACCAGGAAGCTGGAAGGCTTAAAAGATCAGCACTGTCACTCATCCGGAAGAGTAATGATTTCTGTTTTGATTTTATTTGCATGAAAGCCATATGTGTTGCCCGACACGTAATGGTTCATTGTAAGGGCCACCTCATGTTCATAATTTGCAACATTTCTGCATCATAATAAATGGATGTTTTTCAGTCAAAAAGCGGTGTTCCCTGTTTTTCATTTATTTTTGCAGTTTAAAAACAAATAAAAATGGCAATGTTTATTTTCATTTTTCTCTTTTTGATTTGTCTTGTTCCGATATCAAAAAATAATTCTCCGGATCTCGTTGATAACAATTTGGTTACACCTCATATGACTTCGACAAACCGATCTATCATGCCAAAGAAGAAGGCGAAGAAGATTGTGATCTGCTGGGAGATTAGCCAGGTTGTTGAAACAAGAGGAGAAGGTGATTCAGCCGCTTGAGGAGCGGATTGAGATTGTGAATCCGAGCACCGCTGAGGTCAGGAAAAAAATTGGGGCCGCTTCAGAGGCAAGTCGAGAGCAGAATGGTAGCCATGTTAAAAGAGCATGTGGATACCTTCGCCTGGTCATGTCAGGATATGCCAGGGTCGGATACCGATGTCATTATGCACAAGCTGCCATAGAGAGAAGATTGTCCTCTAAAGAAGCAGAACGCCAGTGCCTGTATCAGAGAGCCATGGTGACTTTGTTTCATGATATGATTCATCATGAAGTTGAATGCTATGCTATGACATGATAGCAAAGTCCCAAACAGAAGAGGGGCATCTGGTGGATCTGGCCAAGCTAAGTGGACTGGTTGAAATGATTCAAACTGAGGTTGAATTCAGATAAGTGCACTATCAGAGTGCGGTCCGGTAAGATGTTGGGGTTCATTATAAGGGAGGAATCGAGGTTCATCCTGCTAAAAAAAAAAAAAAAAAAAAAAAAAAAAAAAAAAAAGAAAATGCCTGAACCGAGAATAAAGAAAGAGGTTCGTGGTCTCTTAGGCAGATTGAACTACATGTCATGGTTCACATCTCACCTAACATCCACGTGTGAACCTATAGTTAAGCTGTTGAAAAAAAGATCAAACGGTCAGGTGAAATAATGATTGCCAAGGGGCATTGAAAGAATAAAAGAATAAGTTGCAGGAGCATCTGATTCTGATGTCTCCTGTGGAGAGAGACTGTTAATCTGTACTTGACGGCCTTCGAGGGGTCTACGAGGTGTATTGGGTCAGCATGACGAGTCTTGTCGAAAAGAGCATGCAATTTACCTTAGCAAAAAGTTTACCGACTGTGAAACAATACATTCGCTGTTCGAGAAAACTTGATGTACTTTGGCATAGGCTGCTCGCCGAATGAGACAGTATATGCTGGTTCATACCACTTTGTGGGTTTCCAAGATGGATCCGATCAAGTAGGGGTTTGAGGATCCAGCATCGACCGGACAGGTTGCGAGAGTGCAAAATAATGTTGACTGATTCGGGATACTCGCAGAAAGCGATCAAGGGGTGTATTGTCTGATTACATCGCCCCGCAACCTGTTGAGGATTATCAACCGATGAAGTTTGAGTTCCCTGATGAGGATATCTCGAGGTGCTCCAATCGAAAGATTGAGAGTGACCGATCCCGGAGGAGGGGCCTGACCCTGAATCCGAACGGATTCTGATGTCTGATGGGGAGGTTAAGGTGAATGAGCTTTTGTTGCCCGGATAACGCTTGAAGGCACTGACGGTGTGATTGAGTATGAAGCTTGTATCCTGTGTATCGGACGTCGGTGCGTGCATCTACTGGGGCAACATTTTTCTCACTATGGGATGGAGACTGTATTACCTGTTGAGGTTCAGATTCCCTCTTTGAGAGTCCTGATGGACGTGAAGTTGCAAGAGGCCGAATGGGTAAGGACCCGGTATGAGGAGTTAAGCCTGATCGAGGAAAAGAGGCTAGCAGCCATCTGTCATGGGCAGTTGTACCAGCAAAGGATGAAGCGTGCTTTTGACAAGAAAGGTACGACCTCGGGTGTATCACGTTGGGGATATGGTGCTGAAAAGGATCCTTCCTCCTCACAATGATCGAAGGGGCAAATGGACACCGAATTATGAAGGTCCGTTCGTGGTCAAGAAGGTTTTCTCTGGCAGAGCCTTGGTGTTAACGACCATGGATGGTGAGGATTTTCCATCCCCTGTGAATGCGGACGCAGTTAAAAAATACTTCGTATAATTGACCCGCTGGACGAAAAGAATAAAATAGTCCAGGCAAAAATGGGCATCCCGGCGAACCAAAAACAGAAAGAGAGGTTCGGGCAAAAGTTAGGGATAATAAAAGAAAAGAACTGTACACCCGGCAAGTCGAAAACCTGAAAAGGCGACTTGGGCAAAAATGGGTATCCCGGTGGACTGAAAACCCGAAAGGGCGGTCCAGGCAAAAGAGGGATTAAAACGAACAACCGCGACTAGCATGATCGTTTGCGCTTTGGTTAAAGCATCATGGATAATACCCGATAGGGATCAATCAGAAGCGTCTTGTTCAGAAGGCAGAAAGCACGGAGAGTCTGAGGACATATGGGGTGTAACCGAGTTGGAACTCGATGAGATCACGGGTTTCACATTGCCATTAGGATAGATTTTTTCCTTTTGAGCGCAATTACCTCTTTTCAGGAATTGCTTCCTTTTGTATTGCTCATTTGAGCCACACTTTTTTCAATCAATAAAATGCATATTCAGTCAAATAATAATTTTTTTTTTGTTTTTCATTACCGCTTTGATTGCAAAAACATCCAGATATTTTTGATAAAGAATCTTGCATTTTAAGACATACATGTCCCTTCCAATGCATGTTTATAAGATTGAAAGCCTGAAATCTTATTCGGAAGGTTGAGTGACCCGAGTGTTGAAATCTTGACACGCCTGGGGCACGGTTTTATCTAACGATTTGTTTTGGAGGAACTGTTAGATATTTTCACTCACTTGCAGGTTGTGATGTGGAAGCTTTGAAACAAATCCCCAGAGAGTTCGCTCAGGAACGAATATATGAAGGAAGGATGAAGACGTTGAGACGCACGACGATCCTTGATGGTAATCAAGAAGACTCTTCAAAATCAGAAGATTTGAAAGTTTGTAGAGATTCCCCGCAGAGTCCGATCAGGGACGAGTGCATGAAGAAAGGACGGTAGGAAGAGACGACGAGACGTCCGACGACCTTTGGAATTAATCAAGAAGACTCTTCAAAGTCGGAAAATTGAAAAGTATGTATAAATCCCAGGAGTTCGATCTTCGTCGAGCGCGGAGCGACTTGGAATACAAGATGATGGAGCAGAAAAGGTCCAGACGAGTCTGGAAATTCTCAAGAGTGGAAGGCTGATACAAGATTGGGAGGTGGATACCGTGGTTCGACGAGTCGACGGGTGTTCTGTACCAACTTTTCTCATTTCCCAGCGAGGTCCCCAAGCAGAATTAGAGGGCCAAACCTTCCAGCAGATCCAAGGTCTGTGACTTCCCCAGCCGAGTCAGGATGGTTATCCTCGGTAGGTAAACGATGTTTCCTCAGCAGCCAGGTCTGAAGGTTGCTAATCCCCGAGTGGAGCGGGTTTTCAATGAAATATATCTCCAGCAGTGTTCATCCTACCCGTGGATTGGACAAGTTCCCGTAGCGGACGGATTTTTGCATCCCCCGCTGAGTTGATTCTACCTATAGATTGCATGGGTTATCCCCAGCGGAGTAGCATTCGTTTCCCTAGCATGGTCAGGATGGTTATCCCCAGCAGGTGATAGATTGATGCTTCCCCAGTCAGCAGGCCTGGAGATTGCTATTTTCCCCAGCGGAGTATCTGTGAGCATTTCCCCAGTGAAGTCGTCAGGTATCTGTGAGGGTTTCCCGAAGCAGAGTCAGGATTGATATCCCTAGCAAGTCGAAGACTGTATCCCCACAGAGTGTTGGTGGTTCCTATCCCCAACATTTCCTCGAGCGAATTGGGTGCAAAGGAGGTGTTTCCCCCAGCAAGGGTTACCTTTTCCCAGCAGCAGTATTATTCCCCAGCAGGGTGGAATCGGAGTATTGACGAGTTCCTCAGCAGAGTGTCTCGTGCTCCTCAGAAGAGTCCCTTGAGGGGGATATTTTTATGCATTCATCATGAAAGAATAGCATAGCATGTTGCATAGAAAAAATAAATCGCGTAGCATTTCCATAATTGTGGAGCATTACGCAGAAAAATCAATCATGCATCATATTGCACGCATAAGCTAGTCTCAAGCCGTGGTTACCGTTTGAGAGGTGGTTGTGCCAGAAAGCGAAGATGTTACTCTGTGGAGTTTAGCATCATGACGTCAGATCAGCAATGTTCCCCAGTAGTGCGATATTGGAGGAAATGTTTCCGTCGGACAGAGATGGAAATAAAATCAGAGGACGTTACGCGATCAGCGCGATTCAAGCCGTGGTTACCGCTTGAGGATTGGTTTTATCAGACAGTGAAGGTGTTACTCCGAGGAGTCTAGCATCATGGTTTTAATCAAGGATATTCCCCAGTAGTACGATACTGGAGGGTAAGTTTCTGTCGAGCAGAGATGGGAATGTTAATCAAGAAAGTTTCGGGGTCCAAAAAGAAAAACAAGAAAGAAGATAATCCCCAGTTAAACGCGAAGTGTTTGTCTTCCAGGGTTGAATAGAGAGCAGTCGGCTCAGGGCTTGTCATCCTCAGCATGGGTCGTTGTGGCACTCCGGCCAGTTTCCGATTTCCAGATCAAAGAGGTTCTCCACCATCAGGACGAAGAACTTGTGGCACTCCGGCCAGTTTCCGATTTCCAGATCGAAGAGGTTCTCAACAGTCAGGACGAAGAACTTGTGGCACTCCGGCCAGTTTCCGATTTCTAGATCGAAGAAGTTCTCAACAATCAGGACGAAGAACTTGTGGCACTCCGACCAGTTTCCGATTTCCAGATCGAAGAGGTTCTCCACCATCAGGACGAAGAACTTGTGGCACTCCGGCCAGTTTCCGATTTCCAGATCGAAGAGGTTCTCAACAGTCAGGACGAAGAACTTGTGGCACTCCGGCCAGTTTCCGATTTCCAGATCGAAGAAGTTCTCAACAATCAGGACGAAGAACTTGTGGCACTCCGGCCAGTTTCCGATTTCCAGATCGAAGAGGTTCTCCACAATCAGGACGAAGAACTTGTGGCACTCCGGCCAGTTTCCGATTTCCAGATCGAAGAGGTTCTCAACAGTCAGGACGAAGAACTTGTGGCACTCCGGCCAGTTCCGATTTCCAGATCGAAGAAGCTCACGATGATTAGATCGATGCAGCTTGCGGCAATCCGGCCAATTTCCGATTTCCAGATCGAAGAGGTTCTCAACAGTCAGGACGAAGAACTTGTGGCACTCCGGCCAGTTTCCGATTTCCAGATCGAAGAGGTTCTCAACAGTCAGGACGAAGAACTTGTGGCACTCCGGCCAGTTCCGATTTCCAGATCGAAGAAGCTCACGATGATTAGATCGATGCAGCTTGCGGCAATCCTGCCAGTTTCCCGGTATCCAGACCGAAGTGGTATCCAGACCGAAGAGGTGTTCAGACCAAAGTGGTGTTCAGGCCAAGAAAATAAAAAAAGAAGAGAAAATTCCGGGGTTCAAGAAAATGAAAAAGGAGAGAGAATAGTAATCCCGAGCGAGTGGTGTTCAAACCATGGTTATCCCTGTGTTACCATTTATTTTGGTATCCAGGTCGACGTTTTGGTTTCAGAGATTGTGTTCTTCGCCGATTCTGACAGGCGTTGTTAATTATTTTTCCCATCAGAGTGCAAATTGTTCGTCTGTTCTTGGTATTCAATCACTCTTCATCTTGATCATCTGAAAGCCGAGGCTGTTCATATCGACAGGTTCACAGTGGATTGAATAGGGGCAGCTGTAACACCTCAAAATTTGCCCTCCTCTCTTGGGACTAGCATAACATATTGTATATCATTTTTAGGTCATTAGGCATTGCATATTGCATATCATGTGGTTACATTGTGCAAGTCATCCTCCCAAGTCTTGATCAGAAGATGAGGAAGTCAATGTGCAAGCTAGGGTTTCAGTGAATTGGATCATTAATCATCTGAGGATGTGGAGGTTCAAATTAGGGTTTCATGGTTCTCAAAGGATATTGGTCTTCATCTTGATTACAATGATTCATCATCATCATCATGGTTTGTCATCATCAAGTGTTGAAGCAGATTCCTTGAGATTAGGGTTTTGACCACTGGTCAGCCCTAATCAGTTGCATTGGGCCAATCAGGGAAGAGCAAGGAGATGGGGTCTATGATGGATATGAGGATCATTCCATGGTTTTATTGAGTTTATTGAGGCTAGGGTTTCACCCTTGAGCCATTTCATCAGAAGATTGGGGCTCAGATGGATCAGTGCATTGCCAAATTCATCTATTAGTTGAAAAAGTCAACTGTGGTCAACTGTGCATGATTTAATGGATTTGGAGGTGGGAGAGAGTTGGATACACTTCATTCATGTTGGAACAAGTGTTATTTGACATGGCAAAGCTCAAGAATGAAGAAAATCAAGTCAGAACAAAAATTGCCAAAAATAGAAAGTGACTTGTAATAGAAGTTTCCAAAAATGGAAAGTTTTTGACCTCAAAATTACATGTCCAAGGAAGCTTCAAATGAAAATATTTTCAACATGAAAGTTGTAGATATTGGTCTCACCTTTCCAAAAAGTCCAAGAACTTGAAATTTTCATGTATGGTTGGCAAGTTATGGTCCACTCAATTTCAAAAATGACCCATAATCAGAGGGGCATAACTTCCACATGGAGTGTCCAAATTGAGTGTTCTTTTTATGTGCAAACTCCATTTGACATGTACTTTCATGGTGCATAATTGGATTTCATCAAAAATGGTCAATGCAAAAAGTCAAATTTCAAGTGTACAGTTAAAAATCCAGGGGCAAAATGGTCCAACTTGAGAAATAATGGGAATTTTTGAATGAGGATTTTTGTAACACCTCACAAATGCTATTTGGAAATGGTTTGAATCATCATAACAGGTCAAGGTGCAATGGTTGAAGGATTCACTTTTGAAATGAACTTGAAAAATGAACAAAGTGCCATGGCATGGTGAAAATCAAAATTACATGGCCAATGAAGATGGGACAAGTTGCAACAGCTCATGACAGATATTTAGAGCATGTGTGAGCTGGCAATGAGCTGTCACAGAGCCCATATGAAAAGACCATTTTGCCCTTGCTTTGAAAGTGACACTTTTGCTAATTACCTTGCACTTTGGTTAAATCATGATTAAGAGCTGATTAATTGGAAGTATAAATTCCTAATCATAACAAACTTCTGATGAGAATTACAATTCACAAGAAATTTCAACCAATTTTCCCTCCAAATTCTCCAAAATCCTCAAGAACACACAAGAGCAAAAATCCACAAATCTCTTCCAATTCTCCATCAAATCACGATTTTCTTTTTGATTCAAGCTCCATTCATCTTCCTCTAGAACTGTTTTGGCATTTGGCATTGAGAATCTTCATGGATCGTGACTGTTCATCCTTGGCTCAACCATGGTGAATTGAAAATTCTTCCGCTAGAAGCTGCATTGGATCAACCTAACACCTCCAGTCAACATCCTGAAGCTCATACTCCATCTGTTTTGGATCCACACGCCTTGTAACATCGAGTTTCATCACTGACTTCAAATCAAGGTGCCAAATCGAATCTCGCTATTTTGTTAATTGTTGTATGCGTTTTGTAGTTTGTTTGACATAGATTATCATGATACCTTTAGATTTTGGAATGATTAAGTATTGAGAGAGATATTTCGATTTGAAGTTGTGTTGTTAAACCTTTAATCGTTCGATTCGTGAGATATAGTGAATGTTAGAGGAAATCGTTAGCATATTAGTGATGTGCATTGAGAGAGGAAGAGAATGATGTGCGGTTTGTTTGATTTGGTGGAAAAAAGTTCATGTCGAATTCTGGACTTGGATGAGCGCGAAGAACACGGCCAAGAGCTTTTGAAAACCTGGAAAATTTCTCCGTTTGATCCTCATCATCCGCGTACCAATTCGAATTCCTGTTTCCCACCAAATGCATCCAATAGCGCGCTGCCAGCGAATAAGTGATGCTGTGCGTTTTTGGCATGGCTGTGTCTAATTACATCATTGCCATTAATCTATCTTATTTAAATAAAACATTCAATAATTATTTAAAAAATTACCAAAACTTAGAAAAATCATAGAAAAATATTGGTTAATCAGAAAATTTTGAGGTTTTTTTTGTTGAATCTCATTTTTCCTCTAGAATTTTATGGACATGATTTTACAAGTTGTGCATGATGAAATGTTGACTTTGCCTAGGGATGTTTGACTTGTGTGCATTTTGTGTACATTTTACCATTTTCATTGTGAAATGCTCATACCATAAAAGAAATGTCTGAAATTTTTTGAGCTTATTCTAGACATGTTGCTGGTGATTTACATATAAAGTTTGTGATTTTTGGATACCTGTGGAGTAAGATATGATTTTTTGAACTTAGGTGTGACAATTTGTGTCACACCTAGCTAGGTCAACTTCATGAATATTTTTGCCTGGCCTATGATTGTTGAAATGGAGCGAAATTTTGCATGGATGATTATTGATATGTTGAGATGCTATGTGAATTTTTCTGGATTTTTCTGTGGCATTTTCTAATTGATTGATAATTTTATTCACTGTATGTTCATTGTGCAAGATTGTGTGACACATGTTTGTATATCTTGTGTGAAATTCTCATATGGTTTTGGATAAATGTGAAATTTGGTGTGCTGGTTGTAGACACATTGTAGGATATCCCTGTTTTGGTCCCATTCATTTCTTAATTGATTTCATTGATTTATGAATTTTTGAAGTGAATGCATGTGTTGATGCTATGAATTGGCTTGAATAATTGTGTCTGGATTTCTTGATTTTTATTGACCTAGTTCCTTTTGTCCAATTGAGCTGAAAATTGACATGCTATACCTTGAATATGTTCTGTTTAGGTGTGAATCATTTGAGGATTTTTGGAATTGTTTTGATATGCTTTTGAGTGAATTCATTCTGTTTGGACATTGGATGTTGCATTTGACCTAGTTTGACTTGTTTTGGTCATGAAATGAATGTGGTGAATGATATGAGTATGGGATCAATTGCATTTGCTTTCTACTTGCATTAATTTGGTTTTGGTTGAGAATTGTTTGCTGTTTAGAATTGTTTCTCCCTTTTGGACCCTAGGCTTGGCCTAGTGGTCCAGTTTCTCACATTTGGTTTGACTTTTCAGGATGAAATGCACAAAGCTTAAGGAGAATGATTCAAGTCAATAAAATTGAATTTGTTTGATGTGGAGAACTAACATAACTTTGTTTTGTAGGTTGTGAAGCTTGAGCTTGAGCTTATAGCTTGCACTTATGTGCATTAACCTGTGTTGCTTAATCTGTATAGTCTGACTGATTAACATTTGCTGTTTACTGTTGGTTTGTCTGAGTACTGATGATACTTGATTGATTTCAGGTACATTTAGTCGCTTATAGTTCTTTTAAGAACTTGCTTGCTGCTGCTTGGTTTTTAACCACTTGAGGTAGGACTTCTATTCTTCATGTAGTCTGGGAGACCCGGCCTGTTACCTGGCCGGGCAATTGTCTGAAGTCCTCCTTAAGAGGCAATGTTTGTGGTTGTTTACATTTGTGCCAAGCAGGTGAAAGACCTCTATGAGGCAATTGGTGGATCAAAGGGATATGCAATCTATCCCCCACTATTCTGTGAGTCGTCCCTCTGCTCACCCGGCTGTGTGTTGATGCATTGGGACACAAACCCAAGATCTTATGCTGTTGCACAATCGAGTCAGAGTCTTTGAGCGTAGAAGGGTCCCTCCATTCTGGACCCACGCTCCTTTGTCTGAAGCTCTCCCTGGTCAGGGATAAGAGCTGTGAAGTCTGATCTTCACTCACCTTTCATCTGCTTCACCTTAGCCTCGTAATGGCAAGGTTAAGAGCGAATAATACCCATGTACAGATGACTTGCTTCGGCAGTCAAACCCATTGTGTGAGCCTCACTTGATTGGTTATAGTGTGTGCTATGTGAATATTTGTTTGAAATGCTTGGGTTGTTCTGTTTGTATGCTTGTATGCTTGCTTCTTTCCTGGATAGGATTAGCTTGCAGTTGTGCAAGTAGGTAGAAACCTGAACGTAGGGTAATGATGCATGACAACACTAGGCTCGAGTCCAGCTCCCTGGTAGTGTGTCTTCCCTTGGTTTCTGGCTAGATTTTCTCTCCCTTGAGGGGGAACTACATCGCCCTGATCCTTGTTCCAGACGAGGTATGTAGGCAGGTGGTCGTGCGAGACCACTCCGAGCACTTTTTTTTTCTTTTTGTGTGTGTTTACCTGTTATCTGATTGTGTGTTTGGTTCGGATGCCAACGTAAGTCCAGTGATTGGCAGTCGGGCTCCACGTTTGCCGTTTTGTGCGTGTTTTGGTTCGGATGCTGACGTAATTCCATCGAGTGGTTGTTGGGCTCCATGTTTGCCATCTGTTTGTGTGTTTTGTGTTGTTTGGCGTGCGTAAGCCGAACTACAGTGGCTCTGATTCTCGTTCCAGACGAGATATGTAGGCATAGGATGCGATGTCCTATCGAGCTCCCTTCTCTTAACCCCACCTGCGTTCCCTGTGTGTGTGTGATGTTTTAGCAACCTATTCTTTATTTTAGAACGTGGATCCCGTCGAGTACGACGGACGTGAGGGGTGCTAATACCTTCCCCTTGCGTAACCGACTCCCTTACCCTTTCTCTTTGGTCGCAAGACCATTTCCTTTCCAGGTTTCTCTGAGCGTTTCCTTTCCCTATCTTGGGATAAATAACGCGCAGTGGCGGCTCTGTGTTGTGTTTTTTATTTGAGTCCCGCCGGTTGTTTTTCGCGGATGCGACAACGGGGCATGAGGATAAGGAAGGTTTTGGATTGGAGTAGCGCTCACTACCTCCTTTCCCTTTGCAACTCTAGCACTCTTCCATCTAGGCTTTTTCACTCCCTCCCTTATTACCTCATCACTTGTATTTTTCTCAATCTCCACACCTTTTTTCTTTTCAACTTCACCATTATTTTTACTCTTTTCAACTTCTTCACCCTCACTCCACTCTCGTACTTCACCATCAACATTTTCCTCCAATATTTCCTCCTCAATTTCTTTCTCTTTCTCTCTTTGTTCACTCTCAACTCCTTTTTTATTCTCACTACCCAACTCCCTCCCACTTCTCGTCATGATCGCCTTACAATGCTCCTTAGGATTTGTTTGCGTGTTTGCCGAAAAGGAAGGACCGGTTTGTTGTTCCGCGAGTTGCTTGGCAAGTTGCCCAACTTGAGTCTCGAGATTTTTTATGGCCGCGTCATTGCTCTTTTGATTGGCCATTGACATTTGCATGAATTGCGTCAATGTCTCTTCCAATTTAGAATTGACGACCGGCGGTTGTTGAGATTGATACGGATTTTGGGGAGGGTTTTGACGGCTAGAAGAACCACCTCCATAACCTTGGTTATGATAATAGTTGCTTCTAGGTTGGAACCCTTGGTTCCCTTGGAATTGTTGTTGTTGATTTTGAGGGTGCGGTTGATAAGGTTGTTGTTGTTGTTGTCTCGGTTGATAGTCCCGTTGATTGGCCATGTAGTTTACTTCGTCAAAACCGGGAGGTGGACAAAATCCGGTGTCATGTTCACCTTTACAAAGTTCACAACAAGCTATTTGTTTAGCTTTTGACGGTTCTCTTAACTCTTTGATTTGTTGCGTTAAGAGTTCCACTTGTTGTGAGATGAGCTTGTTTTGGGCAAGGATGGCATCATTCGTCCCTAGCTCAAGCACTCCCGCCTTCTTCAAAGAATTTCCTCGACTTTGACTCTGAAGATCATTTAAAGCCATTCGATTTATGATGTTTGTGGCTTCTTCGGCACTTTTTGACAATAAAGAGCCACCCGAGGTAGCATCCAACAACGTTTTGCAGTTTGGTTGAAGTCCATTTTTGAAGATATGGATTTGAGTCAATTCATCAAATCCATGCCCTTTACATTTCCGAAGCATGGACTTGAATCTTTCCCACGCTTCATTTAATGATTCACTGGTTCCTTGTGAAAACACCGAGATGGCCGTCTTGGATTCCATGAACCGGTTATGGGAGAAGAATCTTTCGATGAATTTCTCTTCTAACACGTTCCAGTCTGTCATTACGGCTGGTGTTTGATCTAGGTACCAATCCTTTGCTTTACCGAGCAAAGCGTGGGGAAATAATCGTCTGAACAACGGAAGCTCCTGAGCCTGATCCACTCCGGCAGCCAATGCTATCTCATAAAATTTTGTGAGAAAAGCAAATGGGTCTTCATGGTCCATTCCGGTGAATGGACTTCCATATAATAAATTTAGAGTTCCCGTTTTCATCTCAGCTTGCCTTCCTGTGTGGTTGGCAAACTGAGCGGTGTTCCTTGGACTGTTTATGCATGGAGTAGAAATAGGTGGTGGTGGTGGTTGCTCCATGTTTGGTATGAATGGTGGTGGATTTGTGGTCGAAGAACTTTCTCCTTGCTCTTGGCGTTGTCTAGCCTGTTGCCTCCTACGTCTCGTTTTGCTATTGAGCCTCCTTGCGGTTCTCTCGATCTCAGGATCAAAAAGAAGTTCGTCCACAGGGATTTGCCCTCGCATAAAACGTAAGCTGCACACTAAACCAAACAGATTACAAGCACAAGTCAAAAATTCACAAGCTAAAACTTAAACAACCATTGCGATGCTCGCAATATCAATTTACAATCCCCGGCAACGGCGCCATTTTGTTGGTTGTAAATTTACGTGTCGGGTTTTTGTTATCGTATCCACAGGGATTGTAAGATATCACCGCCGTTCGATGGTTGTATTAATTCTAACTCAATGTAACAATAAGGTTTTGGTTGGTTGTCACGTTATCTTGCATAAAAAGGTAATAAATTGCGGTAAAAGTTATGGTTTGAATAAATGAGAAATATTGCCAAGTTAGGGTTCGATGATCACTTTGCATGTATTTGTTCGGTCAAAATCTTATAAACTCCTTTAGATGATAAATCATTTCACAAAGTCCTCCCAATATGTTTCTCTCGAACACACATTGTGAGTTTTCCCATTTTGATCCATTGTTTCTCTCGAACACAATCTATCAAAATGACAACTTTTTGGTTCAACCTTATAGTGAACAAAATCATTCATTACTATCTCTAGCTAACAAACAAGATTGGATGAAAACCTAGGTCAAGAGTTGGTAAACATCTCTCGATCATAAACCAACACAAAGAGTTTTAAATAGAAACAAAGTTTTCATCATATATTCACCATTAAAGAGTTTACACATGAAGATCCTTACATTTACACACAAAGCTAGTAATCACCTACATCTAACCTTGACAAATGGAGGACTTAGCTACTCATTTTCATGGTAGCTTGGTCGGCAAGTTTCGGAAGAAGGTTGATCAACATCCAAGTCGGATAATCGATATTGGATGGGAATCCACCTTCTTTTTGTAGAAGATGGTTACAAGATGAAGAGAAATGAAATCTAGGGCATAAAAGATCCTAAGAACAATGCTGGAAAATATCTCTAAGAAAGTACAAAAGTGGAAAAATGCTGTAAAAACTAGGTATGGCTCTAAAAAGTGGCACTTGCTACTTATAGAGCTGTGCTGGGCTGTCATGCTCGCTAGGCGAGCAGAATGGCTCGCCTAGCGAGGGTCTAATTGAGGCACCTGAGGCACCTGCGCCCAGAGACACAGTCTATCTCAGACTGTCATGTTCGCCTAGCGAACAAACCTTCGCCTAGCGAAGGACACGCTTCAACCTTCGCCCCAGCGAGGTTGAAAGGTTTGGCTACTGGAATCCTCGCTGGGAACTCGCTAGAGCCTCGCCTAGCGAGTGAGTGCTGGCTGCGCTTTTCACCAAAACTGAACGAACTCGCTACCACCTTCGCTAGGATCTCGCCTGGCGAATTTATTGGCATTTTACTGGAGCTTTTCGCTGGAAACTCGCCTAGCGAGGCCTTCGCTTCAGCTCTCGCCTAGCGAGCAAGCTGATGAATGCAAATTCTCTTTGGTTCCTTTGCCAACTTCTTGTGTCTTTCATTTTCTATTGTTTCATGCCTTCTACCTGCACAATAACACACAAATCAAAGGTACCAAGATCGTTTATCAATGTATTGCATTTCATGTTAGAACAAAGGTGGTTTTGACAAAAGAGCAAGGAAATAGAGTGAAAAATACCCTTAATTGATAACTCAAATAAGCACTTTGGGGTATCTAACATTTGTGAATGACACAACCCGTGTCATGGGGCGCAGTGGTGAATTTTTTTTGAATTTCTGACCATTGGAGGAGGGTCCCACCTACGAAATTCACCCTATAAATACACCTTATCCCGACTTCTCTCCTCATTTACCACATATCCTTTATACTCTTTCATCTCCATCTTTCTTTCTCTCAAAAATACCTAAAACCTTCATTATTCTCACTCAAAGTTATCCCCTTTCACCGCATATCTCCATTGATTCTCCATCCGTCTTCACAAAAGTTTCACCATTCTCCACCCTCAACACTCCTACGGTAATATTTTCACCTAATCTCTCTTTTCAAATTCTTGTTTCTTTTTGTTGTGTGCAGGTACAATATGTCTTGCCGAGTCGAAAAAAGCAAAAATGTGGCGGAATCATCCCATCCACGACAAAAGGCGAGGAGAACCCCGAACGAGCACGACATTGTGTTCGAGAACCTGGAGCACCAGAAAAGGTATGCGGTTCATTTAAAAAGGAAATTAACCCCCACGAGGTATATGTGTAATGGCACTCTGCAGGAACTGGGATTGCAAGCTGAGGTACATCGTATGTTCCACACCTTAGGGATGCTAGAATTCATGCAGCTGGAAGCGCCTACTTTCGCGCGCATTACGCTTGAATTCCTGAGCACTATTAAATTTAAGCTGAAAAACAAGTGGAATTGAATGGAAAAAGAATATTATGGTACGTTGCAATTTCGATTATTTAATACTGATATGGAATTGACTGTGGAAAAGTTAGGGAGGAACTTAAAACTCCTAATCGTAGGCCTTGGAGCGGTGCCCGATACGTTTGTCCCGGCGGAATTTTGGACCACCATAACAGGTAACACTAAATATGTTACCAAAGGGGCAAAGGTATCGGGTATCCATAACCCATGTTTCAGGTACGCGCCAAAGGCATTAGCATACACCATGTTTGGTTGCGGAGACAACACCGGTGTTGCCACTCAAAGGGAGCTATTCTTTTTGTACAGTATGGCATCCCAGACTCCAATCAATGTAGCAGCATTTGCAGTTGACTACTTAGGGAGAGTTGGTCGCGCTACTTCAGGCAACATTTCTATTGGCGGCATGATTACTCAGATTGCCGACCATTTTGGATTTGGTGCTGCTCTCGTTGACTCTCCACAGGTGCCAGGTAAAAACAAACTGGACATGGCCGCCTTGATCCAACAAGGCATGATTACGGTAAAACAAGACTATTACTCTCTTATGTGCCAAAAAGTCTATGTTCTTGATTTACCTGCTTACGATTTTATCAGTATCACTAACAGAGCCAACTGGCTCTATGACTGTCCCGACCTGGAAGAGGGGGACGAAGATTTGTTTGACTCTTTTCCTACAGATGAACCGATGGAAGGTGCATCGAGCATCGATGAGCCTTTTTACCAGCAACCGCCAGAACCGACTCAAGCCTCCGGGTCCTACTCCATGTCGCAAGACCAATGGGGGTGGATTCAGGATGAGATCGGCCACCTTCGTAAGGAGCAATCCAGGCAAGGTGAGGAGCTCACCAGGTTTGGAGCCGAACAACACTGTCAAGGGACGGTTTTGGATGAGATGAACACGATGATACAACGCATGATGTTGCATTATCCGTACCCGCCACCACCTCCACAGTAATCACTGTAAGTGCTCCTCATATCTTGACTTTAAACATTGCGGACAATGTTTGGTTCAAGTGTGGGGAGGTTTTTAATTGATTTATATTTTATTTCTATTTTTGTTGTGTCTGTGTGTTATTTTGTTTTTCGTTGTGTGGTTGTTTTTATTTCTTTTTTAAGTTATAGATGAAAGTAGATTATCTTGGAGAAATGATAGACTAGTGGACAGTGAGTGAAAGACGCAACCCCAGATTTTCTCCCGAGGAAACCTGGAAGGTGATACAGCTGAGAAACAAAAAGTTGGACGCAACTTGGAAAATCTAAACCGAAAGAGAAGAAGGTAAGCCCAAGCTGATAAAGAAGTTGTATGTTATAAAGAATGTTTGGAGCCTGCAAGCTTATCCAACATGGTGAGATTTGAGCTTAACCAAACACAAAAAGAGCGCATTCAGGTATGACTCTATCTCTCTAATTTTGCGTAAGTTCTACTGATACAGCACAATACAAAAATGCACACTGAGGCACGTTGTTTGTTTTCAACCTTTGAGCCTTTCTAGCCACCCATAATGTTGTTTTCATCCGTTGCTAACCCCGTTGAGCCTGTACCCCTTTGTTTGTGTAAACCATCATGTTAACCATTAGCCATACACTTCCTACCCTCGCTCGGCATGACTGTTGTAGTGTAAAACTTGTGCAAAAAGATAAGTTTGGGGTATCGATCCGTAGAAGAAATGTTGAAAAAGGGCAAGTGCAAGGAAAAGAAAGATGAGAAAAAGAAAAAACTGTGTAGAAACATCCGCTTCTACCGAAAAAAAAGAGAAAAAGAAATGAAAAAGTATATATATATATATATATATATATATATATATATATATATATATATATATATAATATATATATATATATATATATATATATATATATATATATATATATATATATATATATATATATATATATAGAGAGAGAGAGAGAGAGAGAGAGAGAGAGAGAGAGATGAATAAGCACTTGCCTTAGAAATAGACTCATGCATTAATGTGAATTTGAGTGAAAAAGAGTCAAGATTGGACGACACCCCAATAAAAATTCTTTCACAAAGAAAAACAACCACATGAATGCCGAGTTGTAAAACCATTTGTAATCCATTTTGTTGTCTACTCTCCCACCGTACCTAAGCCCCGTTACAACCCTTAAGACCTCTTAAAGTGTGTGAATTGTGTTTGTGTAGTTGAGGTAGAATCTATTAAAAAAGTAAGAGTTGATATTGCATATCTTGATATATTGAGTGCTAAACACCTTAACCTCGAGAGATTTGGTGAGTAGTGTGAAGAAGCTTGCAGGTAAAAGAACTCTCTGAAATGATAAGGCAGTGGAGAAGTTCGAATGGGTAAACCAGAAGCTTAATCGGGAAGGAGAAAGCCAAGTTGCGAATAACATCAGCTGTGTTGTGGAGAGAATAGAATCCATGGTTGACCTCCACGTTGTCTCTTGCATCACTTGAGGACAAGAAATGAGATAAGTTTGGGGTTGTGATCGACCACCATTTACACTCAGTTTTCATCATCTATCCAACATTGAATCTTCATGAATCGGTAACATTTTGCTTTTTATTTTAGTGATTTCTTTAGTTTATTGCATTTTATGAATTTCCGCTTGTTTTATGTTGCATTAGTAGTTTTTCTCCTTTTGTCGCATTTTATGCATTTTTGTGTAGACTGTTTGGTTTCTAGGTCAGATAACAAGTCCGAAAGTTGCGTACCGGAAGAATGGAGGTCAGAGACTTAATGAAAATCGAAAAATAGACAAAAAAGGGGGCTGACACGGGTACCCGTGTCAGCTGACACGGCTCGTGTCAGCATGTGCAGAGCCAGCCATCCAAAACCCAGAAAACAGTGGGCTGACACGGGTGCCCGTGTCAGTTGACACGGCCCGTGTCAGCATGGATTTCATGATTGGACTTACAGTGGAGCCAACACGGGCAGCAGTGTCACCTGACATGGCCCGTCTTGGCCATTTCGCCCCATTTGCTGATTTTTCATATTTTAACCCCTTTAGACGTCCGGAGGGCAGTTTGGGCATTTCACAATGTTTTTGGTTGTTTGGAAGATATTTAGTTTTAATTTGGGCACAAAGAAAAGGGACTTTTGATCATGAAAGAAAAGAGACAGAGAGAACCAGCGACCTTGCAAAGTGTTAAGAGAGATCTTCAAGATCGGAAGAAATTGAAGATCAACTTTCATCAACAACAACTTGTAATGTCTTTAATTTGTAATCTACTGTCTTTGAATATTATGAGAGGCTAAACCCCCCAATGCTAAGGGGTGTCCCTGAATTGCTACTGTATGAATATTTTATCCATGTTTGTATAATCATTGATGTTTTCTTAATTCAAATTATTATACAACGCGCTTAATGCTTAATTTTATCGGACAAATGAAATTCTAATCTCTGGTTAAGGTTTAGGTCGGACAAACCGCCTTATCACTTGTTGTATAATAAAACCCGCGTTTAATCACTTAGGAATGAGGATCAGACTGTGGTTACTGTTAATTCTTCATAAATTAAGTATTCCATAACAGCAATTTGAATAACTAAGAAATTAGGATTGAAATTGCCTGTTAATGGTTTTTGGCTAAGGAATTAGAGAAAACTACTCTGGAGAAACGGTTTTGAATTAGGATAAGATAGATGTTATATGATATGGAAGAAGTGTAATACAAAGCAATTCATACATCTGGCCCTAGCATTATTTCTCATATCGGTTAAACTGTTTTTATACGCTTTATATTTTTATTTCTTATTTTTTGTGAAAACAATCATCAAACCCCATATGAACTTTTGATACGCAGTCCTCGAGATCGACACTCGGGATAACTCCCTTTTTATTACTATATTGGTGCAAATAGTACACTTGCTATTTTACCAATCATGCACTCCATCGAGGAATGCCATAGTTTTAAGTTCAAGCTGCAAAGATTGATTGACATAAGGTCACCAACACTCAAGGAGGAAAGCTCAGGTACATACATCTTGATTTCTGGGCCAAGTAGTGAGAAAGGCAAAGGACCCCAGAAACCCCTCAAGGTTTTGTACCACAAGGAAGAAGTCAGGGAGGTGGCTAATGAAATATCATCATTTCCCAATAAGAGAATTGAAATATCACCTTGGATTTCTAATATCACGACCCATGCCAACGGAAGCAAAGGAGAAGTGAGTAATGGATACAAGAGGGCGGCGTCCAATGATGATATTGAAGATAAAGAATTTGAAGATCGTCGTGCCAATGTCAAAAAGCTTGTTGACCCCAACTTTCAAGTGCCTGAAAATGAGCAGTTACCAATGCCCAAAGCGCCATACCAGTAACCACTACCTTTTGGTCTTCATTACCAACAATCCTGGTTTACTCCTCATCCAAGTCAACAAGCCCAAGGCCGAGATATCGGAATCAGCGTCAAAATCAGTTAGGTCTCAAAATAACTTGGAAAGAAGAAATGTTCCTCGTCATCCAATCCTCATGACATATAGCCATCTTCTACAACCTCTAATTCAAAACTCGTTGGTGGTTCCCTAGTCTCTCAAGCCGGTTTCACAACCTTACCCACCCGGGTATGACCCAAATGTGAAATGTGGATATCATGCCGGATCAGAAGGGCATTCAATTGAAGACTACAATACTTTCAAAGCCAAAGTACAACATCTGATTGATAACATGCACATAGCCTTTCAAGAAGGAAGCTTGGTAGTGAACATTAACCTATCTCCCAGATAAGTGCGAAGATCTCAAGGGGTGTATCCTGAACTTAATGGACCAAGTTTGAAGAAGTCATTCCCTAAAGATGACAATTATTTGATTATTTCAGCATTTCTTTTGTAATTTCCTTGCATGTTGATTGTTAGTTGCTTTTAAGCATTGTTGTTTTCTTTGAATTGGTAAGATTAATGAAATATTTATGCATCTTTTGAATTAATCCATTCGTATTCACTCTTGATTTTTTCCTTCATTTATGAAAAAAAAACAAAAATACTTCTCTCATTCACTTTTGTTTATCAAACCGTTGTGTTAACAAAGATTGGAAGGAGGAGGATGAAAACGAAACACCTGAAATTGTTGTGGTAGGCTTTTGAATAAAACCTTGTCGATGATGTAAGGCATTATTTCAAATCTCCAAACACTGAAGTGATAAGGAGTAAATCCCTAGTCAACCACTTTGAGCCTAGAAGTTTGTGTTTCTTTCGGATCTAAAACCTTTAATCTTAACCTGGGGCAGGGTAGTGGTGTTCAGATAGTTTGACCATGCATTCGATCTTTCAAAAGAATTTGTCCATCTGTACACCCTCCAATTAGGTTCAACCACATGTTATCCTTCACGCACATGTTGAAGTGTCAAAGAAGATGAGAAAAGCTAAAATTAGTGTTGGTTGATCCTCATCCACGAATAATGTGGCAGTCTCCACCTTTCAAAAAGAAAAGCCCGCTAAGTCAAACACCTCAAAAAATGACTTAGGCAAAAATCAGGGCATCCCGATGGACCAAAGCTTTAAAGAAGCGGTCTAAGCAAAATTAGGGATAAAGAAAATCAATCAAAAGAGGTCACCAAAATCCTCAACAAAACAAAAATAAGGTGACTGCCATTTCAAGGAAATCTCATCTTGAATACTCATTTTCACCTTAACACCTTCGAAGTCAAATCGTGTATCGAATTAACTGAATGTAGGAATTGGAGATCATCTAGAAGAAGGGGTGGGTAAAAATTAAATTTTGAGCCTTATATCCTTTTGTTTCAAAAAAACCGTGAACCAAACCACGTTATAACCCTTAAAAGACCTAATTGATGCAGAGTCTATTTTGAAAGCATACTACAACAAGGTTGTGTTAACCTGACTCCAAACGATTTTTATTAATCATTTGATCACACCAATATGTGTATTGTGAATGACTAGATCATCATTGTGTTTTTATCAGTGACCCGTTCACTATATTTCACCCGTTCATATCAACAAATTTTGATTTCAAACTTTTGCATAAGCATTGCATTAAAATTACCATTTTTTGATTGAACAATCTTATTTGCAAGTCATCATTTAGCATCAAAGAAATTCCAACAATATACAGTTGAAGAACTTGATAAAGTGAAAGAAGTCTAGTCAGGGGAAAATCACTTTGAGCATCAGTCGATCCGAGCCAATCACCCCAAGGTTCAGTTAGCCAAGAGTAATTTGCTTCAAGACTCAGACTAGGACAAGCCACCTCAAAAGCTCATTGAGTCCAACTAGACAAGGACAATCAATCAAATGTCTACCATTCTAGGTTTTGGTTAATCAGGGTGAGATCACTGCGGTATTCAAACATTGGAGCAAGCCATCTCGAGATCGTCTCATGTCAAGCTGTTTCAAACTAACTTTCAAGGTGAACATTTTCAAAGATCCAGCAGACTGGGGCAAGATGAGCCACAAAGGGGCATACCCCCTTCATGCTTTCAAACTGCTCAAACAAATTCTGCCATACGTCAACAACTATTGAGTTCGAGACGAGTGTCCGAAAATCATGCAAGTATAGTTCATTAATCCTAAAAAAGGATCCCATTGGCTAAGTTTTTGGATGTCAAGACTGATAGGATTCTCCTTTGACAATATATATCACATATATTTGGTTGAGTTCTTGGTGTTGAGGAATCATGATATCCATAAAAAGGTTCTACTACTCCTAGTCCACTCAAGTGTCAGCATTCTCATTATCATGATCATTCATATATCATGCATAAAAAGAATTCGAATCATGCATAGCCAAAATGTACTTCGTGCTCATTTTGCATTGACCTAGGTCTTGTTGTTGATCCTATATTCTTTGACCTCTAATTCCAGTTTTTCTTTGGTGCCCTTAAACCATCATCCGGTTTCCGTAGTCATTTTCAAGTCCAACTCAGTTGGCACCTATCAATTTTTTTTTCCATGAAGTTCAATTCATTTTTGGATTATCCTATGAATTTCTGGATTACTCATTTGTTTATTGGTGTATTTCTATAATTTGTCTGATGTATTTCCAGATGTTTCCCCATATATCCGATGTATTCTCGAATATGTCTATTTTGTATTCTGATGTATTTTCATAATTTCCTCGATGTATTACTGGATGTGTCTGTATTCTGTTGTATCTCCAGAATATTACTTGTAATTCTGATGCATTTCCATATTTCGTTTCTTTTACTCTCCGATGAATTCCCAGACATGTCATTTTTGTTCTGACGCACTTCCAGAACCTCTATGTCATTCCCTGACATTATTTCAAGACTCATTGGTGTCTCATGAAATTCAGTTGTTACTAGGAATTATTCCAAGCTCAGTGGTTACTAGAACTCATTTTAAAACCAATTGTCGCTGGCATCATTGTCACTCTGTTTGTAAATATAATTGTGATTGGTATCTGAAGTTTGGTTGTCGCCAACATCATTTCTATAGTTTTAACTCTTTTTATCCTTTAAAATATTTAAAAGGGCCTTTTGGTCATTTTTAAAACTCAAGTAACCCTAGTATAAGTTATTGAATTTGAGAGGAGACAACCGGAAAAAAAATCCACAATGTAACCACTAGCGACGATTTTCTTCTGTTTCTCTTTTTTTTTTTCAATTCAAAAGAAAACAAGTAGAAAAAAGTGATGTTTTGCTTAAAAAACACCCCGTCTCACACATTCATCAAATTGTGATGGTTTTAGTGTTAGCTTCGTATACCTCTTAAACTCTTTCATTCTATGAGAAACTACCATAAAACTCTCTTTCTTTTTCACTTCCGGTTACTACTTTGTTATACTATAATTTTAAATTTGTTTTTTTAGTTTTATATATATGTCCACTGTTGTTTTTTTTGTATATATTATTTTTTGAGTTTGATATACTGATTGCTTAGATCCTCATGTGTATATATTTATTTTGTATTTATTTATATTTGTTTGTTTCGAGTGTCCTATATATATACACCTTATTTTGGTTTTATGTATATACATATGCCGTTTCAAGTTTATATACAGTCTTGTTTTAAGTTTGACAAATATATATTACTCCTTATTTTTTTAAGAAATATATTGTTTTTTAAAATATAAGTATGAATTGCTAAGAGAGATATATAGATATGATTTGTTCGCTTGTTTCATATATACATATATTTATTTCATATATACATATATTTATGTTTTTGTAAGTTTAATATATTTTATAAATATTCTGTTTTGTGAATTTTATTTTTTATTTTATTTTTATTGATTTCATAGTAATTTAAATTTATTGTGGATATCATGTGTATGTCGTGTTTAGCTATTTTATTTTATTTTCCGATTACTTTGAGTTGATGTAAAAAAGTCATAACACCAATATAATAATATTTTGGTTGTTCCTGTTGTCTTTCATTATGTTGCAATTTCGGAGTTTAAATACAATTTGATTTCCAAAAATCACTTGGACACATAGATTTTAGTTGCTCGGCTTCTTATAGAGTGATTCCTACGTGGATTCACTTTAAGTTAGCTTAGAGCTAAATTCAGTTGCTTTTAATTTTTGTTGGTTTCCGATCCCGTGGCTTACTCTTGGGCCTTCTTACAATGAGTTCGGTTTATTTCGGTCCCGTGGCTTACTCTTCGGCTTTCTTATAATGAGCTCGTTTCTTTTTTGCATGCTCGCATTTACTTGTCTGCATTTCAATTACCCTTAAGTCATTTCAAACCATTTCCATAACTAAATATGAAGAAAAAGATTACCCTGGATGGAATATCCAGTCGTAATCCTGAATATTAGGCCCAAGTTGTAAGAGCCTGTAAGTCCCATGTATTCGTCTTCTCTTCAAAATATTTGAAAATAATCAAACGTCTTTTTCTCAATAAAATCTGAAGAAAAAGATTACCCTGGATGGAATATCCAGTCGTAATCCCGAATATTAGGCCCAAGTTGTAAGAGCTTGTAAGCCCTATATATTCGTCTTCTCTTCAAAATATTTGTAAATAATCCAACGTCTTTTTTCTCAATAAAATCTGAAGAAAAAGATTACCCTGGATGGAATATCCAGTTGTAATCCCGAATATTAGGCCCAACTTGTAAAAGCTTGTAAGCCCTATGTATTCGTCTTCTCTTCAAAATATTTGTAAATATTCAAATCTTTTTTCTCAATAAAATCTGAAGAAAAAGATTACTATGGATGAAATATCCAGCCGTAATCCCGAATATTAGGCCCAAGTTGTAAGAGCTTATAAGCCCTATGTATTCGTCTTCTCCTCTAAAATACTCGTAAATATTCAAACCTCTTTCTCTCAATAAAATTGAAAGAAAAAGATTACCTGGATGAAATATTCAGTCGTAATCCCGAGTATTAGACTCAAGTTGTAAGAGCTTGCAAGTCATAAATATTCGTCTTTCAAGCCCAAAAATACATCCAACCAATCAAACTTTTTTTCACCTTCGTGCGATTGATTAGAAAAACATTTTCATAAATGAAAGACACCTTGTCTTAAGGTGATGTAAAGCAATGCTTCGGCCATAATTGTTGAGTTGAGATAAGTGACGTTTTTCTGAATGTTGATTTGTAAATCCATTGTGTGGTATATGTCCACTCCTCATCTGTTTTGGGTAAAACAATGTTTTCGTCGATTAATACAATATAGCTTTCGCTAAAATCGACCAACAAACAAATATTTTTCTACCCAGAACTACGTAAGCCTTGAGTTCTCTATTGCACTCAGAGATACGTAGGAGCAGGATTTGTAAATCTTGTCAGGCCCATTAATAAAAAAATTAGGATTAGTCCCCTTCGTTGCAAAATCCAAAAACATTCTCCTCTCTTCTGTTCTTTCTTTCCCACCTATTAACTCGAGAAGCCTAACATTCCCAGCGAACACTAACGCACACAACTAACCTGACGGTTCCCGTTGAGTACAACGGACGTGAGGGGTGCTAATACCTTCCCCTTGCATAACCGACTCCCGAACCTTGATTTGGTTGCGACGACCATAATCATTGTCGTTCTTTCTTAGGTTTTATCGATATTTCCCCTTTCCTTTTAGGAATAAATAAAGTTCGGTGGCGACTCTGTTCGGCCCATCATTGGGAGCGTGCGATTGCACTTCGCTAGGTCGTGTTCTCATTTTTTGAGGTGCGACACATCTATATTCTTTTGTTATTTGCTTCATGACTAACTCGGAATATCCCTTTATTTTAACTTGTTTTCCCCCCAAATTTAATAAGATTTCGAGCCCAGCTATCAAAGCTTCGTACTCAGCTTCGTTATTGGAGCAAGAGCCTTCAATTTTGATCTTGAACTTCGTTGGT
This sequence comes from Lathyrus oleraceus, assembly GCF_024323335.1. Taxonomy (NCBI): domain Eukaryota; kingdom Viridiplantae; phylum Streptophyta; class Magnoliopsida; order Fabales; family Fabaceae; genus Lathyrus; species Lathyrus oleraceus. The sequence goes on along the minus strand of NC_066582.1, from coordinate 412,335,755 downwards.
ACCTGCTTGGGGAGACAATCAAAACGCCAACACCAACTCTAGTCTTATGACTAGAACCATCAAAGTATAACTTCCAAGGTTCCAGTTCTAAATAATTTAAAGGTGTTTCGACCACCGCATGATATACGATGAAATTTGCAGCTACTTGACCCTTCATGGCTTTTAAAGGCACATATGTAAGGGAATATTTCGTCAATGCAAGTGCCTATTTTCCAATTCGACTATGAAAAATTGGTTTGGACAACATATTTTTAATAATATCAAATGAGAAGATACATAAACATCAATCGACTTTATATAATGCTTTAGCTTCATGCAAGAGAAGTATAGGCATAGTCACATCTTTTCAATCAGATTATACCTAGTTTCTGCATCATTTAAAACTCGACTGAGGTAATATATGGATATTTCGATGCCATTATCATCCTCTTGGGACAACATACTCCATATAGTCAATCCTGGGGTAGAAATGTACAACCTCATACATCTACTCCTAACCGGAGGTGACAAGATAAAAGGGCTTTCTAAGTATTCCTTAATCTCGTCAAAGACCTTTTGATGCTCATGCCGCCACACAAACTCTTCCTTCTTCAGGCGGAGTAGTGGTGAGAATGTTTTCACTTTGCCACTAAGGTTCGATATAAACCTTCTTATAAAATCGTTCTTCCCTAAAAGAGATTGTAACTCCCTCTTTGTCGATGGAGGCTTCGTCTCCCTGGTGGATTTTATTTTATTCTGATTTATTTCGACCCCTTTCTTGTGGACCACAAAGCCAAAAAAATCCCCTGTATGCACACAAAAAGATCATTTAAGGGGGTTCATTTTCACACCATGTTTTCTCATTCTTTCGAACGATTGTCTAAGTTGGTCGAGATGACTATTTCCAAACACGAATTTAATAACTATATCAGCAATGTATGTTTGCATGAACATTTCAATATAGTCATGAAAGATAGAGTTCATCACCCTTTGATAACATGCTTCAGTATTCTTTAAGCCAAATGGAATCACTACCCATTCGTAGGTGCCTAAAACTCTTGGACATAAAAATGTCGTCTTCGGCATGTCCTCATCTGCAATAAAATCTGGTTATAGCCAGAATACCCATCTAACATACTAAGGTATTCGAAACCCGCTGTTGAGTCGACTAGTATCTTTACGACAGGAATTGGGTATTCTTCCTTTGGGGTTGCAGCATTCAAGTTTCTAAAGTCTATGCAAACCCTTAACGTTCCATTTTTCTTAATAACTGGAATGATGTTGGAAATCCATTCGACGTACCTTCCAGTTCTTATGAACCTTCTTCGTAGGAGTCTTTCGATCTCCTCTTTTATCTTAGACATTATGTCAAGAGTAAATCTCCTTGGCACCTGCTTGATTGGCTTCTTTCCTGCCTTTATTAGTAGCTTTAACTCCACCATTTCCCTTCTTAAACCTGGAATTTCATTATAATCCCAAGAAAAACAATCTTTAAATTCTTTAAGTAATTCTATTTCTTCTAATCTTTGATTTGGATCGATGTTGGCACTGATATAAGTCAGCCTTCTGGTCGATCCATTACCCAAATCTATTTCCTCCAATGGATCTTAAGGTTGCATCTTCATAGCAGACGCCATTGGATCCTTTTCAAAACCTGCATGCTCGTCGTCATAGACACAATTAAGCCTCTGGTCTTTTTGATCGTCCCCTTCTGAACCTGCTGACTGCGGCTCTTTGACGGACTGTGGTCTGACACTAATTCTATCACTCACATCGAACATTTATATTTCATTGGCTTCAACACCCATGTGTGGTATCTCAGCTTCCAAAGTCGCTTGGAGTCTGTTCTCGGCCACATAGGTTGTGATTTGATCTAATGAATTAAACTCAATCATCATCACCAAGTTCTTCTTCCATCCTATTGGTCGTATTGCATCTGAGTCATAGAACTTCTCCCCCATAACTTCTCGCCCCCAGGTAAATCCATGGGTTAGGTGAAGGTTCAAAAAGAAAAATGCCTCCTCAAGAGGCATGTAGGCCAACTCTTCCGGTGCACATGGCGTTATCATATTCACTAGGTTTTTATCAAAATTTCTCTTTTTTACATGGTTAAATTCAGTCATATAGTAGCCCTGGTCTGCTTCGACGTTTCAACTATACCATATTCACGCCAAATTTCTATTCTTTGGTGTAGGAACAAAGGGACTTCCCTTATTCCATATATCCACTCTCTTCCTAACATCAGATTGTAACTAGCCCTTGAAGTTATTACCATGAAAACTATAGGTCGAGTAATGGATCTTACTATTACATCCACCTGAATGACCCCCATGGTTTGGCCAGTATTCCCCTCATAATTAGACAGGACCATATTATGGGGCCTGAGGTCAGTATCATACTTCCCTATTTTTGTCAGCAAGAAATGCGGCATCAAGTTTACCGTTGCCCCATCGTCCATCAATATTTTATACACAGTGGTATTTTCGACCTTAGCCCTTATGAAGAGAGGATTTAGGTGGTTCTTCATTCCTTCATGGAGTCTTTTAGAGAATGTATTCTGCTCTTCGATGCACCCATTATCCATCACAAAGTAACAGACTAGATTGTGCTTTGCCAGCTCCTCTTCTTTGTAATCTTTATTCTCAGCAACCTCAGTCATGCGGTCGTACTCATAAAGGAGTACATAAACAACATTTCATAAGATGTAAAATCTCCTTCCGACCCAGATCAAAGTTGTCGGTTATCAAATCGTCTTCATTTTCCTGCTCCTCTTCCTTGCCTTTTCCTTTCTTCTGGCTTGTCTTAGGTGAGAACAATTTTCTTCCTACTAGTTTTTTCTTCTGATCATTCATTGGCTTTTGGTGTTTCTTATTGTTACTCGACTCAGCAACATCTATTTATGCTTGCTTCTTCCTCTGAAACCTTTTCCACTACGTCCTCGTCATGAAATTCTTTTCCTTATAATTAGTATTGGGCCTATAAGAGCTCCTTTCTGCATTTGGAAATTTTCTTTGTAGGTCATAAAAGATCCTCGACCAATCTTAAAATTCCTCCATTTTAGACTCTTATCCTGCTCTCTTCCAACGGGTTTAATCCATTTCCCTTTAGGGGTGTTGGTTGTAGGCTTATAAGTATTAGGCCTAACCTTCTGAGTTCCAGACGCCTGCTCCTTTCTCTATGGAACTTCTCTCTTGTTGAAGTAGTACTAAGGCATGGCCTTCTTCTCATTTTCCTTCTCCTTTGCTTTCTGAGTGCTCTCGGCCTTTTGGGAAGCCTTCTTGTCCAACACCATAACAAGGGCACAACATCACCTCAGAGTCGTCATCCTGACACCTATATAGGAATTCCACGAGACTTTCACCAGCGTTGGGAAAGACATCTTTGATTTTATTTTCGCTTTATTCAATTTCATCCATGTTGAAATCTTCAGTGATTTCAACCATATTAACAACTACAGGCTCCACGTAACTAGCATCTACAACCTGCAATTGGTCATAATCAATTTTCATGGGAGCTTTTCCCTTAGAAAGTTTGAGTATGCCTTCATTCAATACATTATGCACAAGATCCCTGAAAAGAAAACATTGTGACGTTTTATGTCCTAAGAAATTGTGATACTTACAAAACCCTAGTTTCTTTCTTTGTTCTAATGGTGGCATTTTTTATCCGGAGGCACAAGTATCTGACCATCTAAAACCAACAAATATAAAATCTCATCACATTTGATCACATCGAAGGTGTAAGTTTTCTTAGGGAATTTATCATTTTACTTAGGCTCTGTAGGATTCTTCCCATTTGCAGAGGTGTAAACAACTTACATATATATGGGGGACCAGACTTTAACTCAGCCATGTCAACCTCAGACTCTTCGACGTGACTATATTCGACCTCAGACACTATGTCTTGGTCTTCCATGTCAACATAAGCTATTCACTCTTTTTTACCCTTCACCCTGGCCTTCTTGGCCTTCAATCTTTCTACCTGCCTAACTATGTCTGCCAACTGGACCATATCTTTTAAATATTGAGTGTTCAGTTTCTTCCTAATGGAATAATCTAGCCCTCTAGCAACCATTTCGACCATCTCATGTTCAGGAACTTGGGTAAAGCACCTGCCACGATTGGTCTCGGAGTCACTAAGTGACTCTGAGTTATTGGGAACAAAACCGTTCCTTCAAGCAGCATTGTTGATACCACCATTATTGATGGTATCACCGTAGCACTAGTCATCGAAGGAATAGGTTCAATTACAGTTGCAGAAATCGTTCATGTCACAACGTTATTAGAAGGTTGGTCTCCATTGTTATTCCTAGGATTCACCATTCTTCTAATGTATCTTCTAACATGTCTCCTCACTTCTCTCTTTATTATTTTTCGTACCTTAATCTCATATGCACTTGTACACATGATGAAAAGTTGATGAAAACACATAAGAATTCGAATTTTAAAAACACAAATAAGTAAAACAAAACACACAAAATGGTCCCACTGGGCGTGTCAATTTGTTTACTTTGAAATTTGGTAAACAAACACAAGTTTGTATTAATACTTAAGGGATCAAACTCGAAAATCTCCCGGACATATTTTTGTGTTTTTATGACTTGTAAAAAACGTGATTGCTGGAAAATGTTTGTGATTGTTGGTAATAAAGAATAAATAGACTACAGGTAGAATGCAAGTAAAGTAAAGGCTTTAAAATCAAAAACGGAGAGAAAAGGCTGAAATTAAAGTGCAAGTGATGTAAATTGACAGGAAAAGTAAAGGAAACCAAAAGGCAAGTTAATGCATAAAATAAACTTTTAATGTAAAGTTGCTTAAAATGTATAAAATGGTGGACCACATACGTACATCTTTCCTCACTCGTTTCTCAACACGCGGGTACTTTGAGTTTGCAAAAATATGTACAATTGCGGACCCTTTACAAAATAAACTTGTTTATCATTATATACTACTCTATGATAACTGTCTAAGAATGGTAAAACTACTCCTGTGATGACACGTCCCAAGTTCATGCGACGATTTTCCTCGACGTGCCCCCACATTTTTCTGAATAATCGTTGATGCCAGCTTAGTTCCCGCCTTGTTACATCATTTGAATTTCCTAACTGCTTTGTTGGGCGCTAAACTGACCATGCTCGTCGAAGTCTCAAACGTCGACTATGCTAAATTAACATATCTTGTTGCATTGTCCATTGTAATGATGAACTCCACATGTGGTAACTGAGTTGATATTGCTTTCATTATAGTGATGAACTCCAACTTTATAGCCAACATAGCACAATTTCACTAAGTCCCCAAGTTCCTCACACTGTCTTTCGACCTTGTCATCTTCGACCGATGTCACTCGATATGACTTCCGACCTTGAGTCATATTAGTCATGTGGATCCACTATATCTTTGACCTTCCACATAGCATATTCATAAGTTTTCGCATTAGTAATTGTCACTTATGATCAATTTGAAAAATCCAATATAACAGTACTATGATTAAACTTAATTTTTTAAAATAAATTTTATTAACAAATATAGTAGAGTCCGTCTATGCAGACATTAAAAATAAAAAATAGAAAATAAAATAAAATTAGTTAAGTCTGAGACAATAAAATTCAAATGAAATAATATTAAAAATTTAATTGATTAACAAAGATAAAGATAAACCAGTAGTTTTCATAAGTTGTTATGAAGAGCTTGTATATAAAAAAAAGAAGTGAAAAACAACTCGCAAACATATAAGCATTTATGTGAGTAAATAAATTCAAACAAACCAATTCATACCAACATATCAAATACTTATATTATAGTAAATAAGTTCAAATAAATCAATTCATACTTACTGGTAGTCTATCTTAACACAATATTTTCTTGATGGAGTTTATTTATAAGGGGAAAAATATTCTTTCGTCCTATGTACTGGTTACACATGTTTATTCTCTAGAAGTTTCTCCGTACAAATTGTTGGTTCATTTTGGTAGATAATGGTTGGAGATATTTTGATTCACATTTCATAGTTATTTTGAGAATGTGATGATGGAAATGTCACATTCCTAATTAATGAAAAATAGTATATTTATCGAAAGTTTTTTATTATCCAATTTCAAGGATTGTCGGTGAAGGAAATAGTGTTTGGTTACTGCACAATTTTGACTCAAACTTTGGACAAGTATTAGTCAAGTTAAAATACAGAAAGGATAACCATAATCATAATCATAATCATAATCTTTGTGTTCATATAAATTAAAGGATAAGGTTTCCAAATCCCAACCTATGGTATTAAGTAGAGGGAATGTGTGGCCCATTACTTAAAGGTCTTCTTCTTCACACTTATGAATTAAGATCTGATAAAAAAAGAGTCAATTTTTCACTGGATTTCCGGGATATGCCACTTATCTTAAATGTAAGGGCAAAAGATGAAGTGAGTTGTTGCATGCCACTTTATGCCACTTGTGGAAGTTTATCATCCAATAACTTGACCTTGTATCATATATTCCCAATGGTTTTTGATAAGAATATATTCACAGTAATTCTCGTTAATGTTTCTTTTATGTTTAAAGTGAAACAAATTACGAATGCACGTCTTAGAAGATTTAGATGAGAAGTGACTAGATTTTTATGTGCTTAACTATAGGTTTTAACTTTGAATCCATATTTGAACGCATAGTATTAAATTTTTGTGAAAAAGTATTTTATCGTTTATTATATATTTTTTCCGATTCAAGATAATAGTCTATATATTACATTATTCTTCTCATATCAATGTGTTTTAGATGGCAATTTGAAGACATAATGACTTATTTATTTATTAAAGTTGAGGGATTAAGTTTGTACCGGTAGTAGAGGTTGCATCGCACGTGTTTATGGCTTATAGAGTCTAATTTTGAATGTTGCATGATTATATATTGAAAGACAATAAGATATATGATATGAATCTTGATTTCGACAGAGATTTGAATGATCTTAGTGTTATGATTCTATATTTTGACCTTAACAATTTTACTAGAAAGAGCATCGTTATTCCTAAAACACAATATATTTTGGCGAGTGTTCATTTTAGTAAAAATGTCATTGACATGAAAGTAAAATTAGACATGACCACAAGACATAAAGTGATTTTTGGTTGTTTGCAAGAAGTACATGCTCAAGATTTTCTTCTTGTTATCCTTAAATACTGGTTTATGATTCCCTTATTTTCTATTGATGAGGTTCGTCCTGTTTTCTGCGAGGTGTGCTTGGATATATTTGGGAAACACACCATCCATTATATGAAACTTATAGAATTCAAATACCAACACGACTTTGTTAGAGATGTCTTATTTGATATATTTATGTGTGTCGGGATATATGTGAAGAAAAAACCGTCTGCGAATTTCTTGACTCGCTCATAGATCAACATATGTTCTAATGTACGAGTGAACAGAAGAAAAATATGCATGTGTAGACTTGAGTGAGATTTCTCCACTCTTGACAAAGGACTATAGGTTTTACGGGGGGAAAAACATTTTTCAAATCCGTTTCAAGTAAAGTGGCAAAAACATAAAAAAAATGTGTTTTCGATAATCATATTTGCATACTATTTGCATTTGATAATTTTGATTTTCTAACACCGAAAATAACGAGAAGAGTGTACAAACTTATACACATCGATATTAGATCTCATAAAAAAATCAATTTAATTTTTAAAAAGATTAATTATACTATTCAAAAAGAATAACGATACACTTGATTGTCTGTATGTCTTCTATTTTCAAATATTAATCTTGAGTATTAGTAATATAATTTAAGTAATTAAATCCTTTTAAAAAGTTTGCATGAGAAACAAATTGACACGTTCCGCCAAGTTGACATCTCTATCTAAGATAACATGATTTGATGGGTTATAGTTTTTACTCGGATCACTGTTTTCTTGTTGGCTCCACACCTTGATAACAAAGTCATCAAATTCAAGTATTCTTCAATTGCATGAATCATGGATATGTCTCTATCAACTCTGCCTTTCAACTTCCAAATATATCATTTTATTTTAGTTTAATTTGTTTATACAAATATATCATTTTATTTTAGTTTAATTTGTTTATACAAATATATCATTTTAAAGATAACAATTATTTTAACAACACATGTTTTTTCAAAAATAAAAGAATAAAAAAAAAATGATGATTGGAAGAGTCAAACCCCTTTAACTAAAAGGAAAAACTACTTGTTACTACACTCAAATCATTTAATTTTAAAAGTATGTACTAGTATTTATTTGATACCTTTTTCAAAAAGTAAAATAAAATAATGTGATACTTAAGTACAAACAAACAAAGAAAGCCATGCATTAATTTAGTCAAACTTTGGAGTAAAATGCGAATGATTTGACAGTTGGTAATCAATAAAAAAATAGATGTAGGGTTCAAAGTAATATATAAGTAGTTATCTGTGTATTGTTGTGATGGCAAGTTTGTCTATATATGAGGGGAAACAGATCTCTGTCTCCTACATTTGCTATTTGGGACCATCTTAAAGCATTTCTATCTTCTTCATTGCACAAAACAAAACTTGCATTCTCACCTAATTTAGTTATCAAAAGAGATATATTTTTTTGAATGAAACACTTTGATTTCTTTTTCCCCAAAATAACTCTGGATTTGAAAAAGAAAATACTAATTCAAAATATACTATATTTCTTATGTTTTGTTCACTATTTTCGCCCACATTTGTCCTCATATATTAATATATTATTTTACGATTAAAAAAAACTACTTTAAGTTTAAAAAGAATTCACCTAATAAAATAGAGAGATTAAACTAATCTAATCTAAATGATTAATAGTTTCTTGTGGAATTTCATGCGGATTTGGATCCAACTCATTTAGGACAAAAATTAGCAGACAAATAAACATGAAATTTTGTAGAAATTGAAAATTCATTAGAAATTTCATAAGAAAATCTATAACCTAATTTTAGATATAGGACACTCCCATCATTTATTTGGCAAGTTTTCTTTTAAAATTCTAAATATAGGGTATTTTAGTTGTTTTTTCTTAATAAAAAGAGTTGTATCAACCTTATCTTATTGAAAATTATTTATAAGCAGAAATTTGCTCAAACATTTGTATTAATCCTGAGGGGCATGCTTCAAACAGTTAAAAAACCTTTAAAGAATCTTTTTCTACTTGAAGACATGATCAGGAAAAGAAGAATTTAAAAACTCAGTAAGTGATCAATATCCAATACCTCTTGAATGTAATTGTTCAAGAACATGCGCTTTACATTGATGGGAAAATAGCAAGTGTACTATTTTTCTCACTGTAGTAATAAAAGGGAAATTCCCCGTTTGTCGATCTCAAGGACTGCTTGCCGATACAGAGTTTATAGATTGTTTCAATTAGACAAAAGCCTTTGGTTTTTATGTTGTGAGTAATTATATTACCAATTGCAAATAAATAAAATAAGTAAAAAGGTTGAACGAGAGACAAATGAGAGAAGATTGCTAGAGTTCGGTGAATGAAACTTCCTGTAACAGATATAATTTATGAAGGCTTAGACAATAATTCTGTCCAATTAATTCCGGTCCTCAAGGGTATCTATTCCTAATTCCTTAGTGAAAAAACCTTTGATTATGTAACCTAATTACTATGTCCATAAATAATTAAATTCATACTCAAGCATTCGAATATCAAGAATTACCGGTCAGATAGAAAATCCCTAGTTCTAGGTTATTTTTACTATCCAAAATTCTTATACATATCAAGGAATAATTGCTGTCCAGCTTAAACTATTCATATTAATCATCATTCGTTGGTCCGACGAATAAAGCATAAAGAATGGTAATAAGAACAAATCAATGGAAAAGAAGAAATAGTCAATGCACTCATAAACATAAAATTTGTCACATTCAGAATCAGGGTCACCCCCTAGCAATGGGGGGTTTAGCTACTCATAATCGAAATAAAAACAAAGATTAACATTGTTGTCATTACAGAATTTCGTGAGAAATCAATCTTCAATCGTCGGAAAACTCTTGAACATATGAATCCTCTGATAAACGTGGAGTCTCCAGGTCTCAAACGCGTCTCTTTTTCTCCAAAAATCGTCCAACCTTCGGAAAATCGTGTTCTCCCCTCTAAATAGCTATGCAGTTGGGCTTTTCCTGATTTTGGGGGCCATACGCGTATTGCCCAGTCTGATACGCGTATTGCCCAGTCTGGTACGCGTACTGCACGTAAGCCAGCCTCTGATACGCGTATTGCCTAGTCTGGTACGCGTATTGCCCAGTCTGGTACGCGTATCACCAGTTTGGTACGCGTATCACCAGAAGCTTGTCTTTTTGCTTGATTTTCAACCCCTCTGGGCATTTGTGTATGCTACGCGTACTGGGAAGGTCCATACGCGTATCAAGTAAGGCCATACGCGTATGGACAGTAGGTTCTCCAAGAATTTGGTTTTTTCTTCCGTTTTCTTGCTCGGGCTTAATTTAGCATCTGACGTTTGATTCCCTGAGCTTCCAGACTACTTTTTGACCTGCTAACATACCAAAAAGTGTAAAATCTCCTCAAGAAATTCATAAGTAACAACATACTTCATATTATAGAATTGAGCTTATATCTAACTAAAAATGCTTCAGTTTACGCAATTTACCTGACTTATTTACGGTTAAATAGTGAAATACCTAGCATAAATGGTGACTGATCACACATCCATTTGGAAGAGTTTAAATTTTAAAATGCATGAGAAGACTAAAACCATCTTTATGGCCTCTAGTCTTGTTACAGGAGCATATGTTTTATCGAAATCTATGTGTTTATGTTGCTTGTACCATATCTTAAAACATTTTTATCCTTATCAAGTTGTTGCGAAAGACTCATTTGACTTAAATTGTTATCTTAGATGAAGGTTTGAGAACAAGTTTCCAAACATTATTTCTCTCATGCTCTAACACTTCTTGCATAGGAAGAAACCAATGTTCGTTAATGAGAGCTTCATTGACGTCCCTTGGCTCAATTTTGAAAATAAATTCCATAAGTTTACATACTTGGTTAAGGGAATATCGGGTTTTGAGCCCCTTAAAAATATCTACAATGACATTCTGGATTGGATGATATTTTGTGGTCCTTCATTATTTGGGAAGATCTTGATGATCAATATTTGAATCTTCATTTTGATGATATTCTATTTTTCTTTGATTTTAATCTTGATCCTTGTCTTCTAGAGATGTTTTCTCCAAGATACTTGCACCGTTAACCACATCTACCTCCACCGACTTATGTTTAGACTCATCAAAGGTAACATGAATCAATTCTTCTATTGATATGGTTCTTTTATTGAAAATTTTAAAAGTTTTACTACAAGTGGAATATCCTAAAAATAGTCCTTTATCAGCTATAGCTTCAAACTTTCCATGATTATCCTTCCCATTAGTGAGAACAAAATATTTTCATTTGAATACATCGAGGTGACAAATATTAGACTTCCTTTCTTATATAAATCATAGGGCACCTGCTTTAGAATTGGTCTTATCAAGATATAATTTATCACATAGCAAGTAATGCTTACTGCATTTGTCCAAAAGTACTTAGGAAGGTTAGTTTCATTAAGAATCTTCCTTGCTAGCTCTCCAAGATATCTATTTTTCTGCTACGCTACCATATTTTGTTGGAATTCCATTCTCTTTATAAAAGTTATCAAAATTTACATTTTAGAATTCACCACCATTATCACTTTCGATGGATGAAATGTTTATCCCTTTCTCGTTCTAGATAACTTTGGCTATTCTACGAAAGGCAACAAACACGTCTCTTTTATGAGATAAGAATAACGTCTATCTATAACGAGAGTAGTCATCTACAACTGATGTTATATATCTGCAAGTGCACAGAACAATCAATTGTAATATAAAAATGTCAAACCCATAAAGACCAATATCAACCTATTGTGTTCTATCGTTGCATTGTAAATCTAAGGCTAATTGATTTTGATGGATTTGAGGATGAATGTAAAATACTAGAGATTTTAAAATTTAATAAACGGAGACCGGAATGTGATCTTGGTGTACCTTTAGAAATCAGATAATTGTCGGCACTTCGTTTTCCTTTAAAATATTTTTCAGAGGAACTATTTATTTAAAAACATTGTTCACTTTCGCACAACCCGTGTTATGCTTCAAAATCGTATAAGTCATGTTGTCGCTCCTAATGATACAATTTTGAAACAATTTTTAAAAACTGATAAGTCCTTATTAATTTCTAAATCGTCGTCGCTGTTTTTAGAAATAAAAAAATCCAATTTTTGTTGCTCAGATACCAATCTCACACTGTCGTGTTGTTGACCAGTATCTAAGTGTTTTCGCTTTCGCGCAAAAAAAATTAATTTAAACACTAAAAATTCAGAACCGAAAAAATAAATTAATATTAAAAATTAGCACCAATAAAGTTCACCGAATCTCTTCAGGACGACGGTCCTCACATCCCAGGCTCTAGGAGCTTAGCCGAACATATTGGATATGTAAACAAACATATATAGAGTATCAATGACAGTAAACAAATTATACATATTCATGGAAGTAGTAATAACAATGGAATATATAATGATAATTAAAATGGTAAGACAAAATTAATAACATATAAATTCGACAATTAAAATAGCAACTAGGTAAGATTAAAGGCAGTTTAGTAGAAATGGTATGTAAAAGCTTCAAATAAAGTAATAAATAATTGAGAGAGAAGGTAAATTAAACCTGAAAATTAAACTGTAATGGCTCCAAACGGAGTCTTTAATTCGATCCAGGAAATAAAACCTTGTTGGAAATTAAATGTTAAAAATATAAACTTGCTTCAAAATAAACACCAAGCCTAAAACTAATTTTTGCAACAATCCCTCTATGTGAGAAATTAAAGCTTTTAAGAACTGATATGTATGCCTAACTATGCTTGGATCCTAAAAGCTCAAAACTAAGAATTATTTATAGAGTTAAATCTTGGTAAAAACATTCTGAAATTATGTTCAAGAAATGGAGAGAAATCAGGTAATGAGGGAGAAAACTTTTTCCAACGTCCTGCTATATTTCAGGTTCTGAAGCCCATGAGGGCGCCATGGCATCATGGAGAACATCATGAGGGTAGAATGGTGAACGTGGTTGGTTGGAGGGTCATGGCGAACACCATGCCCCTAATGGCGAACATCATCAACATTAGTGCCCATTTTATTTGTATTTCCTTCAAGGTGGGTGTAGCGGTAAATTCAAGACCATTAAGCTATGTATAAACTTAACGTCAATAAAACTAGAGTCGCCACCACGCTTTTATTGTTTCCAAAGGAAAAGGGAAAAGTACGAACAAAACCCAAAGATAAGAAGTTTTCAAATCAAAACTAATAAAATGCCAGAGATTACAGGTAAGGGGGTTGATTACACAAATGGAAGGTGTTAGCACCCAAAGTGTCATAGGTACTCCTAGGGAGCCCTTTTTTTATGTGTGTATGTGTTTTTGGTATAAAAGATGTTTGAAACAAATAGACTGTAGGGATGAGAAAAGAATTCATTGATTATATTTTTGTGTTTGACAAGACCTTCAGACTTGTGCCTACGTACCAATATAAAAATGAGGGATCAAAACCTCGTAGTTCATGGTATTAATTTCAAAGTGAGTGGATTGATTTTAATCAAAATTTAAGTTTAAAAGAGGCACAAAGGTGTAAGAACAAATCTAGTATCTACAATGCATCTCTATGATTTTGATGATAACAAAGGATGAAACAAAAAAGGTACCCTAACAAAATATATCTAAGTGTGCAGGACGGTAATCAAAATAGTCAGATAGACATTCATCAGATACATATACAAGTTCTGAAATACCACTTAGAAGATACACAAGCAGAAGCTCTGACTCTGATTAACGGAAGCGTTAACTAAACAAGATCAGACACTCTGAAGCGGAAGAATGCACTTTAGGATCTGAAGCCTTGCGCTCTGATGAAATCAATCAGAAGAAACTCTGAAGACATTCAGCGACAAGCATCTATCTGAAGATTCACTTGCTGAATAAAGACTCTGATGTTCGAACCTTCTGATTCAGAATACTTAGCTATGAAGAATTTCACTTATGGAAAGAATCTATTTCAGGAAGAAATTTATGGCGCCCGAAAACTTCTTTGGAAAGAACATAGAGATTAATGACATTAATCATCCATCATTGCAAAAGATTCTAACATTCAAAGTTCTTCTCATCACTCCTATATAAAGGACATAATGCCTCACTAAGAAGACAACTGAAACACACGAGAATACAACACTAATTTCATATTCATTATTCATTCTCTTTCTCACACGAGCTGCTGCTCTAAAGTGTGAACAATTCTTTTGTGTTTACCTTGTGCAATTTCTTCTTGCCTAGAAGCACTAAACATTAGTGTAATTCTATCTATTTTTTGAAACTTTCCTCAAGTGACTTGTGAAGTCTGTAAACTTGAGAAGGCTAAGAGATCTTTATCCTCTTAGACGATCTTTTGGGTATTCTTTAAATATTAGTGGATTAAGTCCTTTTTGAAGGCGAAATCACCTTGGCCGGGTGGACTGGAGTAGCTTTGAATTTCAAGCGAACCAGTATAAAATTCAATGTTGATATTATTTGTTTCTGCGTGTGTCTCATTTCCAAAAAGTTTTTTATTATCGTTAAAACAATTCAAACCCCCTTTTCTTGTTTTTCTCTACCTTCAATTGGTATTAGAGCTCTGACTCTATTATTGATTTTCTAATCAAACACTTAACAGTGTAGAGAGATCCAGCGTGAGAAAAACACTATGGCCAACACCAATGAAAGAGATGGTTACAATGCTAAACCTTCAATCTTTGATGGAGAAAATTTGATTACTGGAAAGACAAAATCAAAAGTTTCTTTCTGGGTTATGACACTGATCTATGGGACATAGTTACTATTGGATACACACCTCCTGTATCTGATGCTGGTATTGCTATTTCCAGAAACAAGATGACAGATGATCAGAAGCATGGCTTCAAGAACCATCACAAAGCCAGAATGATGATGCTGAACGCCATTTCCTACAATGAGTATGAAAAGATCACCGACAGGGAAACTGCTAAAGAAATACTTGACTCTCTGAGGATGACTCATGAAGTAAATTCACAAGTCAAAGAGACAAAGGCTCTGGCTCTAATTCAGAAGTACGAAGCCTTCAAGATGGAGGACGATGAAGCTATAGAGGTAATGTTTTCTAGATTTCAAACTTTAATTGCAGGGCTCAAGGTTCTAGACAAAGGCTACACAATTGCGGATCATGTCAAAAAGATTGTCAAAAGCTTACCAAAGAAGTGGAGACCCATGGTCACCGCATGAAAATTGTCAAAGGATATGAACAACATAAGCCTTGAAGAACTCGTTAGCTCCCTCAGAAGTCACGAGATAGAACTTGAGGAAGATGAGCCTCAAAAGAAGAACAAATTTGTAGCCCTGAAATCCAGATCTGAGAGACGTAAACCAGAAAGGAACAAAGCCCTCCAAGCTGAAGAAGAAGACAATGACGACTCTGAAAAGGAAGACTCTGACGATGAAGAAGAGTTATCCCTTTTGACCAGAAGAGTAAAACAAATATGGAGAAAAAGGAATAACAACTTTAGAAAACCAAGACCCAAGGGAGATCGCTCAGAATTAACTTCCAGAAGCAAATCAAACAAAGAGGTAACATGCTATGAGTGTAAGGAAACAGGTCATTACAGAAACGAATGCCCAAAGCTTAAGAAGGAAAGCTCCAGAAGATAAAGTTTCAAGAAAAACTCCTTTAAAACCAAGAAGGGACTCATGGCCACCTGGGACGATACTAAATCTGATTCCTCTGAACCAGACTCTGAAGAATAGGTAAATGTTGCATTCATGGCTACCACTTCTGGAAACTTATTAGATGGAGAGTCTGATCCTGAAGAGGTATTTTCTAATCTTTCTCGATCTGACCTTGAATCATGTCTTTCTGAATCTTTAAACTCATATCAGAAACTTAAACAAAAATTTAAATCACTATAAAGGGTCCTTGAAGGAACCATCGAAGAATGTGATAAGCTTGAGATAACAGTTTCAGAATTAAAGGATGATATTCTAACTCTGACAAAAGAAAGAGACTCCACAAATAAACAATGTCTAAAACTTGAAGAAGCTTTATCTCAAGCCCCACAAACTTCCAACACAATGATATATAAATATGAAAAATCTTTTCAAAAGTTTCTGAAAAATGGGATAGAAAGAAGCAGAGTGGCTTCCATGATTTATGGAGTCAGTCAGAATAACAAAAGAGGAATATGATATGATTCTAGTGAAGACAAATCTTCTACAGATGACAAACCTAAATCCCCATTTTCTTATCACTACATACATGCACAAGCACAACGTTTTACTAATGCTAGAAAACCCAAAGTCCTAAGAAACTCTGGGAAAACTAATCACAAAGGACCCAAAATATTCTGGGTACCAAAGGATAAGATTGTTTATGTTGCAGATATCCTATGCAGCAGAGTTAAGACACCAATCATGGTACCTAGACTCTAGATGCTCGCAACACATGATGGAAAGAAAGCATATGTTCCAAAGCCTGGAACTTAAAGATGTTGGCTTCGTAGGTTTCAGAGGAAATCAGAAAGGAAGAATCAGAGGCTCTTGAACTATTGATAACAGATATTTTCCCTCTTTATCTGATGTTCTCTATGTAGAAGGATTAATGCATAACTTGTTATCAATAAGCCAATTAAGTGATAACAATTATGATATTATCTTCAATCGAAAAACATGTAAATCAATTAATCAGAATAATGGAACAGTTATATTCACTGGCAAGAGGAAAAACAAAATTTACAAAATAAATCTTTCAGATCTAAAAGATCAAAATGTAAAATGTTTAATGTCTGTACACGAAGAGCAATGGGTATGGCATAAACGCTTGGGCCATATTAGCATGAGCAAACTCTCTCAGCTAAATAAACTCGAGTTAGACAGAGGTCTACCTAAGCTAAAGTTTTCTTCAGACGCTCTGTGTGAGGCATGTTAGAAAGGAAAATTTTCTAAAACATCTTTTAAAAAGAAAAATGTTGTTTCCACCTCTAAGCCTCTGGAACTTCTTCACATTGACCTTTTTGGACCTGTTAAGACAACGTCATTCAATGGAAAGAAGTATGGATTGGTCATTGTTGATGATTTTAGTCGCTGGACATGGGTAAAATTTCTAAAGCACAAGAGTGAGTCTCACCTTGTATTCACCAGCTTCTGTTCTAAAGTGCAAAACGAATTTGACTCTAAAATCATCAGAGTCAGAAGTGATCATGGTGGTGAATTTGAAAATAACTTCTTTGAAGAACTGTTTGACTCTAATGGAATATCCCATGATTTCTCCTGTCCTAGAACTCCACAACAAAATGGAGTTGTAGAGAGGAAGAATAGGACACTCCAAGAAATGGCCAGAACCATGATCAATGAAACAAATGTGGCTTAACACTTTTGGGTTGAAGCAATAAATACAACATGTTATATTCAGAATATAATCTCTATAAGACCTATTCTGGAGAAGACTCCCTATGAACTGTGCAAGGGAAGAAAACCAACATTTCTTACTTCCATCCTTTTGGATGCTCATGTTTTATTCTTAATACTAAAGAACATTTGAACAAGTTTGATTCAAAAGCACAAAAAGGTATCATGTTAGGATACTCAGAATGCTCTAAAGGCTACAAAGTATACAACACAGAAACCAAAATTGTGTAAGAATCAATACATGTTAAATTTGATGATAAGCTTGACCCTGAAAAGTCAAAGCTAGTTGAGAAACTTGCAGATTTGGAGATAACTCTTGCAGGTTCTGACGAAAAGACTAAAGGATCAGAAGAAGCTGAGAAACAAAGTCCAGAAGCAACTGAAATCTCAACTATCCAGAAAAGATCAAGAAATCGCCCAAACATCTCTGAAGATTTGATTCTGGGTAACAAGGATGAACCTGTCAGAAAAAGATCAACATTCAAAGTATCTGAAGAAACTCCTCTGGGTTTAGTACCTCTGATTGAGCCTACTTCCTGTTGAAATTCTGGTATAGTCAGAGTTTAGATGTTCTACACGAAATCATGACATCTGATCCAACATTGTTACTAATACAGCAAGACAGTTAGAACAATTAAAACCCAGTACTCATATGCACACAGTCCCAGATGTCACGACATCTGCTACTCTACCACCATGGACAGAAGAACATCCAGTGTTGTCCATCTGGTACAATGACACAGTAGAGATCAAACATAACACTAATGTTTATTGATCCTGCCCAGTTATCAGCATGATGTCTCAACATTGATTTGAACATCACCTGTTCCAACATTACAGAAGGGTGAACTGTAACAGACCAACCAGTCTATCAGTAACAGCAGTCAGTAATGAATGTCATAACATTCTGTTTTGCAATCAGACTGCAGGCTATGTGTCAAGTCTGTTATTCTCTTCATAAACAGACTAGAAACAAACTGAGTTATAACAGACAAAATATAATGTGCAGAAGGTAAAAACACCAGTAATTGTTAACCCAGTTCGGTACAACATTACCTACTCTGGGGGCATACCAAGCCAGGAAGAAGATCCACTATTAGCAGTATTAATTCAGAGTTAAACTCCCCCGTTTACAACTCCTCACTTAATCCCTACCCAATGCAATCTATACCTAGGCACTCCTAGGTAGAAATCTCCAGTTTCTATTCCTATCATTACAAGTACCATGTAATGCTTAGACAACTTGAACATGCTCCATAGCTTGGTTCAAGCACATAACCACTCTTGCCTACAGGCTTTGAGTTACAAATAATCTCATGCTTTCAAGCACTGAGAAACACTTGGTAACCTTCCCACAGGTTGGGAGGTTTACCTCACACATACCCCTAATTTTTACATTGTTTGAGGCTTACAAAACCTAGGTTACAATCTACTATTTATAACCTAACCACCCAAATGGATTTGGGCCTTCAGAAATCGCAGCAAATCTTTCCTTTGCTGTTACAGAGCTGGCAGAATTCTTCTGCTACAATCAAGGTCTTCAATCTTTTATTTCCTAAAAGATCTCCATATTTGGAAACTGTATATTCACCAAATATGTTCACCAAATCTTCTGATTGAATCTTCAAGATCTTCACATAGGAGTTAGGATATTCACCAGATCTCCTAATAAATCACAAACTAAACCAGAATTAACCGATTCAGTTTTATACACATGTGAGATGTCACAGTCCCGATGTCGTGACATCTTACATGACATGTTGGTCCAGATGTTGAACTTCTTCAACCCAACATATTAAAACAACAGAGGTGAGTACATTATTTGTTTTACAAAATTAATGCCAATCTTAAGGTACTAACAATCTCCCCCTTTGGCAAATTTTAGCTAAAACAAATAACCCAATATGGGTCTGCACTTCCTCTTTGTCTTTGACAGCCCCAATGCCACCACCACTGTTGGTGTACATGAGGAAGAAGATGTACAAGGACCAGCTCCACCACAACCCTTCCCCTCAACAGTAGGGATTCCTGAAGAATATGTAATGCTAAGTACATAGATAATGTAACTCAGATCACAAGACACAACTGTCTTCTTAACTCAGATCACAAGACACAACTGATATACCCAGTTAGTGACTTTTGTGTCTGAATCCATCTTCTCCTTGCTACCAGATATCGCTTGTTTCTGGTGCATCCTCAGGACACAGTTTCTCTCCCCCTTTTTAGCTAAACATTTATAAATGACACCTTCACAAAACCAGATCCAGGAACAGTATGCCCAGATCTTAACAAACCCCATGGTTTAGAGGGAATGAAATGTCGCTCTTGTGAGAAGAGGAGTGCTGATGCATCCTTTAAATAGGCCAGACCATGCTTAGGAATTAACGGTAGGAGTAAATGCTTGGTCAAGATCCATAACTATTTGCTGAGAATCAGTCAGAGAATCACCACCAATATCCCAGACAATCTTTGAATACATTTTACAACTCTTGACTGTTTCCAGAAACAGCAGTTCCAAGACTATTCCATAAATGCTGTCAGACACGTTACAAGCTATGTCTTAACATTTGATACTGCTTTTTCTGCATTCTCCATATATTCTCCCTGTCACCATTCCCTAGGATCACTTTCTCACCTCCAGTGGTAGCTTGACACCTAGCACCACACATCCACATTTCCTTAAATAACTTCCAGCAGGAACATAGGATATCTTATGATAAGACATCACATATGACATCTTGTGAATACTCTGTCCGTTTTGTTCACAAGGAAAAACTATCAGCAGTTAACAACTTAACTGTAGTTTAATCAGCAGCAGAAGCAAAACAATTACTAGCTATGGCTACTAGTAATACACACATGCACAAGGGTACTTCTCCTCCCCCTAAATCTGTGCAACAATCAACAGAATTACTAGTTATGGATGCAACTAGTAAGACACACAAATGCACAATGCACAAGGGTACTTCTTCTCCCCCTAAATCTGTGCATTCATCAAATAACAGCTATTGTAACTCCAGCACCTGTACCAGCCAGAATGTCATACTGGCATCTGCTTCCATATTCCCTTATGACTGTAACTCTCAGAAGGAAATAACAATATTGTCCAAGGCAATGTCATGACATCCGGTCAGACATTCTTCTGCTCACTCAGCCTTGACACACACCACATCATCCCACTGACTAACAAGGTTCCATACCTTGTTATCTGAGAACACATAGACCACAAGCTTGATGATTACTTGCAGTGCAAAGACAGAACTCCCCCTGTCATGAGCAACCAACTCTCCTCTTGAAACAGAGAGATCACACATGAACATATCCAACACCCCCAGGTTGGACCTTCACAAACTTCCTGATTCAAAGAGAACCCAGACCACTTGATGAATGGAAAACATAAGACGCATCTTCATGTCTTCAAGAGCACACCCTCTGTTCAACCCTCTTGGCTAAACACATCCACACTCTGTGTCAATCTCTCTTCCAACCAGAACAGAAAACCACAAGTCAGTCCAATTCAATCATCAATGGATGACTTGAATGAGCTACAAGTCTTATGACTAAACAAACACAAACCCTAGCACTCTCTCTTAATTTTGCTCGGTATTGGTTGTGTGTTCAAACAGGTTTTCTGAGTCCCTTTTTATAGAAACATTGGACATCTTGAAAACCCTAAATATATTTTCCAATCAAATCTTTTTATATCAGCTGTAAAGATCTCCTTGGAAAATAAACAAATCTGGTTGATATCCCTGATAGAATGTGACAGCTAGCCATATCTTCAATCAACCAATGATTGCCACCAATTGTGCAATCACAAAACACCAGACATTCATACTGAATGTTCTGTGTGCAGGATGTCATGACATCGGGTCTAACATCTCGAAAAATCCTGCATAATCCAGTTTCCTTTTATAGCAGGTACAGCCATATCAGTTACCATGACAATGAGTATGTCATCTAAAATAATCCTGCATGAACATGTCTTCCAATTAAGCTCCAGCAGGTACAACCAATATCAGAAGCCTTGTCTTTGTATGTGGCATTCTGAAACAATTCTGCTTGCATATCTTCTTTAACTCCAGCAGGTACATACTCCAAGAGATGACTAGAAAACACCTCCTTTTGTCTTCAACTTATTACTTTTCTGCTAAAAAGTAACTTGTCTCAGACTATCCTCAAGAATAATCAGTTGCCATATATAGATTATCTTGATTCTTCGAACTCACTCCTGAGATAGACCAAGTGCCACTAGTTGATTACCTCCTTCATGAATCCTCATATGAAAAAGTTAAGTGCCATTCTTTTGACCTTTCCACGTTTATCAGACTTCTGCCAAAGATATTTTGACCTTCCAAGTGAGACTTGAACTTCAAACTTTTTGAAGTATCCAATCTACAACCCTGTAGGCCTTTCTATCTCAAGTTGATGTGCCACTTCACCAACTAAGATTCTGAAGTTGAACCAAATGTCATAACATTGTGTTTTGACATCTAGCTGTTGAATTCAGCTCCTTCTTCTGCCACTTGAAAGAACTTCCTCCCTTCACAGAACAAGAGTTCAATGTTCTCATAGACTTGATTGTGGAACCAAGTTTGAGTAAACATCCTCCATCCTGTAGGCTTGCAGTTAAGTCATCCAAGCTCACACCTTGATGAATCCCTGCTTCTTCTCCAAAGACATCAGACACTCTAATGCATGAGTCTTCAGAAGGACCAGTTAGAAACTATCCCTTCAGCTATACTAAGGATTCCACTTCCTAAAGAAAAGTTGTTTCCATGATGTCAAGACCGCTGCCACTTGTTCTTGACTCCACAGTGTGCATTAGCTAATGCACTTCCTTACCTAGATCAGAGGTGAACTGATCCAAGTAACCACCATCAGGACTCTGATGTTTTCTTCTTCTTGTGCACACCAGGGCTGAGCATGTTTCTTGCCAGGAAACCTTTTCAGTGATCATATGCTTTTGCTGCCACCAAAGTGATAAATCAAAAACCAATGGACTATGCTTCCTGTAATTCTGTACAGGATCTTGAAGATGAGATGTTCCAACATCTTTTAAAACCATCATTTATCTTGAACTCCAAGGATAATCAATTAAATACTTGTACTTGGCACAAGTAGACATTGATCTTAAATCCTTTCCCAATATTCCCTTCAGATACTTCCACCATAAGAATACTTTGAAAATACTCTTCTAGTGTCAACATCTTCTGCTTGCAAGCACCTCAACAGATTTGAAAGTCTTCCCAGATTAAATTCACCCTTAGGAATGAGAGAGATGAATTCTTCCTTGCAAACGTGTCACACAACCACCATAACCCATGTGACACAGGTCAACAACCAACCAGACCCTAGGCTGACCAAACGTGAGGAGGTTAACCAAAACTCCCCCTCAAATTAACAATCATGGAAACCCTACACCAATATCCATGCATTGTACAGACATGTCTCAACATGACATACTCATTCTCTACCAGTGGCAACTAACTCTATGAGTTATACCTATACATACTCCAATCACACCAATCAAACTCCAGCTGACCATCAGTACTAGTGAAAGAAAACAACACCAGTTAATAGTAGATATGCATTGCCAGAGCATACTACCTCAACCAACCTCTGAATCTTCATATTCTCACTCCTTGAAAGAACTGCCACTTCTGAGCGTGGTGTTTGAATAACAAGATTCATGGTCCCAATCCTCTTAAATTGAATAGCAATCAGGTTACCCCATTATTGACTTCAAACATCCAGGGGACTTGTCTTCCACCACAACATAGTACTTCAGGGAACAACTATCCAACCCTGATCAATCTATAGGAATAAGCCAACCAGCAGGAAATTCTACAATGTCACATCTCAACCAGCTCCACTTCTAAAAGTGACCTTCTTGAGCACACACACAGATGTCTCCTCTTCCAGGTCAGGAGTAGGTTCCAAACAAAAGTATCCCTTTGTTTGACACCTAAACACATCTGCTCTTCAACCAGTAGCTGCATACTTGTTGAACAACATGTTCTAACATTACATAGAACATTAGTTCCACCTTCTTGGAACAAACCCTCCTTGAAGGTCTTCAAGGTCTTCATATACACTACCCAAGAGAGTAAAAGAATCAGTGATCAGGTGATTCTTACCATCCTGAAGTGAGAATGTCATGATGAGTGGACTTGAGGAGACTTAAGTATCTTTGACATCTTCAGTAGGTTATGATGAAATCTTGAATACAACAGCCTTTCATCCACATGAGGGGAACCTTCATCAGAGTTTGAGTTTAGCCAGGTATTATGCAGCGGAAATCATAATACAACTCAACCTATGACCACGCACTTCACCAGATCAGCCTCCAAGAACATACCAAGTTTGAGTATGTTTCAATACTAGCACAGCTGTTCCACACAAAGGCCAATTGCCAACCTCCAGAGACAGGTATACACAGTTCCTATCATGAATAGTCCAACCACCTACTTCAAGGGACCATTCAGGGGAATCACAGAACCTTCCAAAGGATCCACCATCAGTACTAACATAACTCCTTGCAAGATACCAGAAAGTATCACCCATGGATCTCATCCAGAAACAGAACATGATGCCTGCTCTGATACCAATTGAAATTCTGGTATAGTCAGAGTTCAGATGTTCTACACGAAGTCATGACATCTGATCCAACATTGTTACTAATACAGCAAGACAGTTAGAACAATTAAAACCCAGTACTCATATGCACACAGTCCCAGATGTCACGACATCTGCTACTCTACCACCATGGACAGAAGAACATCCAGTGTTGTCCATCTGGTACAATGACACAGTAGAGATCAAACATAGCACTAATGTTTATTGATCCTGCCCAGTTATCAGCATGATGTCTCAACATTGATTTGAACATCACATGTTCCAACATTACAGAAGGGTGAACTGTAACAGACCAACCAGTCTATCAGTAACAGCAGTCAGTAATGAATGTCATAACATTCTGTTTTGCAATCAGACTGCAGGCTATGTGTCAAGTCTGTTATTCTCTTCATAAACAGACTAGAAACAGACTGAGTTATAACAGACAAAATATAATGTGCAGAAGGTAAAAACACCAGTAATTGTTAACCCAGTTCGATACAACATTACCTACTCTGGGGGCATACCAAGCCAGGAAGAAGATCCACTATTAGCAGTATTAATTCAGAGTTAAACTCCCCCGTTTACAACTCCTCACTTAATCCCTACCCAATGCAATCTATACCTAGGCACTCCTAGATAGAAACCTCCAGTTTCCATTCCTATCATTACAAGTACCATGTAATGCTTAGACAACTTGAACATGCTTCATAGCTTGGTTCAAGCACATAACCACTCTTGCCTACAGACTTTGAGTTACAAATAATCTCATGCTTTCAAGCACTGAGAAACACTTGGTAACCTTCCCACAGGTTGGGAGGTTTACCTCACACATACCCCTAATTTTTACATTGTTTGAGGCTTACAAAACCTAGGTTACAATCTACTATTTATAACCTAACCACCCAAATGGATTTAGGCCTTCAGAAATCGCAGCAAATCTTTCCTTTGCTGTTACAGAGCTGGCAGAATTCTTCTGCTACAATCAAGGTCTTCAATCTTTTATTTCCTAAAAGATCTCCATATTTGGAAACTGTATATTCACCAAATATGTTCACCAAATCTTCTGATTGAATCTTCAAGATCTTCACATAGGAGTTAGGAAATTCACCAGATCTCCTAATAAATCACAAACTAAACCAGAATTAACTGATTCAGTTTTATACACATGTGAGATGTCACAATCCCGATGTCGTGACATCTTACATGACATGTTGGTCCAGATGTGGAACTTCTTCAACCCAACATATTAAAACAACAGAGGTGAGTACATTATTTGTTTTACCAAATTAATGCCAATCTTAAGGTACTAACACCTGTGATGAGGCACTTCAAGACAATGGTTGGGTTCTGGAAATGAAAGAAGAACTGGATCAATTCTCAAAGAATGACGTCTGGGATCTTGTCTCAAACCCTAAAGGAACTCATATTATTGGAACAAGATGGGTATTCAGAAACAAATTGAATGAAAAGGGAGAAGTGGTCAGAAACAAAGCACGATTAGTGGCACAAGGTTATAGTCAACAAGAAGGCATTGACTACAATGAAACCTTTGCTCCAGTCGCCAGGTTAGAATCCATTCGTTTACTTGTTTCATTCGCTGTAAATCACTCAATCAAATTATATCAGATGGATGTCAAGAGCGCATTTCTTAATGGTTATATATCATAATAAGTGTATGTTCATAAACCCCCAGGTTTTGAAAACTCTAAATGTCCAGAACATGTTTTTAAACTGAAAAAATCATTGTATGGTCTAAAACAAGCTCCTAGAGCTTGATATGAAAGACTAAGGAACTTTCTTCTAGAACATGACTTTATTAGAGGAAAGGTTGACTCTACACTCTTCTGTAAAAACATTAGAAATGATCTCATGATGTGTCAAATATATGTTGATGATATAAGTTTTGGTTCAACTAACCCATCTGTTTGTCAAGAATTCTCTGAGCTAATTCAGGCAGAATTTGAAATAAGTTTGATGCAAGAACTAAAGTTATTTTTGGGAATTCAAATCAATCAAGCTTCAGAAGTTACTTATGTATATCAAAGTAAATACATAAAAGACATTCTGAAGAAATTCAAAATGGCAGAATGAAAACCAGCAAAGACACCCATGCATCCAACCTGCATTTTGGATAAAGAAGAGGTTAGTCAAAAGGTTTGTCAGAAGCTCTATCGTGGTATGACATGCTCTCTTCTCTATTTGATGGCTACCCGTCCTGACATTCTTTTCAGTGTATGTCTTTGTGCCAAATTCCAATCAGACCCAAGGGAATCTCATTTAACAATTGTTAAAAGAATCCTAAGGTATCTGAAAGGAACTCCTAACCTTGGCCTGATGTATGAGAAAACATCAGAGTATAGGCTTTCTGGATATTGTGATGCAGATTTTGCAGGGGACAAAATGGAACGTAAAAGCACATTTGGGAACTGTCAGTTCTTGGGAAACAATCTCATATCTTGGGCCAGCAAAAGACAGTCAACCATCACTCTGTCTACTGCAGAAGCAGAATATATATCAACTTCATTATACACTACTCATATGCTCTGGATGAAAACTCAACTAGAAGACCTTCAGATTTACTTGAGAGTAACGTTCCTATCTTCTGTGATAATACTGCTGCCATTTTTTTAAGTAAGAACCCTATCTTGCATTCCAGAGCTAAGCACATAGAAATAAAACATCATTTTATTAGAGACTATGTTCATAAAGGAGTAATATCCTTAAAATTTATTGATACAAACCATCAATGGGCTGATATTTTCACTAAACCCCTCGCTGAAGATAGATTCTCATTTATTCTAAAACATTTAAAAATTGAAATTTGCCCAGAATAAACCAAATGTGCTTCTCTGAAATAGAAAAATAAGGCTATGAAATAACATCTGGTATCTGGATCTGACTCTGATACTTCTACCAGTTAGAAGTCATTTGAATCAGAAATCCACAGGATCCAATCCCTTGGTATTCCTGAAGATCAGATAGATCAACACGTGGGGTATCTTACGTCTGACCTTGGATCTTCTAGACAGCTGTCTAGCAGAAATCAAGAGACAAACCCTTGAGATCTCCTCGAGGAGTGTGCTGATTTGGGGATTAGACCTCTATCATGGGCTGTAATCATGTCTCCCCTAAGCGTGTCAACTTGGTTAATGTGCCATTATTATATTTCTAACTTCTCAACTGCTTCTAACGTTGTCGTTTTGCATGCCCTCTATGTGTATTTATATTCTTCACAATTCACACTTTCACCCTTTTACACTCATTGCCTACACAAACCCCTCTCCTCTTTCAAGTTCATCATCTTCATCAAGTTCATCATCTTCATCAGTTCATCATATTTTTCTTCAAGTTCATCATGGATCCTTAATAACAATCTGTCCACAAATACTCTCAACAAATGGAATCAAGGGAACAAACTCCCATTTCTTCTCAACAAAAAACTGCTACAACAGGTTGTTGTATCTACCCCAATCTACAAAGAACCACATATTATGGACCGTGAACCTCATATCCATCTTGCCATTCCATTTGACAAGCTTGAAGTCCTGTGTGAATCGCTGGTAGACTTTGACAACATAAAGTACAATGGAATAGACCTCACTGAGGAACTGAGAATGCAAGGGTGGGAAACCTATTTCCAAAGACTCTATGGTACCGTCTATACCTATCTGGTAAAGGAGTTCTGGCGCTTCGCAGACTCAGATAATCACTACATAGTCTCACATGTTCTAGGGGTCAAGATTGCCATCACTGAGAAGTCTATCGCCTCCCTTCTGAACATGGAGAAGACAGGGGGGAGAAGAATCTACAAGATCAACCCAAGGGAAAAGTACATGTCCCAAGAAATTTCCCCAACCATCTTTCAACAGAACGCTGAAGAAAACCCCTCCAAAAACAAGGAACTTCTTCAGAACCTTTGAGTTTGGCTGAAGATCATTCTGGGTACCATCCATCACCGCCCAACCTCCAACTCTTATGACTACATCGATACGGATCAAAAGTGCATACTCTATTGCCTTCATAAAGGATTAAAGCTGAACTTGCCAACATTGCTCTTCAAATACCTCAGAGACTCCATCAAAGACACAAGAAACAACATGAAGCCTAGAACTTACATCCCTCTAGGAAGACTTATCTCCAATGTTCTGATCGAGAGTGGGATGGTGGATCACCTGATCCATCACAATCTAATGAAGGATGTCACAGTTGATGTTGGAAGACCTCTGAACGCTCGCAATCTGAAGAGCATGGGGGTGATTGACCAAATCAGGGTGAAACCCTTATTAGATACCTCTTGGGAGGCACTCAAGGATCAGAGGAAGATTCCCAATGGCCTCTATCTCTTCTCCAAGATTGATCCTCTAGAAGTTGTGGCACATTATCTGCAAGATCTCGCAAGCCAAGGAGTTGACATCTCAGAGTTCTCTGTGGACTGGCTACCTGAGCATCCACCCAACTTCATGAAGAGACAACGAGAGCCATCTGAGAAGTCCAAGAAGGCAAAGAAGGCAAAACTGGGAGAAACGTTTGCATCAAGACCTCCAGTCCCTCTGGTTGAATCACCAAGTAAGTCTCTGCCTCCCTCTCGCTCTGTCAATTTAAAGAAAATTGCTTCTTCTCTTCCCCAACCACACCTATCTACACCCACTTTGATACCCCACCCTCTACCTATAAACCCTCTGATACTCCAACCTCTAATCCACCATCTCCCCCACTTCAAAATTCAACCTCTCAACCACAACCTTACTCGTATCTGAAGCAGAAATTCTTAACAAATCCATCTAACCAACATCTTCTACACCGTCATCTCCACCCTACTACGTCTTATCATCAGACTCAGAACCTTCTGACCCTTAATCCCCCACTCTAGCTCAGCTTCAGGCACATGCTCTTGCCTCTCAACAACAACCTGAACCAGAAGCTAACACTCTACCACCTGAACAACCAATTCCACCACCATCTAAACAATCATAAACATCACCTTCTGAACAATCACCAAATCCACCACCTGAACAACCCACACCACCAACCTCTGATACTCCCACCATACCACCCTCTGAAGACATCATCATCCATACCCCTCATACTCCCGCTGACACCAACCAAACACCACCATCATCCCCATCCCCTAACCCTGAACCAGAACATACCTTCGCCACCTTAGAAGAAGCAATCGCTTTATTTGGTGAGTCTTTAGTGGAGAAGATCAAGTCTCTATCTGTAAACTCCAGTATCAGTGATGATCCCTCTGCAGTGAGGAATCACTGGAACAGAGTGATCAAATGGATGACCTCTGAAGCCTTCAAACTGAAAGGCCTCTCTGAACAAGTCCTCAACTACTTTATCAGAGACGGTGGAGAAAGGATGCATGCATGTTTGGTCAGAGAGGATGAGGAAAAGGCCAGAAGAGAAGCAAAAGAGAAAGCTCGTTTGGAAGAGGAGCAACGGGTTAGAGAAGCCGCAGAGAAGGCTGCTGCTGAAGCTACTACTGCGACTGTGGCTGATGCTGAAGCTGAGGCAAAAGTAAAAGCCGACGTTGAAGAAGCAGCACGCATAGCTGCGAAAGAAGCTGCAAAGGTTAGCGCTGATGCTCTGACTCAGGGGGAGCAATCAAACTCTGGCTTCGCCCCTCTGGTCCTGAAAACTCTAGAAGAATTGCAGAAGGAGCAACAAATTATGCAAGCAAGATTGGATCACCAGGACTCCGTCAACAACAATATTCATAACCTGCTGACTCAACTGCTCCAAAGAATGCCTCCGCCTCCAAACCCTTAGGCACTTAGGGTTCTTTTGTTGTTTTCTTTTTCCTTATGTTTTCTGCTGCATTTTGTGCTCTCTTTCTGAATTGCTGCTTACATGTACCTGTTTTTCTCATATATATGAACCTTTTTCTTACATTTTGTTATGTCTTTTTGAGTCTGACAAAAAGGGGGAGAACTAATACATCTCGGATGAAAATATATCTAAGTCTCTTGCTACACTGTGCACATTAATATCTTAATGACTTATGAGAACTAAAAGTTATGTAGGATAACAACTAAGGTACAAACTAGCTGTCACACAAGGAAAGTCTGGTAAGAACTTCTGAGAAATCTGATGATCCATCTCAGAGGGAGTCATCTCTCATCTGACTCTGAGATATTATGTTGATTATACCACTGTTTCATCATCACTCTGAATTTTTTTGTCATCATCAAAAAGGGGGAGATTGTAAGAACAAATCTAGTATCTACAATGCATTTCTAAGATTTTGATGATAACAAAGGATGAAACAAAAATGGTACCCTAACAAAATGTATCTAAGTGTGTAGGACTCTAATCAAAATAGTCAGATAGACATTCATCAGATACAGATACATGTTCTGAAATACCACATATGGAAAGAATTTTTTTCAGGAAGAAATTTATGGCACCCCAAAACTGCTTTGGAAAGAATACAAAGATTAATGACATTAATCATCCATCATTGCCAAAGGTTCTGACATTCAACGGTCTTCTCATCACTCCTATATAAAGGACGGAATGCCTCACTAAGAAGACAACTGAAACACACGAGAATACAATACTACTTTCATATTCATTATTCATTCTCCTTCTCATATGAGCTGCTGCTCTAAAGTGTGAACAATTCTTTTGCGTTTACCTTGTGTAATTTCTGCTTGCCTAGAAGCACTAAATATTACTATAATTCTATCTATTTGTTGAAACTTTCCTCAAGTGACTTGTGAAGTCTGTAAACTTGAGAGGGCTAAGAGATCTTTATCCTCTTAGACGATCTTTTGTGTAATCTTTCAAGATTAGTGGATTAAGTCCTTTTTGAAGGCGAAATCACCTTGGCCGGGTGGACTGGAGTAGCTTTGAATTTCAAGATAACCAGTATAAAATTCAGTGTTGATATTATTTGTTTCTGCATGTGTCTCATTTCCAAAAAGTTTTTTATTATCGTTAAAACAATTCAAACCCCCCTTTTTTTTTTTCTCTACCTTCAAAAGGGCCTAAAAATTTGAATGAGTGTTAGTTCTTTTTGTCTTTTTGAAGTTATAAGTCAATATGGTTAAGTCCATTTACAAGTTTGATTAATAAAAGAGTTTAAAAATTCAATGACATAAGGCCAAAGTTTCTAGTTTGCAATAAGGTCTAGGTTTTGAAATCACAAGCAAAGAAAGTTTTTTGAAAGGGGGAGAGATTTTAAAATTTAAGAAGTGGGAGGAGATGAAGAGACTAATCCTAAGCATAAAATTAAGAGTTAAGGGTTAAAAAGATCTGACCAATGGGATGCAATCCAACAGACAAGAATATCATATAGAAAACCCATTTTCCCTTTGGATTTTTGAGTCAAACAATAATCAACTAGCAATTAGCAATATGAAGAGCAAGGCATCAAATAAAGATGGCCACATCCAAACAAGCACATTCACAACTAACAGTCTTCTTTATCTTCTCAAGTATCAGAAGACATACTCCTTGGCTTTACTCAGAATAAGACATTAGACATAGGTTCAAAGTAATAGTTGCATCAAGACCATGTAGCAGATGAATTCAAGTGGATCCCAATACTTGCATTAGATGAAAGCTCAAATCATAATAACTTGGTCTCGAAAATGTTGGTATTGGCCAAGTCCCTTTTGCATATGGAATGTTGCCTAATTCTAAGTCCAAAAGTTCAGATCAAATCCAACAGTCCACACAAACAGTTTTTTAGGGTTTTTTTTGTTGTTTATTAAGTATTTTAAGGTCCTAAGACCACAAACACAAATAAAATATATACAATCACAATATATGGCTCAAATGAGCAAAGTGAAAATGGCATAAACATAAACAAGTTTAATGATATGTAAATGACAAATAAAATGGTAAAGGACTTGAATTTAAATTGCATAAAGTAAATGACTTAAAAGTAAAGCAAGGTAAATAATAGTTAGTGTTAGTCAAAGTTAATTAGATGTTAGTGGAGTTTTGCTTTTCAATTGATGAAGTCATTCTTTGGAGAACACTCAACCCTCTATTCACAAGCATGGATCCTTGAACCAAGACATCTTCCAAAGGAAGGAAAAAAGGTCAAGTTTCTACACAATACCATGAAAGGGGGAGACTTACAATCTCACT
Source organism: Lathyrus oleraceus (assembly GCF_024323335.1). NCBI lineage: Eukaryota > Viridiplantae > Streptophyta > Magnoliopsida > Fabales > Fabaceae > Lathyrus > Lathyrus oleraceus. The sequence continues at coordinate 412,303,547 of NC_066582.1, read as the reverse complement.
TACTAGAATGCTATGCCTTTAGGGTCAAATTTAGCTCTATGTTAAGCAATCGTAATTGGACTTATGTAGAAGTCACAACTATCTGAGGTCGGGCAATAAAAATTTAGGTGCTAATGCATGTTATAGATTTGGTATAATGGACCAAACTCCTAAAACATACCACACACTAAAAGAAAAAAGATCAAGGGATGGACCTATCTCATCCATACTTGTATTGGTTCATCAAACACAAGGTTATTGATGAACCAATTAGCCTTAGGATCTTGAGATTCCATTAGTTAATGAAAGGGATGGGAAATAATGGGATTGAAGATGAAGTGGAAGGGGAGATGAGAGAAACACAAATTGGTCATGGGAGGAATTTTATCAAATAAAAATCATTCATTCATTTTGGGAGATGAAATGTACATTTCATCAATCCTCTAAATCAAATGTTTTTAACTTAACAAAAGTCAAATCAACCTTGACCAAGACCCAAACACATAGTCAAACATCACAAGTCAATAAAAATGGCTCAACATAATTTCTATACAATTAATCAATTAAAAATAAAATTAAAAATGCATTTAAATTAAATTTAGTTTGGTCAAAACCTAAAACCTCTTCAAAATACTAAATAAATGGCCAAGAGATTTATCTTAGGTTAAATGAAAGAGGAAAATATTTAAATATTTTTGTTGAAAGTCCCATATTTTTTGGATTAAAAATGAAACTAATATGAATTAATGAAAATAAATGGATTAAATGAAAACTCAAAAAATATGGAAAATCAGGGGCCATCAGATCTCCCTCACTAATTGAGGTTGCAAATCTGATGGGCACACACGTGCTATCCTTGATGGACTTGACTCAAAGCGCCACACACGTGGTAATCAAAAGCAAGGGTCCTGAATAAAACGTGGAACCAAGATTAGATGGTCTGGGCAATGCCAGCACACCACCGAAGCCCTAGCTCCGGTCATCTTCTCCGATGATCACCACTGGTCTGGTTCAAGCTCAACTTCATGGAAAATAAAAAGTGAATACACTAATTTGAAGGAAAAATGCTCAGGAGCACGAATCTGGCCTCTATTTTCTCCAATTCCAAGTATATAAAAAGATACAGGGATTTGAATTTTGAGGATCATGAACTGAGTTACTTCGATTTGACCTTAAAGAAACTCAATCTTCTTGCCTACATTGATAGGACTTCAGACAACCAAAAATCACAAAGAATGGTGAAGAATTGAGAGAGAATCGAAGAGATGAAGTTTTTGGGAAAATCACCTTCGAGTTGATCCAATTTCACTTGATCTTGATCTGAATTTGCTTACTTTCTCTTCCACTTGCTTGCAGAAACCAATTGAGATGAAAAGGGAAGTGAATTTATGGAGTTTGAACTTCCAAACAGAAGATGAATTTCAAGCTCAATTTCAAGAGAAACCTTCAGAAATTCTATGACAGTGAGGGTTTGGATCAGTCTAGCAAAGCTTGGGCAGGGTGTTGATGTTAATTCTGAAGCCATGGGCTTTTTTATATAGGAAATGGATTTGATTTTTGCACCACTTGAAATTTGCCCAAATTTAGAAACCTCATTGCATGGGTGCATGGGCAATGATTTAGGCCTAAGGACTGATGTAATCCAACTCCAATTCATGTGCAAAGTGTACTGAAGTCATCATGTGGAAGCATGCAAATAAGAATGATCATTTGAATCCAAATCATGCCAAAACACTTCCCACAATGGAGCCATGCGCAAGTCCCTCAATTTTGATCCAAATGAGATGATCTTGGACTTTTTGGAAAGGTGAGATCAAGGGGACAACTTTCATGTTGAACACTTTTTCATTTGAAGCTTGGATCATAATGAATTTTGAGGTGGATGTTCGGAAAATCAAACATATTTGAAAATTTTCTAAGTCCCAAGTCAAATGTTCACTTCTTCCATATTGAATAACTTTTCCTATGGACTTTAAATGAAACAAGTTCCTTCATCAAAGTTGTATATATTTAAAACCTATTAAAGTTGGTCACAAATTTGACCTCATTTGGATTTGGCATGAAGGAGTTATGCATTTTAGAAGTTGAGGAAAATCACTTGTTCAATGGTATTGACCCAAAATGACCAATAATGTTTCCTCTTGGACCATGCATTTGCAAGTTGAATTTGAACTTATTCTAAATATAAAATATGAAGTACACATCTTGAAATTGATCATGGAATTTGAATGGACTTCATATCACAAAAATTGAGCAAGTTATGGTCTTGGGAAGTTGTCCTCCAAACTAGGGTTCAGACTAAATGGCCTATAATCTTTCACCATAAAAGATGACCTTCCAAGCAAAACTAGCTCTTTATTTCAACATGAAAGTTGTTTGGAATTTCATTTTGAGTAACGTTTTTTGTGGAATCATTTTCATATGAAAACAATTGTAGGAGATAGGGTCTAGGGAACCCCAGTTTTGACTAGTTGACTTTCCTTGGTCAGCCACCATGAACCAACTTGCTAACTTGACATTCTCTTGACTTTTGGGACTCATGTAGGATCATATATGCATAATATGATGTAGAGTGAAGTATCCCTTGAAATATTTGATCAATTGTTGAAGAAACTTGTTGAAGAAGTCACACAAGATACCCAAATGAATTAGGGTTTCCAAGGAAAACAAAACTCCAAACTCTTGATGATTTCTTTATCAAAATAACATGTGAAGATCATGGCGATCCATATATGATGCTTAGAGCCAATGTGAACCATTTCTTGATTGAACTCCTTGCATTAAGGGTCTCAAACCCTAGATATAAGCTTGATAAAGCATAAGTAGTATACACACTACCTACAAAAGTAACAAACTATACATTGATATATTTTTTTATATTTTGGTTAGTAAATAATGAAAAACAAAGTATGATACAATCAAAAATGTGCTTAGTGATCTCTCCCAATGAAAACCCAATGAATAAGGGGTAAGGAGGATGCCAAGGTGTGAGGAGATCTTAGGGTTAAAATTGGGGTCTTATAGCTGCCCCTATTTAAGGACATTCTGGTTGAGGAGATGAAGGTTAAAATCTTCGTATCGATTCAATAGAATGGACTTAAATAACAACATATAGAAACAAATTTTGGTCCCTAAGAGACCTCATGATGCATATGATATGAATGTGAAACATAATTTTCGTGGATAAAATATTGCCACAAAGGAAAAGAATCCGGAGAGACTGAAAATACACAGGAGCATACTGCATTCCATAAGGAAAACTCACTGGAGAGACTGAGACTCTGGGGGAAAAAGTTATGCGTAGGCCAGGCTACGACCTGAAAATTGCTGGAGATGCGAGAGGCCATGAAAATAAATCAATGGAAGGACTCGGTCAAAGATAAAGAATAAAATCTGCAGAGGGAACGGGTAGATCAGAACACAACTGAAATACTCGAACCAAACAGGGAAATGGCGACTTCACTAAGGAAATACACACCCAAACTCAACTGGGGAAGAATGAACTTCAACACAGGAGTACCATCAATATATTATCCATTACTGGTTACTGGGTAGGAGGATAACATAATTTGACAAAGAGACATCTGTTACCGATTAGGGTAAACATATCAAGCATGACTCGTTGAGGAATATGAGGTGTATTCGTTACCAATTATTGGGTAAGAACAACCTGTTGGGGAAAATATCAAATAGGATTCACAATTACCAGTTACCGGGCAGAATACTAAAGATAGAATATCCGTCATTGCTTAAAGTGAACATATCAAGGATAGACTCAAAGGAAGAATATTTGTCATTGGTTAAGATGAACATATCAAGGATAGACTTGTCGGAGAAAAGTAGGAATTATATCTATAAGTTCCTGGATAGAATACCGAAAAGAGAATATCCTTTACCGGTTAGGATGAACATATCAAGGATAAACTCAGTAGGGGAAAGCAAGATTTACAACTACCAGTTACTGGGCAGAAGACCGCAAAGAGGAGAAAATCTGTCATCGGTTAGGATGAACATATCAAGGATTAACTCTCTGGGAAATGAAATAGGGATTAGAGCTACCTTTTTACTGGGTAGAAAACCACAAAGAGGAGAAAATTCGTCATCAGTTAGGATGAACATATCAAGGATTAACTATCTGGGAAATGTAAAACGAATCCGCTGGGAAAAAAATATGAGGAAGTAGATTACTTTTACCGGGTATTGGGTAAGAGTAAGGTACTCGCAAATCAAGAAGAATATTACCAGTTACTGGGTAATAGACTTTCGAGGAATCAAAGCATCTATCTAGGTAAGAGCTAGTAAGAAACAGTCAAACAAAGACTCGACCCGGTGAGGATATAACTCAAGGGGAGTGGTTCCATCCAGATAATCAACTAGGGAGGATGCTGAAATAATAGTCATCCACGAGGAAATAACTCAGTGGGGAATGAGGAAGGTTAAATTCTGTCTGCTTAAGGGGCTAATACTCTACAATTGAGGGAGGACAAACACACCAAATCTGCATGGGGAAGAATAATGTCACCATTGCAGAGGATCAAAAAATAAGGAATCAGATGCTAAAGCATGCATAATGAAATATCTGATGTATGAATGTATATATATATATATATATATATATATATATATATATATATATATATATATATATATATATATATATATATATATATATATATATAATTGATGATTATGCTGACAAAACAATCATAAAGGATATAAATGTCACTGATCTGAATCATCACTACAACACTCGGCTAATCTCGACAGGATGGAAACACCAACTGGAGAACTAGTGGGGATGAAAATAAATCATCCATCTTTGAACACTTCAAATCTTGCTGAGGAAGCAAAAAAGATTTGCTGAGGATCTGATTCATCAACTCTGCGGTGAATTTTAGGTCAACACCATACCAAATGGGAGACAACCTTGCAGAGGACCCAAAAAAATATTGCTCAAGAATCAGTGCTGATGGGGATCAGGAGTGAACTCCGTTGGGGACTTGCGGGAAACAAAATCTGGTGTTGGATTTATGCGAACCGTTGGAAATATGCGCCTACAACTCAGCTGGGGAGGCGATGACGAAACTCGGCTGGAGAAACTGAATTGCCGTTGGGGAGGAAAAAGTTATCAAACCAACTACTTGGGGAAGACTAACAATGTTTCGCACTCTCAGGACTTACCTGTTCTTAGACTGCTGTTGATATTCCTTACTGAAATTGATCGCTTTTAAAAGTAATTGCTTTTATTATTTTAAGAAAAATGATTTTTATTATTTCAAAAATGTCAAAATTATCATTTTTATTATTTAATAGAATGGTAGTCTGTAAATGATAAGACTCCATAGATCTTTACAAAGGTTGAAAAATGGTCATTTTCATGGAAAAGGGCTACATTGAATACAATGATCACTAATCCTTCTACCGACTTTAATATCCACTGTGTTCTTGGCTTCGGTTGAGAATGATGAATCTGAGTTGACTGATTTGCTCAAGACCGAAGATCAACCGAGTGCAGTTACTTGCCATAATCCCTAATTTTTGCATAAATTGCCCCAAGGTGGGGTACTCAATCTATTGGGATAAATTTTTCTATTTTATGTCTCGAATTTATTCCTAGATCACCCTTTCGGGTTTTCAATCCACCGAGACGCTCATTTTTGCCTAAGCCTCCCTTTCGGGTTTTCAACTTAGCGAGTTGTTCTTTTATTTTTAGGGGAAGTATTTCTTGACTGCATCGGCATTCACAGGACAAGTGAACTCTTTACCATCCATAGTTGTAAGAATTAAAGCACCCCCTGAAAAGGATCTCTTCATAACATATGGACCTTCATAATTAGGAGTCCATTTTCCCCTAGCATCTGGTTTAAAAGATAAAATCTTCTTGAACACAAGGTCACCTTCTCTGAATACACGAGGTCTGACCTTCTTATCAAAAGCTTTCTTCATTCTATGCTGGTACAACTGCCCATGACACATGGCAGTCAACCTCTTCTGTTCAATCCAATTCAGCTGGTCATATCTCGTCTTACACCATTCAGCTTCAGTCAACTTGGCTTCTATCAAGACTCATAATGATGGGATCTTAACCTCTATTGGGAGCACAACTTCCATGCCATAAACAAGTGAGAAAGGGGTTGCCCCTGTTGAAGTGCGGATGGATGTACGATACCCATGCAAAGCAAATGGGAGCATCTCATGCCAATCTTTGTATGTTACAGCCATTTTTTGAATGATCTTCTTAATATTCTTGTTCGTAGCTTCAACAACCCCATTCATCTTAGGTCTGTAAGAAGAAGAATTATGATGTGCAATCTTGAAGTCTTTGCAAATAGCTTCCATCATATTATTGTTCAAGTTCGATCCATTGTCAGTAATGATCTTACTTGGCACACCATACCGGCATATAATTTGATTCTTGATAAACCTTAGAACAACTTGCTTGGTTACATTTGCATACGATGCCGCTTCAACCCACTTTGTGAAGTAGTCAATAGCCACTAAAATGAAGTGATGTCCGTTCGAAGCTTTAGGCTCAATCATGCCAATCATATCAATTCCCCGCATGGAGAAGGGCCATGGAGAGGAAATGACATTCAATAGTGTCGGAGGAACACAAATCTTATCTGCATATATTTGACACTTATGGCATTTCTTCACAAACCTGCAACAATCAGATTCCATTATCAACCAATAGTAACCTGCTCTCAACATCTTCTTAGCCATAGCATGCCCATTAGAATGAGTACCAAAGGAACCTTCATGGACTTCAGTCATCAATAAGTCTGCTTCGTGTCTATCCACACATCTGAGCAGAACCATATCAAAGTTTCTCTTGTAAAGTACATCTCCATTCAGGTAGAAGTTGCCAGCTAATCTCCTCAAAGTCTTTTTATCTTTCAAAGATTCCCTAGGCAGGTAAATCTGACTTTGAAGGAAACTTTGATATCAAAATACCACGGCTCTCATATTTGACCTCTTTAACAGCAAACACATGAGCTGGCCTATCAAGATGCATCATAGTCAGATTAGAAACTTCATTCCAGAACTGCACCATAATCATTGAAGCCAATGTTGCAAGAGCATCTTCCATCCGGTTTTCATCTCGAGGGATATGATGAAACTCAACCTTTGAAATCCTCCTCGCATAATCTCTATATGGTATCAAACCGGGTTGATTCGTCTCCCATTCACCTTTGATCTGATTTACAACCAAAGTTGAATCTCCATAGACGTCAAGGTACTTGATTCTGAGATCAATGGCCTCTTCAAGCTCCATAATGCAAGCTTCATACTCAGCCATATTGTTCGTACACTTGAAAGTCAATCTTGCTGTAAATGGAAAATGAGTGCCTTGAGGAGTAATAATCATTGCCTCAATGTCATTGCCATACTAATTAACAACTCCATCAAATACCATGCCCCAACGGGAACCAGATTCTGGCCCTTCTTCAAGCAATGGTTCATCGCAATCCTTCATTTTTAAGTACAAAATCTCTTTGTCAGGAAAATCATACTGTACTGACTGATAGTCTTCAATTGGTTGGTGAGCCAAATGGTCAGCCAAGACACTACCCTTGATAGCTTTTTGAGATCGGTATTCAATATAATACTCTAATAACAACATCTGCTAACGGGAAATCCTCCCAGTTAAAGCAGGCTTCTCAAAAATATACTTGATTGGATCCATTTTGGATATCAACCAAGTAGTATGAATCAACATATACTGGCGTAGACGCTTAGCAGCCCAAGGCAATGCGTAACAAGTCTTTTCTATCATAGCTCGATTCTCACAGTCGGCGAATTTCTTACTGAGGTAGTAAATTGCATATTCTTTCTTTCCAGTTTCATCTTGCTGACCAAGAACACAACCCATACTTTTATCAAACACAATCAAATACATGATCAAAGGTCTTCCTTCAACAGGTGGAGACAGAATCGGAGGCTTAAGCAGATACTCTTTGATACTGTCAAAAGCTTTCTGGAAATCTTCGGTCCAATCACAAGACTGATCTTTTTGAAGAAGCTTGAATATAGGTGAACATGTGGCATTCATATGCGATATAAATCTTAAGATATAGTTCAAGCGGACGAGAAAACCTCTGACTTGCTTCTCAGTTTTGGGCGCAAACATCTTTTGTATTGCTTTGACCTTGACAGGATCAACTTCAATACCCTTCTCGCTGACAATAAAGACCAACAACTAACCAGAATGAACACCAAAAGTACATTTATTAGGATTCAAGTGGAGTTTGTATTCCTCAAACACTAGAAAAACTTCAACAAATGCTCAACATGTTCTTCTTCATTACTTGATTTAGCAATCATATCATCAACATAGACTTCAATCTATTTATGCATCATATCATGAAAAAGAGTGGTCATAGATCTCTGGTATGTTGCACCAGCATTCTTTAAACCGAAAGGCATCACTCTATAACAGAATGTTCCCCAGGGCGTAATGAATGTGGTCTTCTCCATATCTTCGGGTGCCATCTTGTTCTGATTGTAGCCGGAAAATCCGTCCATAAATGAAAAGACTTTTAATTTAGTTATATTGTCTACCAACATGTCAATGTATGGCATAGGGAAATCATCTTTCGGACTAGCTTTTTTCAAATCTCTATAATCAACACAAATGCGGACTTTTCCATCCTTCTTCAGAATAAGCACAATATTGTCCACCCACTGCGGATACTCGACGGTAACAAGAAAATCGACATCAATCTACTTCTACACTTCTTCTTTGATCTTCATTGCCATATCAGGACGAGTTCTCCTCAATTTTTGCTTGACTGGCGGGCATTCTGACTTCAGCGGTAATCTATGCTCCACAATCTCAGAATCCAAACCAGGCATGTCTTGATTGGACCAGGCAAACACATCTGAATATTCTCGAAGAAGATCAATCAAACCCTTCTTAATCTCTGGACACAGTTGAGACCCTATCTTAACTTCCTTCACATCATCTTCGGAACCCAAGTTGACTAGCTCAATCCACTCTTCGAATGGTTGAACGACTTTTTCCTCATGCTCAAGTAGACGAGATAATTCATCAGATACTTCTTCATCAGTCTCTTCCTCAGCCTCAAACACAAGGAAATCAAAGTTTGGAGAGGGAGTAGGATCATTGTATTCAATGGGTGTGGGAACCAACATGCATAATGATTTGATATTTTGATTTTAGAGAAGTGAATTGTGACCAAATATTATGCAGATGGACAATTATTATTGATTTATTTATGTTTTTTTTGTGATTACCATTTTCAGAAAGGCAAAAAGTAAAAATAAAACATCATAAATGTGGATGAATAGGATTGCATTTTATTAATGATAATTGAGAATGCCTGACGATGTTCACTTCTCCCTTAGGCATAGGAGAAGGAATTTTTTAAAAACATGAAAAACAAATTACTTAGAGAGATGGACAATAACAAGAATATCAACAGCAACCCAATTATCGCAAGTCATGCCATGCGTCACAAAGTTGGCGCAATCTTCGTCTTCATCATCCTCAATTACAACAGTTGAGTGTTGTTCATTATTATGATTGAACCCTCAACTACGGAAACTTGGTTGCACTTCTTCAGCTTTGACATTGAACGACCCTGGTTGAAATCCCAATCTGGCCCTATTCTCGTTCTCAGCAATCTCTACCATGCGACCCCATTGATCAGTGCAGCCAACCTCCATAGCTTTTTGAGCATCCTTGAAAGAAGACATGGGTGTCCCAACTTTCTTCACTTCAGAAATAGACAAGGCTTGGAACAGAGTTCCAACCTCCTCCTCAGCTTCAACATATGAAAAGGATGATAGATGGCTCACCAAAAGCGCTTTCTCTCCACCAACAACGACAAGCTTGCCGTTCTTCACAAATTTTAATTTCTGGTGTATAGTAGACGTCACAGCTCCTGCCTCATGAATCCATGGCCTTCCCAATAAACATCTATAGGTTGGGTGGATATCCATTACTTGAAAAGTAATTTGAAAATCACTTGGACATATCTTGACTAGAATGTCCACTTCTCCAATGAATGTTTTGCGAGAACCATCAAACGCTTTAACGATCACGCCACTATACCTCATTGGGTAGCCTTGATAGGAAGGTCTAGATAAAGTTGATTTTGGGAGTACATTCAAGAAGAACCAATATCAACCAACATATTAGACAACGCATCTTCCTTGCAATTCATTGAAATATGAAGCACCAAATTGTGATTTCTACTTTCCTCAGGAAGCTCTTCATCACAAAAACTCAGATTGTTGCAAGAAGTAATGTTAGCCACAATATGGTCAAATTGATCCACAATAATATCATGCTCAACGTAGGCTTGCTCCAACACCTTTTGCAATGCTTCTCTGTGCACTTTAGAATTCATCAACAGAGACAACACTGAAATCTTCGGCGGAGTTTGGAGCAGCTGCTCCACCACATTAAATTCACTCTTCTTGATTAACCGTAGTACCTCATCATCATCATTAGGCTTCAACTTTATGGATTCACCATACTGACAAACTAGAGCACTAACTGGATTCACCATAGGCACATCCACCTTTTTACTGACCGCAACCTCTTCTACATCCTTCGGAAATACGAGACCAAACACACGACCACTATGGGTCACCTTCGCAATATCATCTATATTCACAATATAATTTGTCGTAGGAAATGCAACCTCTTGACCATTCTCCACCATGGTCGCACTATACTAATAGGGCACAGCTTTATCGGATACATATGGGATAGGGCCCGCTAACCGTATTACCAATGATGATACCGATCTATTGACGTTATTGTTGATGCAACTATCAAATTGAATTACTACCCACTCAGGGGTCTTAAACACTGGCACAATTACATTGACATCATTTACTTCTCTTGACTGACATACTTGGATAAGCCCTTCATCCATCAATCTCTGAATATCCTTCTTGACAATGACACATCCTCGAGGGTTCACACTACATATCACGCAACCATCATGGTCATGCTCACAATCACTGACCAAACAGATATCTCTATGAGTTGCAACCAAAGACTGTCTGATATGGCGAACATCATAAACTTTATACTCTCCAGGACAACCATCTACCATGTTGACAGAGGTGTTACCATGAGCGGGCAACATATTAGCTTTCACATTCGGTGCATGATCCTCAAAGGACACCATCCCACTCTTCACGAGCTAATGTACCTCATACTTCAGCGGGTAGCAGTTCTCAATATCATGGCTGGGAGCTGCTTGATGAAAGGTACGGAGGAGTTCGGGCTTATACCACCATGGAAGTGGATCGGGAATTTGAGGTGGATTTCCTGGTTGAAGTAGGTTCTTGAGAACCAAAAATGGGTAGAGTTCGGCTTATGACATAGGAATAGGGTCAAAAGAGACATTCTTCCTCTCAAAGTTTTTGTTGTTGATTATTATTGTTGTTGTTGTTATAGTTGGTTTTTTGTTGCGGTTGTTGTTGACGTTGTTGTTGAAATGGCACTGATTGATTGTTGGAGTTGTTTGAAAACACTGGAATTACTGATGAAACTTGATTTTGATGTTGACACGGTTGAGGATTTCTTCTGACATGAGGCCTCCTCTGCCTCCCCACAGACACTACATTGGTTTCCCTTTCCTTCTTTCTGGCAAAACCACTCCCATACTTCTTACTGGACGAAGCTTCTTCCTTGGACAAACTTCCTTTACGGACTCCTTCCTATAACCTTATCCCCATGTTTACCATCTCGGTAAAGTCACTAGGGGCACTAGTAATCATGCGTTCGTAATAAAATGAACTCAGGGTTGTCGCTCCCCGGATTTCCCGAATCCAAGTACAAATGCGAAAAGAGGTGGCGAGGAAAAAAGAGTAGAGTCGCCAGCTATGTACTTTTATCCCAAGAGAAGGGAAAGGTAGTACTGCATAACCAAGAGGGAACGGATAAAACAAAGTCTCGAACCAAAGAAAACCGAGTAAGGGGGCCGGTTACGTGAAGGGAAGGTTATCGCACCCGTTCACGTCTGTGGTACTCCACAGGATCCACGTTTGCTAATTATGTCTAAAGTGTGTGTATAAAAAGTCTTATAAGCGATGCGAAAGAGAGAAAATCAAAGTAGGGAAAAGAAAGAGTTATTGCTCGCACAGGCCCTACCCTGCTGCATACGTATCTCAGGAAGGATTGAGAATCAGAGCACCGTAGCTCGGATAACCTATTTTTGTTTGTTTTGTGTTTTTTAGATGAACGACGTTACTGCGTAATCTACCGGATGCTCGACCTTTGGAGACTTACTCACCTGTAGTAGAAGGAGTTAACGTGTTCTTAGGAGAAGAAAAATCAATGAGTTTGTTTGTGTTTTTTAGGAATGCTCATGCAAAAAAAGGAAGTCCTAGACGAAGGAACCGTGCTACCTTAATTGACATGCAAACGAGAGACTATACGAAGCCTAACAGTCCTATGGGTGAGACGATCACACCACAAAACAAAAAAAAACATATAGCATAAAGTAAACACACCAACAAGGGGCTCAAACATACATGGGTAGGGCTTTAGTCAAGAGGGGTCATGTCAACCTCGACAAACAAGCCATGGAAAGCTAATCAAATGGGCTCTTAACCACTGACACTGAACGTCAGGGTGAGCGGATTAAAAGGGTAATGAGGACAAGACCTCATAGCTCTTAACCCTGGACGGGGTGAGCTCAAGACAAAAAGTGGGGATTCAGGAATATGGAACCCTCTCCACTGACTGACCAGACAAAAGATCTCGGGCTTTTGTTCTGAAGCATCGACACGTAGTGCGAGCATAAGGAACGACACACTGAATAACGGGGGATTGACTACTAATCCCTTTTATCCGTCAATTTCCTCTTCATGGAGGTCTTTAGCACTGGTGCCTCCTCTTGGAGGTCTTTGGGCACAAAAGTAAACACACAAGAACATTGCCTCCTATCGAGGTCTTCCTGCTAAGAAAGCGGTAAAATGCGGGAAAGATGTAAAAGGGATCAAGATATCTACCACACGGATAAAGATCCGAAGCAACAATAATTAAAGAAACAAGAAACCCAGAGATCTCTCAAGCTAGCACCATCAAAGAAAGCAAGTCAGCAAAGCAATCAGAATAAATCTCCACAATGGTATCCCACAGATAAAGTGGAATACCAAGCAGGCTAATCTCTTCAGGAGTCATATGAGCCCTCACAAAAAACTCAACAAACAAGTTAGAAAGACAAGATGGGGTACAATCAAGAGTTGCACCAAATAAAAGGATCATAGCAACCATAGTGTCAGGTAAACAGTGCACAGATGCAACGGAAAACATGTCACAACGAACACAAAACAGATTAGAGAGCAAACAGAAAAAAAAAACCAACTACTGTCACGATCGCTACTGCTTCGCTTAGCGAGGTGCTAGCGAAGCTTCACTACATGTTCGCTTAGCGAGGTGCTAGCGAATGCCTGCGGGTTCTGGGTTCTTCCTTGATAACAGTCCGATTTCAGAAACCCCAAACCCTATGGTATCCATCTCAGAAACGAAGGGATTAAACATTCAAGGCATTGTTCTACACATTCATGCACATCTAAACCCACATGCAAAACCTAACGATACCCACTCTTCCAAATTCACCCATAATACCTCATACTTCAGAAATTTCAAATTGAAAGCATAAAGTAATGGAAATAGGGCAAACCTGATTGGAGAGATAGATTGAAATTGAATTGCACGGTTGGGTTTGCAAAGCAATGTTATGGTTTATGCGAGATGGAATTGATAGAGGTGATTTTGTGCCAGTGAGTTCTTCAGAGTGTATGGAGGCTGCCTCAAATTCCCCTTTTTTCTTCTAGGTTGTTCCACTGAATCTTTTTAGAATTTATACTGATTTTTGTGGCTTGGTGGGCTCAGAATGAAGTCAACTCAAGCCCAAAATTTTTCTGTTATATTTTTTTTATTTTTTAAAATGCGTGGGCTTCGCCTAGCGAAGGATTTGCTCGCCTAGCGAGCATGACAGTTCAGACTTTTTCCAAATTTGGTAACCTGTGCACTGTACCTTTGTTCCTTTAAGATTAATGCTTTGAATTATGAATAGACCCTATTTGAACATGTTGGAAGCAACTCAAGTCATTCCCTTTCCATTTGACCCTCAGTTGACCAACAGTTGACTTTTGACTTCACAATCGAATTTTGAACTGTACTGAGCCCATTAAGCTTGACCCTTTGAAGAAAACCTCTGAAAATGAAACCCTAGCTCCCAAGAGCTCTACACAACATCCATAAGAACTTCAAACCAAGATTGCATCTCAATCCTCGAAGAGCCCTACTTTGACTGCTTCAGTAGACCAAAGTTGACCAGAGGTAATTCAGATGAAATTTGCTGAAATGCAATATGAAATGTAAAATGACCTAAAAATGAATGCATGAATGAGGGGGGAAAATTTGAGGTGCTACAAGGGTCTTCAGGAAAATTTTCGTCATCTCCTTCTCTTCTAATGGAGGATTGATCTGAGCGGCAAGTTCCCTCCATCTTTGAGCATATTCTTTAAACGTCTCCTTATCCTTATGAGACATATACCTCAGCTGGTCTCTATCAAGCGCTATGTCCATATTATACTTGTACTGTCTCACAAAAGCCTCACCCAAATCGTTAAACGTGCGAACACTTGCACTATCTAGCCCCATATACCATCTTAGAGAAGCGCCAGTCAAACTGTCTTGAAAGTAGTGAATCAATAACTGATCATTATGAGTTTGAGTTGACATATTTCTGGCGTACATAACAAGGTGACTTAACGAACAAGTGTTTCCCTTATACTTTTCAAAGTCAGGGACTTTGAACTTCATCGGGATCTTCACATTCGGCACTAAGCAGAGTTCAACCGCACTCTTCCCAAACAGGTCTTTTCCTCTCAGTGTCTTCAATTTCTTTCGCAACTCAAGGAATTGATCCTTCATTTCATCCATTTTCTCATAAACATTTGGGCCCTCAGACAACTCAGAATGGTAGATGGTGTCCTCAACACGAGGCAATGTATGAACAATTGGAGGTGGCACAAACATGACCGGGCTAGATGCCGGAATAGAAGCAAATATGGGTGCCAACCCTTCAGGCATGAAATTTGGTGGCATCCCCCACGGGAATCCAGCAGGCATAGTCAGACCAGATTGAGTAGCAGCAACAGGCATGGTTGAAGTAGCAACCTCGGAGATGACAGTCCTTTGGGGAGGAGTTGCGGGAGTTGGCGAAGACTGATTCTGCGCAGCAAGAACAGACTCCATCATAGCAGTCAGTCGGGCAATCTCATCTTTCAGTTCTTTATTCTCTTGTTCCAAATCCTCCATGATTCTGGGTTAATTGACGCGAATGTTGTATCGGTGAGTCAGCTTGGCTGAAGCACAGAAGAATAACCGATAAGACATATGGCGGAAGAAAACTTGCTATGCAAATGATGCACGAAATGCAATGTCTTATTTTATTTCATTTCAAGGAACATAAAAAATTCTATTTTCAAATATTTACATAATAACAATAATAACAATTTGATTGACCATAAAAATCTCTTTTATTCATATAATTTGGAAGGATTACACTGAGTACAATTTTAGAAACCAAAGTAAAAGTACAAGAGAAAAGGAAACTAATCATCCTAAGGATCCCCTAACAACAGTGTTAAATGATCTGATCATTGGTGCGTATTTCCTTCGGATGCATCGGATCTCGGACTCAAAAGATGTCTTCATCTGAGCCTTCTCAAGGACAAGATGATCAACAATCTTCTTCCAAGCATCGGAAGGCTGAGGCATACTAGAGGAAGATGAACCCTATGGCTCTCTCTATCTCTTCACTTCTCGGTCTTCAAGAAGTTCAATAAGTGCGTCTTTGTCCTTTGACTCAAGCTGTAACTCCTCATGCTTTCGGCTCAAATCATGGAACCGCTCTTCCCACATATCTCTCTCTTGCTTCATCTTAGCAAGTGCGTCTTCCAACTCCTCTACATCTTGGTTAGGGAGAGTTAATCGCTCAACCACAACCAATGACATAGGTCTCTCACATGCATACGTCATCTTCAACTCCAAAGCTCTCTTCTTCACCCAAGTAGTGTAAGCTTCCAAAGCTACACAGTTACGCAGATCAAGCTCGGATCTCCCTTTCGTATGCACATTATGCCAAGCATGTATCATATTCTACTTCAAATGTTGGGGATCTTTACCCTGTTGATAGAAAATACCTTCTAACTGAGTGTTATTAGGTTTGTCTCTCAAGGGGAACCCAAGTCGACTACGAGACAAAGCAGGGATGTAGTTGATTCCTCCTTGTGTACCAATGGGTGACACATTAGAGAATTCACCACAACTGCCAATGATATCCAAGTTACCCAATGCAGAGTCATACCAAACAATATCATCATTAGTGAGGGATATATGTCTCTAAGACCACCGTAGACATTGCTTGTTCTCCATAAAAGCAGGTGTCTGAGGCAAGTGCGAAATAAACCACTTGTACAAAAGAGGAATACATCACACAATAATCCCACCACATTTATAATTCCTCAAGTGAAAAGAGAAATGCATATCCCCCAACAGAGTAGGAACGGGATTCCTAATTAAGAAGATTCTAATGGCGTTAACATCAACAAAACCGTCAATGTTATGGAACAAAGCTAAACCATAGATGAGTAACACAAAGATGGCTTCAAAAGCATCCACACTACCGGCTTGAGAAAAGACAATAGCTTTCCCAATGAGGAACATAGAAGTCAACCCAAACATTCCTCCTTTCTTAACCCAATGATCCTCAATCTCAAACTTCTTCAGATGAAGAGTGTAATGGTAAATTCATGACCATTAAGCTATGGATAAACTTAACGTCAATAAAACCATAGTCGCCACCGCGCTTTTATTGTTTCAAAAGGAAAAGGGAAAAGTACAAACAAAACCCAAAGATAAGAAGTTTTCAAATCAAAACTAATAAAATGCCAGAGATTACAGGTAAGGGGGTTGGTTACACAGAGGGAAGGTGTTAGCACCCAAAGTGTCCTAGGTACACCTAGGGAGCCCTTTTTTATGTGTGTATGTGTGTTTGGTATAAAAGATGTTTGAAATAAATAGAGTGTGGGGATGAGAAAAGAATTCATTAATTATATTTTTTGTGTTTGACAAGACCTTCGGACTTGTGCCTACGTACCAACCAAAAAATGAGGGATCAAAACCTCATACTTCGTGGTATCAATTTCAAAAATGAGTGGATTGATTTTAATCAAAATTAAAGTTTAAAAGAGGCACAAAGGGCCTAAATAGTTTGAATGAGTGTTAGTTTTTTTTGTCTTTTGAAATTTTAAGTCAATATGGTTAAGTTCATTTACAAATTTGATTAAGAAAAGAGTTTAAAGATCCAATGGCATAAGGCCAAAGTTTCTAATTTGCAATAATGTCTATATTTGAAATCACAAGCAAAGAATGTTTTTGAAAGAGGGGAGAGATTTTGAAATTTTAGAAGTGGGAGAAGATGAAGACACTAATCCTAAGCATAAAATTAAAAATTAAAAGTTAAAAAGATCTGACCAATGGGATGCGATCCAACAGACAAGAGTGTCATATAGAAAACCCACTTTCCCTTTGGACTTTGAATCAAGAAATATCAACAAGCAAATAGCAATATGAAGGGCAAGGCATCAAATAAAGATATCCACATCCAAGCAAGCAACTTCATAGCTATCAGTCTTTTTTACCTTCTTATGCACCAGATGAAATACTCCTTGATTAACTCAGAATAAGGCACTAGACACAGGTTCAGAGTAACAGTTACATAAAGACCATGTAGTAGATGAATTCATGTAGATCCAATACTTGCATCAGATGAAAGCTCAAATCACAATAACTTGGTCTCAGAAATGTTGGCATTGGCCAAGTCCTTTTGCATAGGGAATGTTGCCTAATTCAAAGTCCAGAAGCTCATATCAAATCCAACAGTCCACACAAACATTTTTTAGGGTTTTTGTTGTTTATTAAGTATTTTAAGGTCCTAAGACCACAAACACAAACAAGATACACAAACAAGTATATACAATCACAATATATGGCTCAAATGAGCAAAGTGAAAATGACATAAACATAAACAAGTTGAATGACATGTAAATGACAAATGGGATGGTAAATGACTTGAATTTCAATTGCATAAAGTAAATGACTTGAAAGATAAAAGCAGCATTAATAAAAGTTATTCAAATGTTTGTTTATTAGATGTTAGTGGAGTATTGCTTTTTAATTGATCAAGTTATTATTTGGAGAACACTCAACCCTCTATTCACAAGCATGGATCCTTGAACCAAGACATCTTCCAAAGGAAGGAAAAAAGGCCAAGTTTCTACATAATATCATGAAAGGGGGGAGACTTACAATCTCACTTACTATAATGCTATGCATTTGGATCAAAATTTAGCTCTATGTTAAGCAATCGTCATTGGACTTATGTAGAAGTCACAACTATCTGAGGTTGGGCAATAGAAATTTTGGTGTTAATGCATGTTAAAGATATGGTATAATGGACCATACTCCTAAGACATACCATACACAGAAAAGAAAAAAAAATATCAAAGGATAGACTTATGTCATCCATACTTGTATTGGTTCATCTAACACAAAGTTATTGATGAACCAATAAGCCTTAGGATATTGAGACTTCATTGGTCAATGGAAAGGATGAGAGAGAATGAGATTGAAGATGAAGAGGGAGGGGGGATAATAGACACACAAATTGGTCATGGGATGAATTTTATCAAATTAAAAGCATTCATTCATTTTGGGAGATGAAATGTACATTTCATCAATCCCCTAAATCTAATGATTTTAACTAAACAAAAGTCAAATCACCCTTGACCAAGGCCCAAACAGATAGTCAAACTTCACAAGTCAATAAAAATGGCTCAACATAATTTCTACACAATTAATCAATTAAAAATAAAATTAAAAATGCATTTAAATTAAAATATGGTTTGGTTAAAACCTAAATCCTCTTCAAAACACCAAATAAATGGCCAAGACATTTATCCTAGGTCAAACAAGGTCAAATGACCTTAGACAAAAAAAATCATAATTTCTGAAAAGTCACAAGTATTTTTAAACAATTAAAAATATGCACAAAAACAATTAATTCATGAAAAATATCAAAATTATTCCAAAAAAATAATTTTAATTCAGAAAATGATAGAGAAAAGTATTTAAAGAATTTTGGTGAAAGTCCCATATTTTTTGGATTAAAAATGAAGTTAATATGAATTAATTAAAATAAAAGGATTAAACACAAAAATAAAAAAATAAAAAAAAGCAGGGCCATCAGATCTCCCTCATTAATTAAGGTGGCAGATCTAATGGTCAAGCGCGCGTGTTCCACAAACACCTTAGTCAACTGCGCCACACGCTTGGTAATGAAATTGGACGCGTGAGATTAAAACATGAGAACCAGATCAGATGACCTGGATTGATCCAGCACACCACCGGAGCCCTAGCTCCGGTCATCTTCTCCAGTGAGGACCATCGGACTGGTCCAACCAAAACCTTATGAAAAATGAAAAGTGAATACACTAATTTGAAGGAAAAATGCTCAGGAGCACAAATCTGCCCCCAATTTTCTCCAATTCCAAGTATATAAAAAGATACAAGGATTTTAATTTTGAGGATCATGAACTGAGTTGCTTCGATTTGACCTCAAAGCAATTCAATCTTCTTGCCTACATTGATAGGACTTCAGATAACCAAAAATCACAAAGAATGGTGAAGAATTTGGGGAGAATCAAACATAATAAAATTCTAAAAATTCACCTTCAATGGAGCTTTAGAATGGCACGATCTTGATTCCAATTGTGCCTGGCCTTGCTTCAGATGCTTGTTGGAAGTGATTAGGATCAAGAAAAGGTCTGGACTCTTGGAGTTTCAATCTCAAAACAAATGGAGTTTTGAAACTTGATTTTCAAAGAAAACCTTTAAGATTATCGTTCAATGGTGAGGGTTTGGGATTGCAGGTTCAAAGCTTGGGCATGAGGTCCTTAATTCTGATCAATGAGGGTCTTATTTATAACCAAGGAGATTCGTTTACACACACTTCCAAATTTGGAAAATTTTGAGAAATTCCCTTGCATGGTTGCAAGGGCATGTGATAGGCCTATCAAGTGATGCAATTAGGTCCAAAAATGAGTGAGGATCATGCTGAAATCATGTTACAAAGCCATGCAATCGTGTATGAAAAGTGGAAGTGGAAATCATCCAAATGGTTCTTCACATTGCAAGCAAACGCAAGTCTTTAATCCTTTGGCCAAATGAGATGATCTTGGATTCTTTGGAAAGGTGAGATCAAGGGGAACAACTTTCATGTAGGACACTTTTTCATTTGAAGCTTGGATCATGATTAATTTTGAGGTGGAAGTTTGGGAAATCAAACATATTTGAAAAATTTCTAAGTCCCAAGTCGAATGTTCACTTCTTCCATCTTGAATAACTTTTCCTATGGACTTCGAATGAGAAAATATCATTCATAAAAGTTGTAGCTCTTTCAAACCTCTTCAATTTGGTCAGAAACTTGACCTCATTTAGATTTGGCATGAAGGAGTTATGCATTTTAGAAGTTGAGGAAAATCACTTGTTCAATGGTATTAGCCCAAAATGACCTATAATGTTTCCTCTTGGCACATGCATTTGAAAGTTGAATTTGAACTTCCTCCAAACATAAAAGTTGAATTAGACATCTTGAATTTGATCATGGGATTTGAATTACTTTCATCTCATAAAAATTGAGCAAGTTATGGTCTTGGAAAGTTGACCTTCAAACTAGGGTTCAGACAAAATTACCTATAATCGTTTATCATAAAAAATGACTTTCCAATAAAAAATAGATCTTTACTTCAACATTAAAGTTGTTTGGAATGTAATTTTTAGTGAATTTTCTCTTGGAATCATTTTCATATGACAAAACGTGTAGGAGATAGGGTCTAGAGAACCCCAGTTTTGACCAGTTGACTTTCTCTGGTCAACCACCATGAACCATCTTGCTAGCTTGACATTATCTTGACTTTTGGGACTCATGGAGGATAATATATGTGTAATATTATGATATATGAAGTATACCTTGAAATATTTGATCAATTGTAGAAGAAACTTGTTGAAGAAGTCACACAAGATACCCAGATGAATTAGGGTTTCCAAGGCAAACAAACTCCAAACTCTTGATGATTTCTTGATCAAAATGATATGTGAATATCATGGGGATACATATATGATGCTTAGAACCAATGTGAACCAATTCTTGATTATTCTCCTTACATTGAGGGTCTTAAACCCTAGATATGAACTTGATGGAGCATAGGTGAGCATGCACATTACCTACAAAAGCAACAAACTATACATTGACATATTTTTGGTATTTGGGTTAGTAAATAATGGAAAAAAAAGTATGATAAAATCAAATGTGCTTGATGATCTCTCCCAATGCAAACCCAATGAATGAGGGGTAAGGAGGATGCCAATGTGTGATCCCTATGTTAATGCATGTGATGAGATAGCATGAGGGATCTTAGGGTCAAAATTGGGGTCTTACAAAGAGCTTCAGCTATGATATGATATCTGGCAATCTCCTCCAATCCACTAAAAGGCATTTTGTCAGAAACAGGTATTCCCAAGAGATGGGCATACTCCTCTAACGTAGGCATAAACTGATAATCGGGAAAAATGAAGCAACGGTAGAGAGGATCATAAAATTGAACCAACACACTCAAGAGTCCTTCAACCACATCAGCAGATAACACAGATAAAAGCTTCCCATGACGTTGCTTGAAGTCCAAGGGATCTAATACAAAGGATGACAACTTCCTTAGCTCTTTCAAATCAAGACATCTGAAACTGTACTTCTTAGTGTTCCTTCGTCCATAATCCATGGTCTGAAAATATTTGCAAACAAAACCTCAGTTCCTTGAAGTTAGTTTTTGTGTGATGAATGTTATGATGCGCATGAATGCATGAATGCAACAATCACAAATAAGGGATCATGCACAAGGAAAACAAACAAAGGTCAAGGGACGAATCAAGTGATTGTCAAGATCAATCATCCACTTTGGTGGATTATGGTTTTCACCTTATCAACAACAAAGTTCTCAAGAGAAACTCGTCTGAGTGTAGTATCACGTAACAACTGTATTCAAGTCTACACTTGAACAGTCTCTGCACTACGTACTAAATAGGCCAAGTTGGGTTAAATATTCTACGGTCCTCAGCATCTCAGACCCCAAATCAAAGAAAGTAATGTCTAACCACAAATAACTTGTGTGACATCAATAGCTCAAAAAGGGTCTCCATTAAGTAGATGGGTCTCAAGCCAACTTGTTAAGGACTACTCCACACAAGTCGAACATGACTATACCATCCTCCTATCTTAATTACACTAAAGTTCGGGTTAGAACTTATCTCACCACTCAAAGATCACCAGGCACAACAAGCAGATTATATCATACAAACAAGGATACAAACATCAAATATACAATTATATACACATAATAAATTATGCTAAACCCACAGAGGACTATTCCCCAACAGAGTCACCACTTAATTTTTGTAGTAGTAAATTCATGACCATTAAGCTATGAATAAACCTAACGTCAATAAAACCAGAGTCTCCACCGCGCTTTTATTGTTTCCAAAGGAAAAGGGAAAAGTACGAACAAAACCCAAAGATAAGAAGTTTTCAAATCAAAACTAATAAAATGCCAAAGATTACAGGTAAGGGGGTTGATTACACAGAGGGAAGGTGTTAGCACCCAAAGTGTCCTAGGTACTCCTAGGGAGCCCTTTTTTATGTGTATGTGTTTTTGGTATAAAAGATGTTTGAAACAAATAGAGTGTGGGGATGAGAAAAGAATTCATTGATTATATTTTTGTGTTTGACAAGACCTTCGGCCTTGTGCCTACGTACCAACATAAAAATGAGGGATCAAAACCTCGTAGTTCGTGGTATCAATTTAAAAGTGAGTGGATTTATTTTAATCAAAATTTAAGTTTAAAAGAGGCACCAAGGGCCTAAAAATTTGGACGGGTGTTAGTTCTTTTTGTCTTTTTGAAGTTCTAAGTCAATATGGTTAGATCCATTTACAAGTTTGATTAAGAAAAGAGTTTAAAAATTCAATGGCATAAGGCCAAAGTTTCTAATTTGGAATAAGGTCTAGGTTTTGAAATCACAAGCAAAGAAATTTTTTGAAAGCGGGGAGAGATTTTGAAATTTAAGAAGTGGGAGGAGATGAAGAGACTAATCCTAAGCATAAAACTAAAAGTTAAGGGTTGAAAAGATCTTACCAATGGGATGCAATCCAACAGACAAGAATGTCATATAGAAAACCTACTTTCCCTTTGGACTTTTGAGTCAAGCAATAATCAACAAGAAATTAGCAATATGAAGAGCAAGGCATCAAATAAAGATGGCCATATCCAAACAAGCAACTTCACAACTAACAGTCTTCTTTATCTTCTCATGTAGCAGATGAATTCAAGTGGATCCCAATACTTGCATCATATGAAAGCTCAAATCACAATAACTTGGTCTCAAAAATGTTGGCATTGGCCAAGTCCCTTTTGCATATGGAATGATGCCTAATTCTAAGTCCAAAAGTTCAGAACAAATCGAACAGTCCACACAAACATTTTTTTAGGGTTTTTTTTGTTGTTTATTAAGTATTTTAAGGTCCTAAGACCACAAACACAAACAAAATATATACAATCACAATATATGGCTCAAATGAGCAAAGTGAAAATGGCATAAACATAAACAAGTTTAATGATATGTAAATGACAAAGAAAATGGTAAAGGAATTGAATTTAAATTGCATAAAGTAAATGACTTGAAAGTAAAGCAAGGTTAATAATAGTTAGTGTTATTCAAAGTTAATTAGATGTTAGTGGAGTTTTGCTTTTCAATTGATGAAGTCATTCTTTGGAGAACACTCAGCCCTCTATTCACAAGCATGGATCCTTGAACCAAGACTTCTTCCAAATGAAGGAAAAAAGGTCAAGTTTCTACACAATACCATGAAAGGGGGGAGACTTACAATCTCACTTACTTGAATGCTATGCCTTTAGGGTCAAATGTAGCTCTATGTTAAGCAATCGTAATTGGACTTATGTAGAAGTCCCAACTATCTAAGGCCGGGAAATAAAAATTTAGGTGCTAATGCATGTTAGATATTTCCTATAATGGACCAAACTCCTAAAACATACCACACACTAAAAGAAAAAAGATCAAGGGATGAACCTATCTCATCCATACTTGTATTGGTTTATCTAAAACAAGGTTATTGATGAACCAATAAGCCTTAGTATCTTGAGATTTCATTGGTCAATGAAAGGGATGGGAAAAAATGGGATTGAAGATGAAGAGGGATGGGAGATGAGAGAAACACAAATTGGTCATGGGAGGAATTTTATCAAATTAAAATCATTCATTCATTTTGTGAGATGAAATGTACATTTCATCAATCCCCTAAATCCAATGATTTTAACTTAACAAAAGTCAAATCAACCTTGTCCAAGGCCCAAATACATAGTCAAACATAACAAGTCAATAAAAATGACTCAACATAATTTCTATACAATTAATCAATTAAAAATCAAATTAAAAATGCATTTAAATTAAATTTAGTTTGGTCAAAACCTAAAACCTCTTCAAAACACCAAATAAATGGCCAAGAGATTTATCCTAGGTCAAACAAGGTCAAAGGACCTTAGACAAAAAAATTCATAATTTTTGAAAAGTCAGAAATATTTTTAAACAATTAATTCATGAAAAATATCAAAATTAATCTAAAAAATAATTTTAATTCAGAAAATGAAAGAGGAAAATATTTAAAGATTTTTGGCGAAAGTCCAATATATTTTGGATTAAAAATAAAATTAATATGAATTAATCAAAATAAATGGATTAAATGAAAAATCAGAAAATATGGAAAATCAGGGGCCATCAGATCTCCCTCATTAATTGAGGTGGCAGATCTGATGGCCACGCGTGTGCTATCCATGGTGGACTTGAGTTAAAGCGTCACACGTGTGGTAATTAAAAGCAAGGGTCCTGATTAAACTGTGGAACCAATATCAGATGGTCTAGGCAATGCCAGCACACCACCGGAGCCCTGGCTCTGGTCATCTTCTCCGGTGATCACCCCCGGTCTGGTACAAGCTCAACTTCATGGAAAATAAAAAGTCAATACACTAATTTGAAGGAAAAATGCCCAGGCGCACGAATTTGGCCTCTATTTTCTCCAATTCCAAGTATATAAAAAGATATAGGGATTTGAATTTTGAGGATCATGAACTGAGTTGCTTCGATTTGACCTCAAAGCAACTCAATCTTCTTGCCTATATTGATAGGACTTCAGACACCCAAAAATCACAAAGAATGGTGAAGAATTGAGAGAGAATTTAAGAGATGACATTTTTTGAAAAATCACCTTCGAATTGATCCAATTTCACTTGATCTTGATCTCGATTTGCTTGCTTTCTCTTCCTCTTACTTTCATAAACCAATTAAGATGAAAAGGGAAGTGAATTTCTGGAGTTTGAACTTCCAAACAGAAGATGAAGTTCAAGCTCGATTTCAAGAGAAATCTTCAGAAATTCTATGGCAGTGAGGGTTTGGATTAGTCTAGCAAAACTTGGGCAGGGTGTTGATGTTAATTCTTAAGCCATGAGCTTGTTTAAATAGGCAATGGATTTGATTTTTGCACCACTTGAAATTTGGCCAAATTTAGAAACCTCCTTGCATGGGTGCATGGGCAATGATTTGGGCGTAAGGGCTAATGTAATCCAACTCCAATTCGTGTGCAAAGTGTACTGAAGTCATCATGTGGAAGCATGCAAAGAAGAATGATCATTTGAATCCAAATCTTGCCAAAACACTTCCCACAATGGAGCCATGCGCAAGTCCCTCAATTTTGATCCAAATGAGATGATCTTGGACTTTTTGGAAAGGTGAGATCAAGGGGACAACTTTCATATTGAAAACTTTTTCATTTGAAGCTTGGATCATGATGAATTTTAAGGTGGAAGTTTGGGAAATCAAACATATTTGAAAATATTCTAAGTCCCAAGTCAAATGTTCACTTCTTCCACCTTGAATAACTTTTCCTATGGACTTCAAATGAAAAACGTTCCTTCATCAAAGTTGTAGATATTTAAAACCTATTCAATTTGGTCACCAGATTGACCTTATTTGGATTTTTCATGAAGGAGTTATGCATTTTAGAAGTTGAGGAAAATCACTTGTTCAATGGTATTGGCCCAAAATGACCTATAATTCCTCTTGGAACATGCATTTTAAAGTTGATTTTGAACTTATTACAAACATAAAAGTTGAAGTAGACATATTTAATTTAATTATGGAATTTAAATGGATTTCATATCATAAAAATTGAGCAAGTTATGGTCTTGGGAAGTTGTCCTCCAAACTAGGGTTCAGACAAAATGACCTATAATCTTTCACCATAAAAGATGACCTTCCAAGTAAAACTAGATCTTGAATTCAACATGAAAGTTGTTTGGAATGTCATTTTGAGTAACGTTGCTCTTGGAATAATTTTCATATGACAATATTATAGAAGATAGGGTCTAGGGAACCCTAGTTTTGACTAGTTGACTTTCCTTGGTCAACCACCATGAACCAACTTGCTAACTTGACATTCTCTTGACTTTTGGGACTCATTGAGGATCAGATGAATTAGGGTTTCCAAGGCAAACAAAAATCCAAACTCTTGATGATTTCTTGATCAAAATAACATGTGAATATCATGGGGATCCGTATATGATGCTTAGAGCCAATTTGAACCATTTCTTGATTGAACTCCTTGCATTAGGGGTCTCAAACCCTAGATATAAGCTTGATAGAGCATAAGTGAGTATACACACTACCTACAAAAGTAACAAACTATACATTGACATATTTTTTTATATATTTTGGTTAGTAAATAATGAAAAACAAAGTATGATACAATAAAAAATGTGCTTTGTGATCTCTCCCAATGCAAACCCAATGAATGAGGGGTAAGGAGGATGCCAAGGTGTGATCCTGATCGGAAAAATAGCAAGTGTACTATTTTTACCGATGTAGTAATAAGGAGTTTATTCCCAGTATCGATCTCGAGGATTGCGTAGGAATTACTTATTTTAATTCGATTCTATTAAACAAAAGATAATGGTTGGGTTGTTGTGGAATTGAGAATAATAACACGAAAATAGTAAAAATAATTGATTAAGATAAAAGATGCTAGGGTGAGTGGTTGAGTTAGCCGGTTATGAGTTTGTCCTGATTTCCTTACTACCTATGATACCTTCAATCACCTAACCTCAGAATGCTCTTGCCTAACTCCTTACGCAAGAAACTATTAACCTACTAATTATTACTCAAATGTCCATTCAATTAATCATTGGTGTTAATCATACACAATATCAAAGTTTTCGGTGATTTACGAAAGTTACTAGTCCTAGATGATACATTCATAAACCCAATTGTGTGAAAACCCTAACAATACAGTCCTGTTATTGAAAGTCATAGATCAATTTGTATTTGTCCGATACAAAAGCATAATAACATCACACAATTGAATTGAAATACGTAACATAGTAATTAAGGAATCATCGGTTCAAATTCATAGCATACGATAACATCAGGATCACCCCCCTAGCATCAGGGGGTTTAGCCTCTCATAGTACTTAAAGAACTCATAAAGTAAAGATTAGACATTACAAAGAATTAGGAGAGTTTGATCTTCAATGGTGGCTACCCTTGAATCTCGTCGTCTTCGAATCCGTCGTATACGCTATCTTCTCCACTGTAATGCTTTCGTTCGTCTGTCAAAAGGTACCTTCTTCTTTCTCTTCCCAGCCTTCTTGTAGTTTCAGATGACCTTCTTCCAAGTTAAAGGTCCAAACTACCCTTACTGAGCAGAATCGGTTCAAACAGCAAAAATTAGGTTTTCCAAGCTGCGTTCAATCAACACGGCCGTGTGGTGGAACACGGGTGGCCGTGTTGTTCCTCAGGATTAATTTATTTTAACATCAGTTACAGTAGCATCAACACGGGCCGTGTCCCTACACATGGGCGCCCGTGTTAATGCACTGTTTTAATCAACACGGCCGTGTGGTGGCACACGGGTGGCCGTGTTGATCTCTATTTTCTGCTTCATCTTTTTCTCTGCTTGACCAACAACACGGCCGTGTGGTGGCACACGGGTGGCCGTGTTGACCTGCTGTTCTGTCATATTTTCGTCCTTCAGAGTGTCCAGAACTTCACCATTCTTGCTTTTAAACCTGGCACAATGACACTACCCAAACGAAGCATAAACGAGATCTTTTTGACATAAATTCGTAATCGAATGTAATGTAATATCAAACCAACAGAACATGATACTTGACTCAAATGCAACTAAAAACAAACATAAATCTTACCAAGGTGATGAAAATATGTCGGATTAGCGGCGGGAATTCAATGGAAATGGTGACCGATCACAACCCCAAACTTGTCTCATTGCTTGTCCTCAAGTGATGTATTGAGTCCAAACAAAGGTCACCCCCAAATTCGTTTTCCACAATGCCACCTAGTCTTTCACATTCATGTTCTTCCTTTCCAATCGAGTTTCAGGTCTCTCCGATTCAGGCAGTTTACCACATTTTCACATTCGAAACCTCTTCACCTGCAAGCTTTTCACACACTCACAATATCTCTCAGGGTTAGGTGTGTACACTCACAGCACGGTATACAATATCAGACTCTTAACTTTGAATACATTCTAATGTCACCACCACAGCAGATTCCACACACTTTTTGAGGTCTTTTTAGGTTGTAACGGGGCTTGGGTACGGTGGGATAAACAACAAAATGGATAACAGAGGGTTTTTGAACTCGGTAGTCATGTTGTGTACTTTTTCTTTCTTTTCTCTTTTTCGTGCATCACGGATACTCTGGGGTAAAAACTCTTTTGACTCTTTTGCTACTCAAATTTTCCGAGCATTTTATATCTGTTAGAGTCTAAGGTCTCGGCAAGTGCATTTTTCTCTTTTCTTTTTCTTTTTCTTTTTTTATTTTTTTTTAAAGAAGATACATACTATTTCTCTTTTTGTATGATCTCATCTTATTTTTGTATGATCTCATCTTATGCACTTGCCTTCTCTTTCAAGATTTCCACCCCAAACTTAGTTTTATTGCACATTTTGCACTTCACACAATCATACCGAGTTATGACACAAAAGGAAATGGATGATTAAAAGTTAACAGGGGTTTTATGATGAATAATGCTTAACGTTAACATGGGGTTTACAATGAACAAAATGGCTAAGGCTCAATGGGGTTTTACGAAGGGAAGCATACATATAGGGATGGCTAGAAAGGCCCTGGCTAAACAAACAACTTGCCTCAGTGTGTGTTGTCATGCTGTGACGTGTCAACAGAACATACGCAAAATCAGAGTGATAAAGTCATACCTGGCTGAACTCTCATGTTGATATTTCGTGTTTGGCTTTTTGTGATCTCACCATGTTGGTTAGCTTGCAAGCTCTGAAGTCTCTTCGTGTTATGTGGTTCTTTCCTGACTTGGTCTTTCCATACCGCTTTCTTGGTCCGGTGTCCCCAAAATGTGTCCGACTTCTTTTCTCAAGGTTGCATCAACTTCCGGGGTGCCTTATCAGCCTTAGTTTGAGGGGTGTCATTCATCCACTACCATTGACCCCGGGCTCGTCCAACCGTTTCTCATCACCCTGTACACTCCAAAAGACAGAAAACAGACAAAACAAACAAACATACTAATATAATGATAACATAACTAAAACAAAATAAATTGAAAGAAAATAAAACATGAAAAGCGAAAAACCCCCCCACACTTGAACTAAACATTGACCTCAATGTTTACAGTCAAACGCGAAGGGGACTTACAGTGCTCACTGTTGAGGAGGAGGCGGAGGATCGTGTGGAAAATGCAACATCAGATGTTGCATCATGGCCTGCATATCATCCATGACTATCCCTTGCCGGAACAGTTCCACACTCTGTCTATCAAGTTCCGCACCTTGCCTGGTCTGCTCGGTGCGGAGAGTTCCCATCTCTGTCTGGATCCAACCCCACTGATCCTGCGACATAAAGGAAGAGCCTTCACCCGGTAGGCTCGAATCATGTGGGGGCGGCATACCGTGGGTCTCATCTTCTTCCATGTGCTCACCTGAGAGATCATGGTCCAACTGTGCATCTTCCCCTTCCGCTTGGGCTGAACCTTTCTTGATGCTCCTGTTGGTCAAACAAAATGCCATGATTGTTTGTAGAGCGTCTAACCCGTTGCTTTGGTCGAGAGGACGTGGCCACCTCCTTTTCCTTGCTTGCACGCTTTGGAGGCATAATGTACCTGACAACAATTTCTCAACAATTCGACGAAAAGGTTAGTGAAATCGGCAACCGTCACTGTGTAGAGGACAGCAAGGGGAACACTTTTTGTGAAGGTGATTTGATGTGAAAGTGAGTGGAGCAAGGAGAAATTTGAAGCTTAGTATGATGGAACCTAGGTTAGCAATGGAGGAAGAGGGAGAAAGAGGTTTCCAAAATCAGAAAAAATAGGAATGAGTGGTGTGGAAGAGATATAAAAGCAAGTAGGGCCTACAATTGAAAATACCCAAAACCAAAATTTTTGAAATTTTTACCCGTTACCAACAACACGGCCGTGTCTATCCACACGGGCACCCGTGTGAATTTTCTGTTTTAATTCACACGGCCGTGTGCTAGCACACGGGTGTCCGTGTTAACTTACTGTTTTAAACAACACGGCTGTGTTAATCCACACAGGCACCCGTGTGAATTTTCTGTTTTAATTCACACGGCCGTGTGTCAGCACACGGGTGACCATGTTGATGCCCCTGTTTTCACATTTTCTGAATTCGGAAATGCTTCTTTGGTCTGGCATCCTGTCACTGCGACTCGAGTATGACTCTGGTATTCTTTCTCCTTACCTGCAACACATGTCCCACCCCTACAAAAAGAAACGACAAAAACAAACAAAATAAGTTAGCAATCGAACACGTGGGTTGCCTCCCACGAAGCGCTTCGTTTAACGTCGCATGGCTCGACGGTTGCCCACCTCATTAGGTGAGGCGCATCTGGTCAACCCGGTTGTTGGCCTCTGTAATATGGCTTCAGCCTCTGGCCATTTACCTTGAAGATATCTCCATTGTCTTGGTTCCTAATCTCTATTGCCCCGTGTGGAAAAACCTTATGCACGACAAATGGTCCGGACCACCTGGACTTTAATTTCCCAGGAAACAACTTGAGCCGCGAATTGAACAACAACACCAATTGTCCTTCCCAGAAATCTTTCCTGATGATTCTCTGATCATGCCACTTCCGAGTTTGCTCCTTATACATCTTTGCATTCTCATATGCCTGATTACGAAATTCTTCTAACTCATGAAGTTGAAGAATTCGGGATTCACCGGCTTTTACAAGATCACAATTTAAGAATTTGGATGCCCAAAAGGCTTTGTGCTCCAATTCCAAAGGAAGATGACAAGCCTTACCATAAGTTAGCTGGTACGGAGACATACCAATTGGTGTTTTAAAAGCGGTTCGGTACGCCCATAGCGCGTCATCCAGTTTGATTGCCCAATCTTTCCGTGAAGCACTAACTGTTTTTTCCAAAATCTTTTTAATTTGCCGATTCGACACTTCAACTTGCCCACTCGTTTGGGGATGATACGGTGTGGCAATTTTGTGCTTCACATTATATTTCTTTAATAAGTTCTCCATGAGCTTATTCAAGAAATGTGTTCCTTCATCACTGATCAGTGCTCGAGGCACACCAAACCTGGAGAAGATATTTTGTTTAAGGAAGCTTACCACTGCTCTAGCGTCATTAGAGGGGAGAGCTACGGCTTCCACCCATTTTGAGACGTAGTCCACAGCCACCAGAATATAATTCTTCCCAAATGAGGGTGGAAATGGTCCCATAAAGTCTATTCCCCAGACATCAAACAATTCCACCTCAAGCATGCCTTTTTGAGGCATCTGATTCTTTCGAGAGATATTTCCTGTCCGTTGACATCTGTCACACTCTTTCACCACTACTTGGGCATCCTTAAACAACGTGGGCCAGTACAACCCGGATTGGAGGACTTTTGCGGCTGTCCTGTCTCCACTAAAATGTCCCCCATAGTCTGAGTCATGACAAGCCTTCAACACTTCATTTTGTTCTTCCTTCGGGACACATCGACGAATTAGTCCGTCTACCCCTTTCTTATACAAGAATGGTTCGTCCCACAAATAAAACCTGCAATCATGAAGAAACTTTTTCTTTTTGTTATAATCAAAATCGTCAGGATTTATACCACCTACCAAGTAGTTTGCATAGTCCGCAAACCAAGGAACACCCACCACCGCGAGGATTCTTTCTTCTATAAACTCATCCTTTATGGGATAGTCCTCTTCCGTCTCTTCAATCGGAGACATTCGAGATAGATGGTCAGCCACGGTGTTTTCACACCCCTTTTTATCTCGAATTTCAAGGTCAAATTCTTGCAACAACAGGATCCATCTGAGCAGCCTTGGCTTTGAGTCCTGTTTAGAAAAAAGATATTTCAATGCAGCCTGGTCAGTATAAACAATTACCTTCGTTCCCAACAAGTATTGCCTAAATTTGTCAAAGGCATAAACCACAGCCAGTAACTCCTTCTCTGTGGTTGCATAATTCATTTGGGCTGGATTCAACACATGGCTAGCATAGTAGATGACGTGAAGGCGTTTGTCTTTTCTTTGCCCCAAGACAGCCCCCACTGCTATATCGCTCGCATCACACATTATCTCAAAGGGTAGAGACCAATCAGGCGAGATCACTATAGGAGCAGACACCAATTTATTTTTCAGAGTCTCGAAGGCTTCGTTACACTTCGTGTCAAACAGAAACGGAGTATCCTTCACAAGCAGGCTAGTCAAAGGTTTTGCGATCTTGGAGAAGTCTTTGATGAACCGCCGATAGAATCCTGCATGTCCCAAGAAACTCCGTATACCTTTCTCGTTCACAGGATGCGGGAGATTGGCGATCACTTCCACTTTTGCCTTGTCAACTTCTATCCCTTGATGGGAAATTTTATGACCAAGCACGATCCCTTCTCTCACCATGAAGTGACATTTTTCCCAATTCAGAATTAGATTGGTTTGTTGACACCTTTCCAGCACAAGTGATAGATTATACAAACAATTTTCGAAAGAAGATCCAAAAACCGAAAAATCATCCATAAATACTTCCATGTGCTTTTCAAGCATGTCGGAAAATATGGATGTCATGCACCTCTGAAATGTTGCGGGTGCGTTGCATAACCCAAATGGCATTCTTCTATAAGCAAAGATTCCGTATGGGCATGTGAATGCTGTTTTTTCTTGATCCTCCGGTGCCACAGCAATTTGGTTGTACCCTGAGTATCCATCCAAAAAACAGTAGAAATCATGACCTGCTAATCTTTCCAACATCTGATCGATAAAAGGTAAAGGAAAGTGGTCCTTCCTTGTAGCAGTGTTCAGTCTTCTATAGTCTATGCAAACTCTCCATCCTGTAACAGCACGGGTGGGGATCAACTCATTTTTTTTCATTTTTTATCACCGTTGTCCCTCCCTTCTTTGGTACCACATGAACTGGGCTTACCCATGAACTGTCAGATATTGGGTAAATTAACCCTGCATCTAAAAGTTTCACGACCTCCTTGCGAACAACTTCTTTCATGGCTGGATTCCTTTCAAATCGTCCATCGCCCACCCAATAGCACCTTTGTATTTTTTTAAGACTTTGATTAGCTCTCCTTCTTGTGTTTCTCTCAAACCTGAATTAATGATTGTTGGACATTTTTCCTCATTGTCAGGAAAAACATATTTGAGATGTTCAGGTAATTGTTTCAACTCTATCCCCTTTTTTACATCCTGTTTTGATTCTGGAGATGTTTTGGGTCAAAGTTCCTCCCAACGTTGCGGTCGGGAACGAGCCCAAGGCGGTTGTTCCTTTAACATTTCTACCACTTCGGATTCTTCCTCATCAATTCCTTCAGTATCTTCTACGATAGATAAACTTAAAACTCTCTCCAAAGGAAGCCTGGGTGTTGTAATCTGCATAGATTGAGCAAAAACCGTATCTAGCACTTCAATACTTTTACTCGCCCCTTCGTCCTCTTTGAATTTCATGGTATCCCTCGCATCAATTTTGAGCTTTTCATCGTAAACTTTGAGGGTCATGGTTCCTTCTTCAATGTATATCATGCATCTTCCAGTTTCTAGGAACGGTCTTCCCAATATGAGAGGAATCTCTTCATCTTCCGGCATCTCAAGTATCACAAAATCCACCGGAAATACAAATTTATCAATCTTTACCAGAACATCTGTTGCTATACCATATGGTCTTTTCATAGAATGATCCGCAAACTGCAATGTCATGCGAGTATCCTGCACCTCCCCTAACCCAAGTTTTTTGTAAATTGAGAGGGGCATTAGACTCACACTTGCTCCTAAATCGATCAGTGCTTTCTTGAAGGATCTATCTCCAATGCTACATGGAATAGTGACTGCACCTCTATCTTTTTTCTTCATCGGAATTTTGAGGCCCTGCAAAATAGCACTACAAGTTTCAGTTAGCATGACTGGTTCACTGTTGATCGATCTTTTCTTTGATATGATGTCTTTCATGAATTTGGCGTAGATCGGCATCTGTTCCAGAGCTTCGGCAAAAGGTATGTTGATCTCGAGCTTCTTGAATAATTCTAAGAATTTCTCAAAAAAAAATCATGGAGATCTTTCTTCTTTGTTCTTGTCGGAAAAGGGAGAATGATCTTTGGTTTTTGTTTCTCTTGCTGGCTTGTCGGCTCGACTAACACTTCTTCAGTCTGTTTTGGCTCTTCTCTAATCTCCAAGTCAACTTCCAACAATCCCTCTTCTTCAACCTGCTCGTCAACTTGTGGTTCCTTAGCCTTTCCTTTTCTGGTGACCACAGCTTTAATGTGACTTTGATCACGGGGGTTAACGATTGTCCCACTAGGAAGCGTGCCAGGTGCATGGGAATTTGACGCTAACTGTTGGGCAATTTGACCCATCTGAATATCAAGATTTTTTATTGATGTTGTGGTGTTCTTCTGATTATTTCGAGTTTCTTCCTGGAATTGGATGTTGTGAGCTGCCATTTTTTCAATTGCGATCTCCCAATCTGCTTTCTTAGGTACCTGTTGTTGCGGCTGCTGATATTGATTTTGATATTGACTATGTGCCAGCTGTTGCACGTTCCCTCTTTGATCTTTCCATGCAAAGTTGGGATGATTTTTCCACCCTGAATTGTACGTGTTGGAATAGGGATTGTTCTGCTTTAAAAATTTTATATCTTCGATTTGCTGCGGTGTTGCAAAACAATGAACAGTATTGTGTGGTCCATTGCAGATGTCACACACTTCACTCGGTGTCTGTTGCACTTGAGCAACTTTCTGAGCACCTATGTTTAGTGCTTTCAGCCTTTTCTCTACCTCTGCAGCAACAGCTTCTTCAATTTTCACCTGTTTATTTGTTTCCAGATTCAAGTCAATAACTGCAGATTTGCTTGACACCCTGTCATATAACTCTAAATGCTCGTTCGAGGCAATAGCTTCAATTATCTTCTTCATACCGGTGGCTGTTGCAAAGTTGGCTGAGCCACCAGCTGCTGAGTCAAGGATTTGTCTTGTTTGGATTCGAAGACCATTGACGAACATTTGCATTTGTTCAGTTTCATCCATGTTGTGGGTAGGACAAGCCACTAGGATTCTCTTGAATCGTTTATAGGCATCTCCTAGTGACTCACCTTCTTTCTGTTTGAAGTTTAAGATCTCATATCTTTTCCGCAATGACACAAATGCGGGAAAATACTCTTGCAAGAATGATGTTTCCATGTGCTCCCATGTAGTGATACTACCAGCAGGTAAGGAATAAAACCACTCTTCAGCCTCATCTGCTAAAGTGAATGGGAACATACGAAGTCGGACTGCTTCTTCGCTATGTCCCGGCATTTTTAGTGTTGTGCTCATGGTTAGAAATCTTTGCAGATGCTTGTTGGCATCTTCATTCACTCTTCCAGAGAAGGACCTTCTTTCGAGTTGGTTAATAGTGCTGGGATGCAGCTGGAATTGTTCCACAGTAACTGGTTGGTTGACAATTGTCATACGACCACCTGGGGTGTTGGTTCCCCCATAGTCACCGAGGAGTCTCTCTGGTGGTGGTGGATTAGCAGCCATGATTTCAGGAACTGTTTCCGTATCTGAATCCGAATTCTCTGAGTGCACTGAAACAACTTCTTCCTCCGTTTTCTCTTCTAATTCCAGTTTCTTTCTCTTAGCTTGTCGGAGTCGGGCGCGAAGGGTTCTTTCTGGATCTGCGTCAAAAGGAAAATCCGCTGAGGCCTTACCTCGCATAAACAAGTTAGACAAAAATTAGAATTGAATAACAAAATTGTCACAGATATTATTCTAGTTGGTAAGCAACAAAATTTCGATAGAATAGAATTTAAACTATGTAGTTTGGCAATCCCCAGCAACGGCGCCAAAAACATGATCGGAAAAATAGCAAGTGTACTATTTTTACCGATGTAGTAATAAGGAGTTTATTCCCAGTATCGATCTCGAGGATTGCGTAGGAATTACTTATTTTAATTCGATTCTATTAAACAAAAGATAATGGTTGGGTTGTTGTGGAATTGAGAATAATAACACGAAAATAGTAAAAATAATTGATTAAGATAAAAGATGCTAGGGTGAGTGGTTGAGTTAGCCGGTTATGAGTTTGTCCTGATTTCCTTACTACCTATGATACCTTCAATCACCTAACCTCAGAATGCTCTTGCCTAACTCCTTACGCAAGAAACTATTAACCTACCAATTATTACTTAAATGTCCATTCCATTAATCATTGGTGTTAATCATATAAAATATCAAAGTTTTCGGTGATTTACGAAAGTTACTAGTCCTAGATGATACATTCATAAACCCAATTGTGTGAAAACCCTAACAATACAGTCTTGTTATTGAAAGTCATAGATCAATTTGTATTTGTCCGATACAAAAGCATAATAACATCACACAATTGAATTGAAATACGTAACATAGTAATTAAGGAATCATCGGTTCAAATTCATAGCATACGATAACATCAGGATCACCCCCCTAGCATAAGGGGGTTTAGCCTCTCATAGTACTTAAAGAATTCATAAAGTAAAGATTAGACATTACAAAGAATTAGGAGAGTTTGATCTTCAATGGTGGCTACCCTTGAATCTCGCCGTCTTCGAATCCGTCGTATACGCTATCTTCTCCACTGTAATGCTTTCGTTCGTCTGTCAAAAGGTACCTTCTTCTTTCTCTTCCCAGCCTTCTTGTAGTTTCAGATGACCTTCTTCCAAGTTAAAGGTCCAAACTACCCTTACTGAGCAGAATCGGTTCAAATAGCAAAAATTAGGTTTTCCAAGCTGCATTCAATCAACACGGCCGTGTGGTGGAACACGGGTGGCCGTGTTGTTCCTCAGGATTAATTTATTTTAACATCAGTTACAGTAGCATCAACACGGGCCGTGTCCCTGCACACGGGCGCCCGTGTTAATGCACTGTTTTAATCAACACGGGCGTGTGGTGGCACACGGGTGGCCGTGTTGATCTCTGTTTTCTGCTTCATCTTTTTCTCTGCTTGACCAACAACACGGCCGTGTGGTGGCACACGGGTGGCCGTGTTGACCTGCTGTTCTGTCATATTTTCGTCCTTCAGAGTGTCCAGAACTTCACCATTCTTGCTTTTAAACCTGGCACAATGACACTACCCAAACGAAGCATAAACGAGATCTTTTTGACATAAATTCGTAATCGAATGTAATGTAATATCAAACCAACAGAACATGATACTTGACTCAAATGCAACTAAAAACAAACATAAATCTTACCAAGGTGATGAAAATATGTCGGATTAGCGGCGGGAATTCAATGGAAATGGTGACCGATCAGATCCCAATACTAATGCATATGATGAGATAGCATGAGGGATCTTAGGGTCAAAATTGGGGTCTTACAGTGGGTGTCGTCCCATGGCTGTCACGTCATGGCGAACGCCGTGGAGGTCGCCACCAGTGCATTTTCTTCATTTCTCATCCGTTTTTGGCCATTTTCGTCCCGTTTTCTCGTGTACCGACTCCTACCTATAAAGTATCTGAAATACAGATAATATGCCAACATAACACAATAAAAAGGGAATAAAAAAACTAAAATGACGTGCTTATCGAGTTGGAAACGTGATATGTTTCATTGTTATCAAACTCCCCCATACTTGAATCTTTGTTTGTCCTCAAGCAAGCTGTTACACACATGTAAAGCTTTGAAAAATGCAGAATTTATATTGTAAAGACTCAAAAATAATAGCATTCAATTACTCATAATTGGCTACAAACTTTACTTCAGTTAAGATCTCCTTGATATGTACTAATTTGCACACTAAGGATATTGTATTGACTTAATTCCACAATTGTGCGGTCAAAAGCTCCCTTCTATACAAACCGGTCTGAATCAAGCTATGATTCTCAAGCCTAACTTACTCATTCTATTTTCCCTCCTCATTCATTATATTGCAATCACATAGCTCGTTATCCTTTCACACTAATTGTAGGGAAACTTGTTCTTGACTATGATCTTCTTTTTTTCATTTTATTTTTCGTGCACTTTTGCTATACTTATTAATAAATAGAAGGTTTATATACCATTGAGATAAAAGACCAGGTGAGGGTCACCTAACTTAGAATAAAATTCCCTTTTTATTTATTTTTATCTTTCTCTTTTAAGCTTTGATCATTCACTTATTTGCATCAGCTTCCATACGTAGTGTGTGCTTAGAATGGTGTTGACTGCTAGATACACTACTTAAGGACTATTAAAGAATGAGAAATCAAGGCTATGAACATAATAAGTACTCAAATCGATCTCCATATTCAGGAGACTCAAGGTGTTAAAATGATACCGATCTTGTATAATTTTCCCAAGTCTCCTCAATTTCATCTGTAACCTATATACTTTCAAATCATGCAATAAATTTTCAAGTCTTATTATAATTTTTTTTGTTATGACTCAAGAAATTGGGAGAATCAATAAACAACAACAAACCACTCATAAAGACTCAACAACACATGCATTGACTCGACTAACAACAATTAAACTAAAAATTGCATAAAGTCCTAATAAATATGAAATAAACTAGAAAAACAATAAATCTAACTAAAAAGCAATAAAAAGAAATTAGTAAAGTCTCCCCCCCCCCACCTCCCACACACACACTTGAACAAAACATTATCCTCAATGTTTTGATAAAAGTGGGAAAAGTAAAAAAACCTGGATGAAATCCGTGAAGGTGTTAGTGCCAACCACGACCTCAGCATTGGCCTTGGTTCTAACCACTTCGTCCATCATGCCTACCCTAACCATACCCATCACAGCCATGTCCTCCATCCATCAGACTTGCGAGCTAGTCAACCGCACAAATAAGAAATCCAATTGGTTGTTACGGTGATCTTCAGTCGCTTGCGAAAACCTAAGGTGCTGTAGCATATCCTGATGGCGGTGTTCCATGAAGTTCTGGAAGGTTTGCCACTACTGGGCCTACTCTACCATGGCAGTCTGTGACATATGAATAATATGAATGTTACCAGCCATGGTGTTCTGTGATGCCCTCATGTGACGCACATGCCCTAAAAGTAAGGCTTGAGTAGCCTGGATCAGCTGCATATTATCCATCATATTTGTTCTAAAAGCATGCATCTGTCTCATCTGCTCCATCATAGCTATTTGTTGTGTTTGCATTTCATTTATATGTTACATCATATATATCTATTATTGATGCATGGAATAAATTAGGTTGTCGCGCTCGGCGTCTATGGCATTTTGGACGCGCATCTCACTAAATATGTCATCAAGTGTAGTGCTTGCGACTCCGGTATAAGTACCTACAAAATGGTCAGAAAAATATGGTGTGGTGTGTGCAGGTGAATCAGGAATATGTGGGGAATGGTGTGGTGGTGGCTCATGCACTAGAGAGCCTTTCTCTCCTCGATCATACTCATCATCGATGTCCCATCCAACATTGGCATTCTCATGAATGTCCATGGACACCGTTTCAGCCTCAACACCGACATTCAAATTATAGATCCAATTTGCCGTGTTCTGCACATATGTGCGGTTCGGACAAGATAAAGCAACACTAGGGAACTCTCTGTTACTAATCATCAGGGAATATCTCCCATCCCTCCTAGTTTTAATTAACCGCATATGGCGGCAGGTAGTAATATCAAGGTAGGGTATGGGTAAAGGATCAAGTGTGACAAGCTCGACTTCTAAGCCTATTGCACGAGCTAAAGAGATAATGCATCCTCCAACAGAGATAGGTCCCTTTTTAGCTGTGTTAATCGCTTGCATATGTGTTAGCATAAATTAGGCAAAATTAACTCTAGTGGGTGCGAAGACTCTATGAATTTGAAACAACCCTTTATCGTTTATGTTATTAGTGTTTTCCTGACCAAAAATGGTTTGTAATAATATTTGACGAAAGTATCTAATGGTTGGGTTGTAGACATGAGTTGCATTATTCCCCTCGAAACTGTCAGCAAGATTACCCATTAATTGTTCCCAAAAACTCCCAAACTTAAGTACCCAATCAGTATCCAAGGGTGTTTCACAAATAACACCTTCACCATAGGGGAAATGCAACAGGTCAGTTATAGCATTCTGATCATATGTGTATTCTTTGTGAAACATTCTAAAACTAATTGACCCGACAGAGCTAGAAGATATTAAATGAGTAGTATACGAGAGAGAATTTTAAAATTCCAAGGTTAGCCTCACATAAGTGGGGTCTTTTCGTTCATAAAAATGATTTAAACCTACCCTATCTAGCATCCATTTACCGTTAATATATAATCCTAACCTACGAAGACAAGTGTCATCAGCATACCTAGTCGAAGTGATCAATTGATTGAACAAAGTTTTGTAACGTTTCTACTACTTGGCATCCCAAAATTCAATGCCCGTGTAGTCTATATTCCTTCCTTGAACCATTATTGGAGATCGGAAGTGGTGTTAAGAAAGTAGGTTTTTGTGAGTAAGGATGGTGGGAGTGAGAGGTGTGGAAATTTTGTGTGAGCTTTGGGGTTTATATAGATGTGGTGGAGTTTTGAAAAAGGGAAAGAAAATGGATGTTTGAAGGTTTTAGAGGAAAGTAAATGTGAGTTGGTGGAGGTTAAGAGTGACTTTGAGTGGGTGGAAGTTGGGAGGATGGAAGTTTAAATGGCAAGAAGGGTAAAAATGCATATTTTAGTGTGTTCAAGGTTCATGGCGTATGCGGATCTCAAGTTATGATATTTTTTGTTAGGCATAAAGAAAGTCATAAGGGTTGACGGACGTCGCTCAGAACTAGATTTTTTCCCACAGCCAGTTTGTCACTAAGTCCTAGAATCCGTGGGTAAATACACATAATTTACTTTTCTGGGTTTTCCACCATACAAGCCATTTCGGACCTCCGACTTTGATTCTGTAAAAAGCCCCCATCTCAAAATTTGATGTACTACAATTATATAATGATTAAAAAATAATTTAACATATGTAATTCTCAAACATATTAACCTTAAAGCTTCAAACCTTCGGCAATGGTGGAAAATATTAACAATTTAAAATCAGTAATCACATACCAAATTATACACGAAAATACACATCAATTCAGCCAATCAACATCATAATATCATAGAAACTCAAAATTTCATGAATAACTGAATTCTCTATTGGATGTTAATGACTCCTCTACCCTACCCCTCATGCATAACCCCGATTGAAAGTTATTCTTCCCCTTACCTTAGATTTTTTTTCAGCAAAATTCTTCCAACCTCTATCAATGGATGCTCTTCTTATACCTCCTCTTGCTCTTTCTCTTGCCCAAGCCTCCTTTTCCTCTTCTCTAATTCACATACTTAAAAAAACTCTCTAACTCTCTAACTTTCTTTTATAATAACAAAACTCCTAAATTTTGTATTTATCTTTCTATCTTCACTTACTCATAAAAACCTAACAATGCTCTTCCTCTGTTATTTTTTATATTTAATTACTCTATTCTTATTATTTTATCTCTAATAACTAAATAACTAAATTCACTAAAATGCGACTACTCGTATTATTTTATCTAATAGTTAAAACACTATTATTTCAATAATAAAAAAAATATTATTTCAATTAGTAAAATATTTCTAAGTTATTTTATCTTTATCTAATTACTTTCCACACCCTACTACAAGGTCACACACCTCTATCACACTTATTTATATATTCATTTAAAATACTCTTTATTATAATTATAAAAATTCTAAATAATTTTTATCGACTACAAGAAATCAAAACTTATTCTCTACACCTCTACCTATAAGACATACACCGATACCCTCACACTATAATTAAATAAAATACTTATAAATTACAAATAATTCACAAAAAAGTTAACTAAAATAGTTTAATAAAAACCGGGGTGTTACAACTCTCCCACACTTAAAGAATTTTCGCTCTCGAAAATTTCCTTAAGGAAATAGAGTCGGATACGACCCCCCCCCCCCCCCCCCCCCATCTGGCTCCCAATCAATTTGCAACATGTTGAACCAATCTTCCGCGGCTAAAAAAAATTAAAGGAGTATAAGGTTCTCCCCTAGTTGTTTTAATTCCGCTCCTACATATAAGTGGTAAGAAAAGAAAACGAGTATCGCCAGTGTTTCACACACATGTCATGTACTATGGAGTAAATACCATTACAAAACCTGGTCGGACAGACTGACCTACTATGATACCAGTATTGTAACACCCAATTTCCCTAATGGATAATTATAGTTAAATTGAAGTTTTCTGACAACATTCACACATAATATGTTACACATCTCGAAACATGCATCTGGTGATTATTTAACACTTAATTTAAATAAACATGCAACACTTGTCATCACATGCTCACTTTTACTTAGGGCATCATCGTACCAGAAATACTCAATGAAAACACGTTAATTTAAATATCATGTCATAATTAAAACTATCGACTTGTAAGTCTTCTCCAAATGCTTATTACACAAAAACATAAAATAAGAGAGCAAACATTGTCTCTCAGAAATCTCAACATAGAACAAATAAACTACTCCCTAGTATTACATATCAGAGCATAATCAAAACTGAAATAAATGAATTAAAAGAAATAGTTATAGGAACAAGCTCTCACTCATAGCAACGACTCTACTCTTGAGTATCTGCACGATGCCCATGTAAAGGAAACATTCAAACAGTAGAGATGAGAAATCACAAACAATAATAATAAGCATATACTACAAGGTATAATATCTACATAATATCATTCACAGTATATCTCATCACAATCTCACATCCAAATTCACCAAGCAAACACAACATAACAATTATGCATATAGCTCATTATGCAATGCAACTCGACTATATTTCATCACAATGTCACACCCAAATTAACTAATAAATCACAATACAACAATTATGTGTATAGCTCATTATGTAATGCAACTCGACTATGCAACTCTATGCGTGTGCATGTGGTACCAACTCAACATTTTGTTCTCTTTAGACCCATGATCCCCCTCTTGTGAGCTCCAAGCCCCCTCTTCTGAGCTTGGGATAAGCCACCAGTCTCCTTTGTACCGGTAAATTCATGACCACTGAGCTATTGGTTAACTCAACATCAATAAAACCAGAGTCTCCACTGTTCTTTTATTATTTCCAAAGGAAAGAGGAGAAAGTACGAACAAAACCCAAAGATATGAAGTTTTCATATCAAAACTAATAAAATGTCAGAGATTACAGGTAAGGGGGTTGGTTACACATAGGGAAGGTATTAGCATCCAAAGCGTCCTAGGTACTCCTAGGGAGCCCTTTTTATGTGTACTTGTTTAGGTTGAAAATATGTTTGTTTTAAAAATAGAATGAGGAGATGA
This sequence comes from Lathyrus oleraceus, assembly GCF_024323335.1. Lineage (NCBI taxonomy): Eukaryota > Viridiplantae > Streptophyta > Magnoliopsida > Fabales > Fabaceae > Lathyrus > Lathyrus oleraceus. Next base: position 412,259,540 of record NC_066582.1, on the reverse strand, counting down.
GAAAATAATTCATTATTTACATTTTGTGTTTGACAAGACTTTTGGTCTTATGCCTACGTACCAACATAAATGAGGGATCAAACCCTCGTAGTTCGTGGTAAAATTTTCAAATATGGGTGGATTAATTTTAACAAAAACTTAAATATCTTTTGTTATCAATGGGAGAATACTCAACCAAACATCCACCGATAATGAGGGATTTACAGCATTTAAGAGGGAGGGCTCCAACTCGGATTAAATCAACAAGTATGCCTCTAACCCCTAGTAAGTGGAAAGTCTTACACTCAACATATCATTGAATGGGAGAATTACATATCAACCAAGGATAACTCAAATATAAATGCTTTCTTTTTGAAAAGTTTAAAAGGAAAAAGGCACCAAGTGGCCAAAATGATTAGATGAGGTTGTTAGTCCTTTTTGGTCTTTTTGAAAATAAAGTCAATATGATTAGATCTCTTTACAAGTTTGATTAAGAAAATAGTTTGAAAATAAATGGCATAAGGCCAATGTTTCTACTCATTAAAACAAGTCTAAGTTGAAAAACAAGCAAAGAAGTTTTAAAAATGAGAAGGAGATTTTTGAAATTAAAGAAGAAGGAGGTGGAGATGAAGAGGCCATCCTAGACAAGATTAAGAGTTTTTAGTTGAAAAGATCTAACCCATGTGAAGCATCCACAAGACAATAGTGTTAGATAGAAACCCATTTCCTTTGGATTGTCAAGAAAACAACAAAGCCATAATCATCCAAGCAATTAATGAGAAACCTAATGGTATGAAATAAAGATAACCAATCATCAAAGCTAGCACTCCAGAGCAAGCAATCTTCAATGTCCTTCATGTGTATCAGATGAAAAATCCCTTGAAACATACTCAAAGAGAAAACATCAAATAATAACAATAAGATCAAAATAACAATTTAGACAAAGAAAAAAATGTATCAGATAAATCCATAGGTCCAAATCAAGTCACAGACAAAGATCCAACAGTCCACCAATGTATTTTTTTAGTGTTTTTGTTTTTATTAAGTGTTTTAAGGTCCTAAGACCATACAAAAATATGATCACAAGCACAAATATATCACAAGCACAAAACATAATGGCTCAAGTGAGCAAAAATGAAAATAACTTAAGCATAAACATAGGCCCAAGTGGGCAAAGAGCAAATGACTGAAGCATAAACAATTTTCATGAATGTAAATGACAAGGAATGATAAAGTACAAGAATTTAAATTGCATTAAATTAAATGACAAGAAAATTAAATGTTAGTTGTCAAGTTAGTATGCTAATTTATGCCTTGAGGCAAATTTAGCGCTATGTTAAGCAATCGTAAGTAGGCTTATGTAGAAGTCATACCTATCTGAGGCCGGTCAATAATATTATTGGTGTTAATGCATGCTAGAGAAAAGATATCAAAGACCAAGCTCCCAAAGCATACCACACACAAAAACAAGATGGGATAGGTCTATCTCAATCAAGCTTATGTTGATTCATCTGACACAAGGTCATTGATTAATCAACTAGCTAATGATCCATGAGAAATCATTGGCCAAGAGATGATTGGGGAAGAAATGAGATGAAAATGGAGATATGAAATAAAGGGGATCCCAAATTGGTTAAGGGATGACCTCACTTGATCAATACCATTTATTCATCTGAGGGATGAAGTTTTAAACTTCATCAACCTCCTAAATCAAATGGTATTGACCAAGTCAAAATCCAATTCAACCAAGACCAAGGCCAAACAAAAGTAAGGTCAACATAAAGTCAATGAAAAAGCTCACCAAAGCATTAAGTCAATTAAACTATTTTTAAATATTTTTAAAAATGAAGAAAAATAAGTTTCCAAAGATCAAAAACCTAAAACCCCTTCAAAACACCAAATAAATGGCCAAGGGGTTTACCATAGGTCAAGTAAGGCCAAAGGACCATTAACTATTTTTTTTGGTATTTTTCAAAAGTCAAAAGTAATTAAAAACTAATTAAAACAAGTTAAAAATCATAAAATTCAAAAAAAATATCAAACTTAATCCAAAAATCAATTTTAAATCGTAAATGGGAAGAAGAAAATATTTGTGAATTTTTTGTGTTAGTCTCATAATTTTTAGATCAAAAATTATTTTATGGTGAATTTTGAAAGAAAAAGTTATTTAAAAATCAAATTAGAAAAATAAAATAAAAAGGAAAAACCGGAGCCATCAGACCTCCCTCATTAATTGAGGTGGTGGATTTGATGGTCAAAAACACACGTTCCATAGTTAACGCAATCACACACGTGGTAAACACAACCAAAGGTCCAGATTATAAGATGGAAGAGAGATCAAATGGTGGGAGCAATGCCACGCCACCACCGGAGCCCTAGCTCCGGTCATCTTCTCCGGTGAGGGTCACCGGACTGTCAAGATCAAACTTGACCAGATATTTATGGATCTAACATCATTTTAAAGGAAAAATTGCAAGGATCATGAGTATGACCCCCATTTGTTCCATCTCTCACACTATAATTAGAAAAGTGAAGATCAACCTAGAGGTGTTCAACCTGAGTTTCTTCGAATCAAGCTCAAAACAACTTAGTCGTGTTGCCTACATTGGTAGGATTTCAGCCAACAAAAAATTCAGTTCAGATCTAGAGTATGGAGGGAGAATCTAAGAGATGAAGTTTTGAGAAATTCACCTTCTGTGAGCTGCTTCTAAGCTTGGTTCTTGAAGCAATGCTTTGTGCTTTCTCTTCCTCTTGCTTGCAGAAACTTAATGGAATGGAAAAGTGAATGAATCTTTGGAGTTTTTGTTCACAAACTTGAGTTGAACAAGAACTCAACTTCTCAAGAAATCTTCAAAGAATTCTATGGTGTGAGGTTATGTAAATGGCTAGCAAAGCTTGGTCAGTGTCCTCCTTTCATTCTGAGCAAATGATCTTTGATTTATAGGCCAAGCAATTGATAAATGCACCTTTCCAATTTTGAATCAAAATGAGAAATTCTTGGTGCATGGGTGCATGTACAGGCCCAAAAATGATTGTAGTGCCAAGAAGTTGCTAAAGTCATCACACAAGGCCATGCAAAATTGTGCATTGTTTGGCAGTTCAAAACTTGCCAAAACAAGCCATAGAAAGACCTCATGCACAAGTCTCTCATTTCTCATCCAAATTATGTGATCATGGATTTTTTGGAGATCTCTCATCATAAGTAACAACTTTGATGTTGTGACTTTTTCAATTTGAAGCTTGGAAAATGGGTAAAGTTTGCCTTGAAGATGAAGGTATCAAACATACTTAGACATTTTTCTAAGTTATAAGCCAAATGACCTCTCCTTCCGCCTTGAATAACTTTTTATGTGTGCTTTAAATGAACTTGGCTCCTTCTACAAAGTTCTATCTCTTCCAATTACCTTAAATTTGACTACAAATTTGGAACCATTTTGAGTTTGTATGATAGAGTTATGGATTTTATAAGTTGAGGAAATTTGCTTGTTCAATGGTGGGGACAAAAATGGACCTATAATGTTTCCTCATGGTACATGACTTTGCAAGTAGAATTTGATCTTTATCAAAGAAGAAATGCTAAATAATACATATTGAAATTAGTTATGAAACTTGGATCATCTTCATATCATAAAAAATAAGGAAGTTATAGCTCTTGGAAGTTGACCTTCTATCTAGGGTACAAACAAAATGACCTAGAATCTTTCACCATAAAAAATGACTTTACAGGCAAAATTATCTCTTGAGGCCAACATGAAATATGTTTCGAATGTCATAAATAGTAATGTTTTTCTTGGAATAATTTTCATATGACAAAAATTATAGGAGATAGGGACTAGGAAACCCTAGAGTTGACTAGTTGACTTTTTTGGTCAACTTCCTTGAATCAACTTGCATACTTGAAGTTTATTTGCTCTTTGGGGCTCATGGAGGATCATATATGCTTATGATGATGTAAAATGAAGTATCCCTTGATATCTTTGACCAATTGTTGAAGATACTTGTTGAGGAAGGCACACAAGATACCTAGATGAATTAGGGATTCCTTGACAAAAAAGCTTCAAACTCTTGATCAAAATAACAAATAAAGAACATGGAGACCCATATATGATGTTTAGAACCAATGTGGAACTTTTCTTGCTTGATCTCTTGCATTGAGGGTCTCAAACCCTAGTTGTGGGCTTGGCGGGGCACAGATGGACACACACACACTACCTACAAAAGAAACAAAGTTATACTAGACATATTTTTGTATTTTGGTTAGTAAAAAAAGAAAATAAAGTATGATACAATCACATATTCTTGGTGATCTCTCCCAGTGCAAATCCAATGAATGATAGGTGAGAAGAATACCAAGGTGTGATCCTAATGCCAATGTCAAGCTTTGAGATGGCATGAGGGATCTTAGGGGTCAAAATTGTGGTCTTACACCCTCTTCTGAACTAAAAGATATATCTTTTGACATAACTCTTATGATGCATGATCATATCATCAAACCAATCTGTTAATACCTGTCTTCTAATTCTAACATAATGCATTGGAAACTCTAGTAATTCCCTCTCTAGATTACATCACACCAAAATCATAAAATGCATATTATCAATCAATAGTGCAACACATGCAGGATAATCATTCATCTTAACAAATTTATATTTCCAACAACACATATATTTAATCAACTTATTATGCAAACATAATGATCATAACAGTTGATCATACAATGTTCCATAAACAACATCAAAACCTAAATAGCATACAACAACATAGTTCCGCATTCGAACTACCACCACCACAACAACAATTATGTATATTCACACACAAGCATCTCACAACTCAAATATTCATATGACATATACAACTAAATTTATGCATACAAAATATCATCTTTCGTTAATTACATAACATCACCAAATAGCATTATCGATTTAATTATAACAACTAAATAAGTTTTATAAATCAATTATTAACACTCAACAACCCAATATAATTATTCAATTAATTAATTTAAGTTACCTAAAACATGCCAAATAGCAGTTAACATGAATCGCACGACAACCCAACACATAAAACTCAACTCAGCAACTAGACGCATAGCCACCGACATTACACCTTAAGTAAAATAGTATATTCACGTAATTAAGTGCATACTCATCCACTTAATGCAACATCATGAGATAGTACTATGCGTTAGATTTCCAATGCTTCGAACCACGTTCCAAACAGAGTCACGGATCTCAAGTTATGATATTTTTCGTTAGACATAGCGGAAGTCATGAGGGTTGTTGGACGTCACCCATAACTGAATCCCCTATTGGAGGTTAAGGATTCATCTACCCTACCCCTCATGCATAAGCCCTATTGAAAGTTATCCTTCCCCCTTACATTAGATATTTCCAACAAAATTCTTTCAAGCTCTATCAATGGATGCTCTCCCTATGTCTTATATTCCTCTTTCTCTTGCCCTAACCTCGTTTTCCTCTTTTCTAATTCACATACTATGAAAAATCCTCTTACTGTCTAACTTTGTTTTTATAAAAACATAACTCCTAAATTTTGTATATACCTTTCTATCTTCAATAACTCATAAAAACCCAATAATGCTCTTCCTCTTGTATTTCCAATATTTAATTACTTTTTTGTTATTATTTTATCTCTAGTAACTAAATAACTAAATTAACTAAAATACTACTACTACTATTATTTTATTTAATAATTAAAACTCTATTATTTAAATAATAAAATCAAAATATTATTTTAAATAATTAAATAATTAAAAGTTATTTTATCTTTCTCTAATTAGTCTCCACACCCTACTACAAGGTCACACACCACCATCACACTTATTTACCTATTGAATTAAAATACTCTTTATTCTAATTATAAAGATTCTAAATAATTTCTATCGACTTCAATAAGTTACAACTTATTATCTACACCTCTATCTATAAGACATACACCCATACCCCCACTCATTAGTTAAATAAAATACATATAAATCACAAAGAATTCACAAATAACTTAACTAAAGTAGTTTAATAAAAACTAGTGTGTTACAACTCCCCCCCCCCCCCCCCCCCCCCCCCCACCTTAAAGAATTTCCGCCCTCGAAAATTTCCTTAAGCAAATAGGTTGGGATACGACACCCCCCCCCCCTCCCCCCATCTGTCTCCCAATCAATTTGTGGCATGTTGCACCAATCTTCCGCACCTGAAACAACTTAGAGGAGCATAAGCCTTTCCCCACTTGTTTTAATTTCGTTCCTACATACAAGCAGTAAGAAAAGAAAACGAGTATCGGCAGTGTTTCACACATATGTCATGTATTATGGAATAAATATCATTACAAAATCTGGCCGAATAGACCGGCCTACTATGATACCATTAATATAACACCCAATTTCCCCAAGGCATAATTATTGTTAAATCAGAGTTTTTTCAGAACATTCACACATAGGATGTTATACATCTCGAAACATATATCTGGTGATTATGTAACACTTAATTTAAATAAACATGCAACACTTATCATCACATACTCACCTTCACTTAGGGTATCATCACATCAGAAATACTCAATTAAAACAGACTAAGTTAAATCTCATGTCATAATTAAAAACTATCGACTTGTAAGTCTTCTCCAAATGCTTATCAAACTAAAACATAAATTACGAGAGCATACATGGTCTCTCAGATATCTCAACATAAAACAAAGAAATCGCTCCCTAGTATTACATTTTAGAGCATAATCAAAGATACAATAAAGGAATTTTAAAAAAATAGCTCAAGGAACAAGCTCTCACTCAGAGCAGTGACTCTACTCTTGAGTTTCTGCAGGATGCCCATGTAAAGACAATATTCAAATAGAAGGGGTGAGAAATCACAAATAATAATAACAGGCATATACCTCAAGGTAGGATATATACACAACATATTCTACACAATATCATTCATAGTATATCTCATCACAATCTCACACTCAAATTAACCAATCAATCACAACCCAACAATTATGCATATATCTCATTATGCAATGAAACTCGACTATGCAACTCTATGCATGTGCATGTGGTACTGTAGTGGTAAATTCATGATCATCAAGTTATTGGTTAACTCGACGTCAATAAAACCAGAGTTGCCACCGTGCTTTTATTGTTTCCAAAGGAAAAGGGAAAAAGTACGAACAAACCCAAAGATAAGAAGTTTTCAAATCAAAACTAATAAAATGTCAGAGATTACAGGTAAGGAGGTTAGTCACACAGAGGAAAGGTATTAGCATCCAAAGTGTCCTAGGAACTCCTAGGGAGCCCTTTTTTGTGTGCAAGTATTTTGGTCAAAAATATGTTTGATAAAAATATAGAGTGATGGGATGAGAAAAGAATTCATTAATTACATTTTTTGTGTTTGACAAGACCTTCGGTCTTATGCCTACGTACCAACATAAAAATGAGGGATCAAAACCCCGTAGTTTGTGGTAAAAATTTCAAAGAAGTTGGTGAATTGATTTTAATCAAAGTTTAAAAGAAAGGGGAACAAAAAGGCTAAATACTTAAATGAGGTTGTTAATTCTTTTTATCTTTTTAAATTAAAGTAAATATGGGTAAGTTCATTTACATGTTTGATTTAAGGGAATGTTTGAAAATTCAATGGCATAAGGCCAAAGTTTCTAATCATTAAAACATGTCTAAGTTTGAAATCATAAGCAAAGAAGGTTTTTAAAAAGCGGGAGAGACTTTTGAAATTAAAGAAGTATGAGGAGATGAAGGGACTACCCTAGAAAAAATTAAAAGTTAAGAGTTGAAAAGATCTGACCAATGGGATGCAACCCACAAGACAAGAATGTCAGATAGAAACCAATTTCCTTTGGACTTTTGAGCAGGCAATAAGCATAAGCAATATCGAAGCAATTATATGAAGACCAAGGCGTTAAATAAAGATAGCCATAATATCCAAGCAAGAACTCCAATAGCTAGCAGTCTTCAGTGTCTTCAAATGTATCAGATGAAAATATTCCTTGTCAAAACTCTCAGAAACAATCATCAGACATCAATCATAAAGTCAAATTAACTAATTAAACATAGAGACAACATAACAGATGAACCAAGGGCGCACAAGGTTTGCATCAGATGAAAAGTACAACCAAGGATAGCTCAGTCTCAAAATAATGGCATTGGCCAAGTCCTCAAAGCATGGGGAGGTTGCATATTCTAAGTCCAAAAGTTCAAATCAAGTCCAACAGTCCACCAAGATATTTTTTAAGGTTTTTGTTGTTATTAAGTATTTTAAGGTCCTAAGACCACAAACAAAATCACAAGCACACAATATATACAAGCGCAAATGATATGGCTCATGTGAGCAAAGTGAAAATGATTGAAACATAAACATCTTGCATGAAATGTAAATGGCAATGAACGATAAAGATACTGAAATTTAAATTGCATTAAGTAAATTACTTGAAAGTAAAGAAATATTATTAAGAAGTTAGTAGAATGTTAGTTAAATAATTTTAATTGTTTAAGTCATTCCTTGGAGAACACTCCACCATCCATTCACAAGTATGAAGACCTAAACCAAGACATCATCCATGAGAAGGGCTCCAACTTGGATAAATTAACAAGTATGCCACTATCTCTCATGAATGGAAAAAAGGTCAAATCTTCACACAATGCCATGAAGAATGAGAGACTTACAATCTCACTTATAAGAATATTATGCCTTTTGGGACAAATTTAGCTCTATGTAAAGCAATCAGAAATGGACTTATATAGAAGTCACAACTATCTGAGGCTAGGCAGTAAAAATATTGGTGTTAATGCATATTAGAGATATGGTACAAAGGACCAAGCTCCTAAAACATACCACACACAAAAATAAAGTGGTAGGAACCTATCTTGGTCATCTCATGTTGATTCATCTAAGACAAGGTCATTGATGAACCAACTAGCATTTGACTTGTAGAGAATTCATTGGTCAATGATGGATTGGGGAAGAAGAGGGATGAAGATAAAGAGGGAAGGGGAAAATAAAAACCAAAATTGATCATAAGAGGAATTTCATCTGATCAATACTATTCATTCATTTTGGGGGATGAAATGTACATTTCATCAACCCCCTAAATCCAATAGTATTGATCAAATGGAAGTTCAAATCAACCATGATCAATGCCAAACAGAAAGTCAAACATCACAAAGTCAATCAAATGGCTCAACAATATTTTTAAACAATTAAACAATTAAAAATCAAATTAAAAATGAATTAAAGTGCATTTTTCAAAAGTCAAAACCTCAAATCCCTTCAAATCATCAAATAAATGGCCAAGGGATTTATCCTAGGTCAAACAAGGTCAAAAGACCTTAGACAAAAATATTTAGAATTTTTGGAAAGTCATAAGTATTTTAAAATATTTAAAAACAAGTCCAAAATCATTTAATTCACAAAATAATATCAAACTTAAGTTAAAAACTAAATTTAATTCAGAATATGGTAGAGGAAAATATTTAAAGATTTTTGGTGAAAGTCCCATATTTTTTGGATTAAAAATGGATTTAATATGAATTAAACAAAATATGGATAATTAAAATAAAATCAGAATTAATAAAATAAATGGAAAAAACAAGGGCCATCAAATATACCTCATTAATTGAGGTGGCAGATCTGAAGGCCACGCCTGTATAGTCTACCAAAGACCTTAGTCAAACGCGCTGCAACATGAGTAATCAAAACCAACGAATGTGATTAAAACATAGAGAGATGATTTGATGGATAAGACCACACCACCACATCACCGGAGCTAGGGCTCTGGTCATCTTCTCCGGTGGACCTCACCGGACTGGTCCACCACAAACTTTCATGAAAATAAAAGACGCATACACTATATTGAAGAGAAAAATGTCAGGAATCTAAATCTGCCCTCAGAATTTTCCAATTCTCATTATATTGAAAGATACATGGAATTGAAAATTGAGGAGTATGAACTGAGTTGCTTCGATTTGACCTCAAAGAAACTCAATCTTGTTGCCTATATTGGTAGGTCTTTAGACAACCAAAGAACAAGCAAAATAGTGAAGAATTAAGGGAGAATAGAAGAAGAGAAAATCCAAAAAATTCACCTTTGGTTTGCTTCAATTAAGCTGGATCTTGCTTCCAATTTTCCTTGGCTTGCCTCTAACAACTTGCAGGAAGTGAAATGGATGATCAAAGGTCTTAGGTTCTTAGCATTTCAATTCCAAAACAGAATGAGAATTAAAACTCAATTTTAAGAGAAATCCTCAAGCTTATCCTTTCAATCGAGGTTAGGGAAGATGAAGGTCAAAGCTTGGGCAAGGGGATCCTCATTCTGAGCTCAAGGACCATGTATTTATAGGCTACCAATTTCTTTCCACACCATTTCAAAATTTTGCCAAAAATAGAAATGCCACGGTACATGCTTGCATGGGCGTGCACAAGGCCCGTGATATGATGCAAATAGGTCCAAATTCACATCCAAATGATGTTGAGGAAATAACATGGAACCATGCAATGTTGATTTAAAAATTGGTCATGAAATCTTCCAAATGGGGCCATACATTACACCCATGTGCAAGTCATTCAAAAATGCTCCAAATGCCATGATCTTGGACTATTTGGAAAGGTAGCATGAAGGGGAGCAACTTTGTTGTTGAAAAGTTTTCCATTTGGAGCTTATATCATGATGAATTTCGATGTGGAAGTTCGAGAAATCAAACATAGTTGAAAATTTTCTAAGTTAAAAGTCAAATGACCACTTTTTCCACCTTGAATAACTTTTGCTATGAGCTTTAAATGAAAATGGTTCATTATTCAAAGTTGTAGCTCTTTCATTATTATTCAATTTTGTCACAAATTTGACACTATTTAAATCTTTCATAAGGGAGTTATGGATTTTAGAAGTTGAGGAAAATTGCTTGTTCAATGATGATGGCCCAAAATGACCTATAATGTTTTCTCATGTCACATGCCCTTGTAAGTAGAATTTGCCATTTCCTAAAGAAGCAAAGTTTGAGAAGACATCTTGAAATTAATCATGAAACTTAGATGGTCTTAATATAATAAAAAATAAGCAAGTTATGATTCTTGGAAGTTGACCTTCCATCTAGGGCACAAACAAAATGACCTATAATCTTTCACCATAAAAAATGACTTTCCAAGTAAAATTAGCTCTTGATGCCAACATGAAAGTTGTTTGAAATGTAATAAAGAGTGAATTTTATCTTTGAATAATTTTCATATGACAAAAATTATAGGAGATAGGGACTAGGGAACCCTAGATTTGGCTAGTCAACTTTTCTGGTCAACCTCCTTGGACCAACTTGTAAACTTGAAGTTATTTTTATATTTGGGGCTCATGGAGAATCATATATGCTTGAAATGATGTATAATGGAGTATCCCTTGATATATTTGTCCAATTTATGAAGAAACTTATTGAGGAAGTCACACAAAATACCTAGATGAGTTAGGGCTTCCAAGGCAAGCAAGCTTCAAACTCTTGATGAATTCTTGATAAAAATGACAATTGAAGATCATGTGGATCCATATATGATACATAGAACCATTGTGAACCTTTTTTTGATTGATCTCTTACATTGAGAGTTTTAATCCCTAGTTATGAACATGGTAGGGCACATATGGACACATACACCTACAAAAGAAACAAAGCTACACAACATATATTTTTGGTATTTTGGTTAATAAACAAAAGAAAATAAAGTATGATACAATCAAAAGTGTTTGGTGATCTCTCCCAATACAAATGCAATGAATGAGGGGTGAGGAGGATACTAAGGTGTGATCCCAATGCCAATGCAAATATGATAAGATCGCATGAGGGATCTTAGGGTCAAAATTGAGGTCTTACAGGTACCAACTAAACATTTTGTTCTCTCTGGAACCAAGTCCCCTCTGCTAAACCCATGAGCCTCCTCTTGTGAGCTCCAATCCCCCATTTGTGAGTTTGGGACAAGCCACTAGTCCCCTCTTCTGAACTGGCAGACACGCCTCTTGACATAACTCTTATGATGCATGATCATATTATTAAATCAATGCATTAAGACACATATTCTGATTCTAACATAATGCATTGATAACTCTGGTAATCCCCTCTCTGGGTTACATCACACCAAAATCACAAAATGCATATTATCAATCAATAGTGCAACAAAAGCAGGCTAATCATTCATCTCAACAGAATTATATTTCAAACAACACATCAATTTAATCAACTTATTATACAAACATAATGATCAAAACAATTGATCATACAATGTGCCATAACAAACATCAAAACATAAATAGTATACAACAACATAGTTCCCCCTTCGAACTACCACCACCACAACAACAATTATGCATATTCACATACAAGCATCTTACAACTCAAATATTCATATGCATATACAACCAGATTTATGCATATAAAACATCATCTTTCGTTAATCACATAACATCACCAAATAACATTGTCGATTTAATTATAACAATTAAATAATTTTAAAAAAAAAGTTTTAACACTCAACAACCTAATGTAATCATTCAATTAATTAATTCAAGCCACCCAAAACATGTCAAACAGTAGTTAACATTAATCACACGACAAAACAACATATAAAACCTAACTCAACAATCAACATTATACCTTAAGTAAAATAGTATATTCATGTTATTAAGTACATACTCAGCCTCTTAAGGCATCACCATGAGATAGTACTATACGTTGGCTTTCCAACGCTTTGAACTGCGTCCCAAACTGAGTCGAGTATCTTAAGTTATGATAGTTTTCGTTAGGCATATCGGAAGTCATGAGAGTTGTCAGACGTCACCCATAACTGAGTTTTTTCCCACAGCCAGTTTGTCACTAAGTCCCATAATCCATCGGTAAATACCCAAAATTTAGTTTTCTGCATTTTCCATCATAGAAACCCTTCCGACCTTCGATTTTAATTCTGTAAAAATCCCCGATCTTAGAATTTGACGTACTACAATCTTCTAATGATTAAAAAACAATTTAACACATATATTCTCAAACATATTAACCCTAAAGCTTCAAACCTTCGGCAATGATGAAAAATATTAACAATTTTAAAATAGTCATCACATACCAAATTGTACATGAAAATACACATCAATTCAGTCAATCAACATTATAATATAATAGAAACTCAAAATTTCATGAACAATCAAATGCCCTACTGGAGGTTAATGACTGCTCTACCCTACATCTCATGCATAAGCCCTATTGAAAGTTATTCTCCCCCCTTACCTTAGATTTTTCTCGCAAAATTATTCCAAACTCTATCAATGGATGTTCTCCCTATGTCTTCTATTTCTCTTTCTCTTGCCCTAGCCTCCTTTTCCTCTTTTCTAATTCATATACTATAATAAATCCTCTAACTCTCTAACTTTCTTTTTATAATAACAGAACTCATAAATTTTTGGATTTACCTTTCTATCTTCACTTACTCAAAAAAACCCAACAATGCTTTTCCTCTTGTATTTCCTATATGTAATTACTCTATTCTTAGTATTTAATCTCTAATAACTAAATAACTAAATTCACTAAAATGCTACTATTCATATTATTTTATTTAATAATTAAAACACTATTATTTAAATAATAAAATCAAAATATTATTTCAATTAATAAAATAATTCTAAGTTATTTTATCTTTCTCTAATTATTCTCCACACCCTACTACAAGGTCACACACCCCCATTACACTTATTTACCTATTCAATTAAAATACTCTTTAATCTAATTATAAAGATTCTAAATAATTTCTATCGACTCCAATAAGTCACAACTTATTCTCTACACCTTATCTATAAGACATACACTCATACCCTCACACATTTATTAAATAGATACATATAAATCACAAAGAATTCACAAATAACTTAACTAGAATAGTTTAATAAAAATTAGGGTGTTACAACTCTTTCCGACTAAAAAAAATTCCGCCCTCGAAAATTTCCTTAAGCAAATAAAATCGGATACGACCCTCCCCCCCATTTGGCTCTCAATAAATACCATTACAAAACCTGGTCGGGCAGACCAACCTACTCTGATACAAGTAATGTAACACTCAATTTCCCTAATGCATAATTATAGTTAAACTAAAGTTTTCTCACAACATTCACACATAAGATGTTACTCATCTCGAAACATACATCTGGTGATTATGTAACACGTAATTTAAATAAACATACAACACTTGTGATCACATGCTCACCTTTACTTAGGGTATCATCACACCAGAATACTCAATTAAAACACACTAATTTAAATCTCATGTCATAATTAAAAACTATTGACTCGTAAGTCTTCTTCAAATGCTTATCACACCAAAATATAAAATACGAGAGCATACATGGTCTTTCAGAAATCTAAAAAAAAATGCTCCTCGGTATTACATATCAGAGCATAATCAAAGATAGAATAAAGGAATTAAAAAAACAGCTCAAGGAACAAGCTCTCACTCACAGTAGCGACTCTACTCTTGAGTTTCTGCATGTTGCCCATGTAAAGGAAATATTCAAACAAAACGGGTGAGAAGTCACAAACAATAATAATAAACATACACTATAAGGTAGGATATCCATACAACATATTCTACACAATATCATTCATAGTATTTCATCACAATCTCAAATCCAAATTCATCAATCAATCACAATAGAACAATTATGCATATAACTCATTATACAATGCAACTCAACTATGTAACTCTATGTATACGTATGTGGTACCAACTCAACATTTGGTTCTCTCTAGAACCGTGTCACCTCTTTTGAGTCCATGAGCCCCCTCTTCTAAAGTTGGGATAAGCCACTAGTCCCCTCTTCTAAACTAGCAAACATGTCTCTTGACAGAACCCTTATGATGCATGATCATATCATTAAACCAATGTGTTAATACGCTCTTCTGATCCTAACGTAATGCATTGAAAATTTTAGTAATCTCCTATATGGATTACATCACATCAAAATCATAAAATGCACATTATCAATCAATAGTGCAACATAAACATACTAATAATTCATCTCAACAGAATTAGATTTCAAACAACACATCAATTTAATCAACTCATTATGAAAACATAATGATCACAACAATTGATCATACATGGTTCCATAAACAACATAAATACATAAATAGCATACAACAACATAGTTCCCCCTTCGAACTACCACAACCACAACAACAATTATGCATATTCACATACAAGTATATCACAACTCAAATATTCATACATCATATACAACCAAATTTATGCATACAAAACATCATCTTTTGGTAATCACATAACATCACCAAATAGCATTATCGATTTAATTATAACAATTAAATAATTTTTATAAATCAATTATTAACACTTAACAACTGAATGTAATCATTCAATTAATTAATTAAAATCACCCAAAACATGTCCAACTGTAGTTAACATGAATCACACGACAACACAACACATAAAACCGTACTCAGCAACTAGACACATAGCCACCGATATTACACCTTAAGTAAAATAGTATACTCCCATTATTGAGTCTGAATTTAGCCTCTTAACACATCACCGTGAGATAGTAATATACGTCAACTTTCAAATGCTTTGAACCGCATCCCAAACGGAGTCACAGATCTAAAGTTATGATATTTTTCATTAGGCGTAGCGGAAGTCATGAGGGTTGACGGACGTCACCCAGAACTGAGTTTTTTCCCACGGTCAGTTCGTCACTAAGTCCCAGAATCTGTGGGTAAATAACCAGAATTTATATTTCCGCATTTTCTACCATAGAAGCCCCTTCAGATCTTCGATTTGAATTCCGTAAAGAGTCTCGATCTCAGAATTCGACGTACCACAATTATCTAATGATTAAAAAAATAAATTAACACATATAATTCTCAAACTTATTAACCCCAGAGCTTCAAACCTTTGACAATAATGGAAAATATTAACAATTTCAAAATAGTAATCACATATCAAATTATACATGAAAATACACATCAACTCAGCTAATCACCATCATAATATCATAGAAACTTAAAATTTCATGAACAACCCAATGCCCTATTGGAGGTTAAGGACTCCTCTACCATACCCCCCCCCCATAGATAAGCCGTATTGAAAGTTATTCTCTTCCTTTACCTTAGATTTTTCCAGCAAAATTCTCCCAAACTCTCTCAATGAATGCTCTCCCTATGTCTTCTCTTACTCTCTCTCTCTTTCCCTATCCTCTTTTTCCTCTTTTCTAATTCAGATACTTTCAAAAACCCTCTAACTCTCTAACTTTCTTTTTATAATAAAAAAACTCCTAAATTTTAGATTTACATTTATATCTTCATGTACTTATAAAAACCCAACAATGCTTTTCCTCTTATATTTCCTATATTTAATTACTTTGTTCTTATTATTTTATATCTAGTAACTAAATAACTAAATACACTAAAATGCTACTACCCATATTATTTTATTTAATAATTAAAACACTATTATTTAAATAATAAAATCAAAATATTATTTTAATTAATAAAATAATTCTAAGTTATTTTATCTTTCTCTAATTACTCTCCACACCCTACTACAATGTCACACACCCCATCTCACTTATTTATCTATTCTATTAAAATACTCATTATTCTACTTATAAAGATTCTAAATAATTTCTATCGACTTCAATAAGTCACAATTTATTTTCTACATCTCTATCTATAAGACATACACCCATATCCTCACACATTAGTTAAATAAAATACATATAAATCACAAATAATTTACAAATAACTTAACTAAAATAGTTTAATAAAAATTGGGGTGTTACAACTCTTTGCCACTTAAAGAATTTTCGCACTCGAAAATTTCCTTAAGCAATTAGACTCGGATACCCCCCCCCCCCCCATCTGGATCCCAAATAATTTACGGCACGTTGAACCAATCATCTGCACCTGAAATAACTTTGAGGTGCAGAAACTTCTCCCCCACTTGTTTTAATCTCACTTCTACATACAAGCGCTAAAAAAAGCAAACGAGTACCGTTCCTACTATGAAATAAATACCATTACAAAACTTAGTCAGACGGACCCACCTACACTGATACCACTAATGTAACACCTTATTTCCCAAATGCATAATTATTGTTAAATCAGAGTTTTTTTCACAACATTAACACATATGTTGTTACACATCTCAAAATATATATCTGGTGATTATGTAACACTTAATTTAAATAAACATGCAACACATGTCATCACATGCCCACCTTCACTTAGGGTATCATATCAGCGAAAATATTCAATTAGAATACACTAATTTAAATTTCATCATAAATCTCATGTCATAATTAAAAACTATCGACTCATAAGTCTTCTCCAAATGCTTATCACACCAAAACATAAAATACGAGAGCATACATGGTCTCTCAGAAATCCCAACATAAAACAAATAAATCGCACCCCGGTATTACATATCAGAGCATAGTCAAAGATAAAATAAGGGAATTGAAAAAATAGCTCAAGGAACAAACTCTCACTCAAAACAACGACTCTACTCCTGAGTTTCTGCATGATACCCATGTAAAGGTAATATTCAAACAAAAGGGGTGAGAAATCACAAATAATAATAACAGGCATATACTACAAGGTAGGATATCTACACAATATATTCTACACATTATCATTCACAATATATCTTATCACAATCTCACATCCAAATGCACCAATCAATCACAACCCCACAATTATGCATATAATTTATTATTCATTGCAACTCGACTATGCAACTCTATGCATATGCATGTGGTACCAACTCAACTTTTGGTTCTCTCTGGAAACGGGTTCTCTCTTCTGAATCCATGAGTCCCCTCTTGTGAGATCCAAGCCCCCTCTTTTGAGTTTGGGATAAGCCACTAGTCCCCTCTTCTGAACTAGCAGACATACCTCTTGACACAACTCAAGTAATCTCATCTCTGGATTACATCACCCCAAAACCATAAAATACACATTATCAATCAATAGTGCAACACAAGCATGCTAATAATTCATCTCAACAAAATAATATTTCAAACAACACATCAATTTAATCAACTCATTGTGAAAATATAATGATCACAATAATTTATCATACAATCTTCCATAAACAACATCAAAACATAAATATCATACTACAACGTAGTTCCCCCTTCGAAATACCACAACAACAATTATATATATATATATATATATATATATATATATATATATATATATATATATATATATATATATATATATTATATATATATATATAATATATATATATATATATATATATATATATATATATATATATATATATATATATATATATATATATATATATTGATATACAAGGATATTACAACTCAAATGTTCTTACACCATAGACAACCAATATTATGCATACAAAACATCATCTTTAGGGAATCACATAACATCACAAAATAGCATTATCGATTTAATTATAACAATTCAATAATTTTTCTAAATCAATTATTAATAGTCAACAAGCTAATGTAATCATATAATTAATTAAGTTAAGTCACCCAAAATATGTCCAACAACAGTTAACATGAATCGCACGACAACACAACACATAAAACCCAAATCAGTAACTAGACATATAGCCACTGACATTACACTTTAATTAAAATAGTATATTCACATTATTAAGTTCATATCCAGCCTCTTAAGGTATCACCATGAGATAATACTATGCGTTAGCTTTCCAACGCTTTGAACCGCATCCCAAATGGAGTTACGGATCTCAAGTTATGGTATTTTTCATTAGGCGTAGCAGAAGTCATAAGGGTTGACGAACATCACCCAAAACTGAGTTATTTCCCACGGTCAGTTCGTCACTAAGTCCCAGAATCTGTGGGTAAATACCCAAAATTTACATTTTTGCATTTTCCACAATACAAGCCCCTCCGAACCTCCAAAACTGAGTTATTTTCCACGGCAAGTTTGTAACTAAGTCCCGATCTCAGAATGCAACGTACTACAATTATCTAATGATTAATAAAATAAATTAACACATATAATTCTCAAACTTATTAACCCCAAAGCTTCAAACCTCCGGCAATGGTGGAAATTTTCAAAATAGTAATCACATGTCAAATTATACATTAAAACTCATATCAATTCAGCTAATCAACATCATGGTATCATAGAAACTCAAAATTTCATGAATGACTCAATGCCTTATTGGAGGTTAAGGACTCCTCTATCATACCCGTCATGCATAAGTCATATTGAAAGTTATTTTCTCCCTTTATCTTAGATTTTTCCAGCAAAATTCTTCCAAGCTCTATCAATGAATGTTCTCTTTATGCCCTCTCTTACTCTTTCTCTTTCCGTAGCCTCCTTTTCCTCTTTTCTAATTCACATACTTTCAAAAACCCTCTAACTCTCTAAGTTTCTTTTAAAAATAACAAAACTCCTAAATTTTGGATTTACTTCTATCCTAATTTACTCACAAAACACCAACATTGCTCTTTCTCTTTTATTTCCTATATTTTATTACTTTATTCTTATTATTTTATCTCTAATAACAAAATAACTAAATTCTCAAAATTCTACTACTCGTATTATTTCATTTAATAATTAAAATATTATTATTTAAATAAAAAATCAAAACATTTTTTCAATTAATACAATAATTGTAAGTTATTTTATCTTTCTCTATTTACTCTCCACACCCTATTACAAGGTCATACACCCTCATCACACTTATTTATCTATTCTATTAAAATACTCTTTATTTTAATTATTAAGATTTTAAATAATTTCTATCGACTCCAATAAGACACATCTTATTCTATACACCTCTATCTATAAGACATACACACCTACCCTCATACATTAATTAAATAAAATACATATAAATCACAAAGAATTCACAAATAAGTTAACTAAAATAATTTAATAAAAATTGGGGTGTTAGAACTTTAAATTTCTTGTTGAGAGGATACTAACCGCTTTGTTCTATCGTTTGGAAGGAAGACTCACTACTTCTCTCAGTGATTACTATTTGGTTGGAAGTTAGCCACAAACCTCATTTTCCTTGTATGAGGGGGTTCGAGATTTCAACCTAGTAAAAGCTCTTAAGTTTTATTGGATACTCTCAAGATCAAATCTTGGGGACTGAACTAAGTTGATTTTGACTGAATGTATATAATTCATGGTGTTTTTCTCTCTTCCCTTACATTCTTTATATTTATGCATTTTACCTTCTACAATTTTATTTTCCCCTGCTTACTTTCAAAATTTTCTAAAAATGTTTTCAAACTCTAAAATTAATTCTAAAAGTTTTTCAAAATCAAATTTTTCTTAAACACATAATTCAACCACAATTCTTGCTTGAAGAAGCTTGTTGCATTAGGCGAGCTATGAGTCTCTCCCATCGAGAACATAAAATTATAGCAGTGTAATTAGAATCAGAAATGTGTCTTGTCAATCGTTGAACTAACCACAATAGAAAAATATATGTTGGTGGTTTGACTTTATGCATATGTGTCGCAACCTGAAAAATACAGTGTGCGAAAAAACAACCGGCGCAAGAAAATGACAGAAGAGTCGCCACCGTGCGTTATTTATCCCAAAGGAAGGAAAGGAAACGCTCGAAGTAAACCTGAAAAGAGGAAAGGAAAAGACAAGGTCTCGCAACCAAATCTTGGGTTCGGGAGTCGGTTATGCGAAGGGAAGGTATTAGCACCCCTACGCATCCGTAGTACTCTACGGGATCCACTTTTGTAGTTCTTGTCTAAAGGGTGTGAGTTTATCTTGTGCTATTTACTAAAAAAGGGGTTAAATGATAATGACTCGCGCGAATATCGCATCCACTGCATACGTATCTCATCTGAATATGAGAATCAGAGTCTTCGTAGCTCGGCTGACCTATGGGTTGGGGGATGTATGCTCGCTAAAACATCGTGTCTCATGCCTACGTATCTCATTTGGAATGAGAATTAGAGCAAGTCGTAGTTCGGCTAACTACGGGGTTAAGGATTATGTTTTGGGGTGGACGACGTTACTACGCAATCTACCGGATGCTCGACCTTTGGAGACTTACTCACCTGTAGTAGAAGGAGAAAACGTGTGTTTAGGAGAAGAAAAATCAATGAAGGGTTAGGGTTTGGGATGCTCATGCAAAAAGGCAGTCCTTGACGAAGGAACCGCGCTACCTGCGGGGATACGAACACATACAAAACAAACATGTATAAAGTAAATGTGCCAATAAGGCAATCAAAATAAATCTCCCAAATGATATCCCACAAGCAAAGTGGAATATCCAGCGAGCTATCCCTGCAAAAGTCATGTGAGCCTTCACAAAAACTCAACAAAAGGGTTAGTGAAACAAGATAAGGATTAGGAGGAAACATGTTATGACAAACGTAAGTCAGATTAGAGCAAAACAGTATGGTTTTTCATGGATAACAGTATGGTTTCAGAAACCTCAAACCCTGTGGCATACACTTCAGAAATTAAACGATTAAGCATTCAAGGCATTATTTATACATTCATACATAATTATGAACCCGTGGGCAAAAACCTAATGAAATTCATCCATCATACCTCAAACATTCAGAGTATTCAACTTCAAAGCACAAAGGTAATGGGAATAAGGGCAAACCTGATTGGAGAGATCGGTTGAAATCAAATGGCACGACTGGATTTGCAAACCAATGTTAGGGTTTGCTTGAGCTGAAAGTGTGTGAGTCAGAATGAACCTTTCAGAGTTGCCTGGAGGTTGCTCTAAACTCTGTTAGCTCTTCTCTCACTATCTTTTTCCCAGACAGGGTAATAGGAATAGAATGGCCTTTTGTTTCACTGATACTCTGAATTTATAACTTGATTTTTGTGGACCTGTGGGCTCAAATGAGAGAGGTCCAAGTCCAAGATTTTTTATTTTTTTTATTTTTTTATTTTTTATTTTTTATTTTTATTTTATTTTATTTATTTTATTTTTTCAAAACACGTGGGCTTCGCCTAGCGAGCATGACAGCTCATGAACAAACCTTTGCTCCTTCAAGATTAACGTTTTGACTGACGAATAGACCCTTATTGGAAGTAACTCAAGTCTTTCCCTTGTGTTTACTCATCATCTAAATAGAGCCCACAAAGTGTCTTGGATGATGTTCAAGCTTCTTGGATCCGATTCCGATTGCCATGATGAAATGCAAATGCTAAATGACCTAAAAATGAATGCATGCATGAGGTGTAAAGCATATGCTTCCAGGAAAAATGAAGGGTAAATTTTGGGGTATTACAACTGCCCCTATTCAATCAACTGGAGACCTGGAAAGAAGATAGCAACGGCTTTCGTGCTTTCGAGGTATCAAGGGATTGAATACAATAAAAGCCCGAAAATTTGCACTGAAGTGAAGTGAAGTAACAATGCCTGTCAGAATCGGAAAAGAGGTGGTCTTGAAAGAAGAATCCGTCTGGTACGGTGAGAGTCAGTCTGAATACCGAAAAAGAATGTTAACCTGGATACCAAAATAAATGGTAACACAGAAATAACCATGGCCTGAATGTCGCTCATCAGTCTGAATACCGAAAAAGAATGTTAACCTGGATACCAAAATAAATGGTAACACAGAAATAACCATGGCCTGAATGCCGCTCATTAGTCTGAATACTGGAAATGACTTCGATCTGAACATCGGGAGATATGAGATTATTAATATCGGTCTGAACACCGAGAGGCTGGCCTGAATGCCACAAGTTGCGTCGACCTGAACGTCGGAAACTTCTTCGATCTGAACATCGGAAAATTGGCCTGAATGCCACAAGTTGCATCGACCTGAACGTCGGAAACTTCTTCGATCTGAACATTGGAAAACTGGCTTGAACGCCACTTCGGTCTGAATACCGGAAACTTCATGCCTGTCAGCATCGGCAGAAATAGGGAACGATAATAGAGGCGGCGCACGGGCCAATGACACTTGTTGGGGATAACAAAGGTAAGTCATGAACAATCTTCAGTCTGAGTACTGGAAATAACTTCTGGCTTATCACTTGGGATACCGATAATGTTTTATTCTTACATGCGTATGTTTGAATTTTTCAATGGCGTAATGCTCCATGAAAATGGAAATGCTACGCGATTTGGAAGGATGCAATGCAATATGATTCTACATGCAGGGATGTGAAATGCTGGGTAGAATGCCAAGCTGAGGCAAGGGGATCTGCTGGGGAAATGATCACCATCTTCTGGACCCTGGCAAGGCTGCTGGAGATGCACAGCGCAAAGAATTATGTGGGGTAATGACCCTCCACACGGTGTTCTAGCAATGACGAAATATCGAGATTCTGACTGGGGAGAGAACGGCACTGAAAACCTGCTGTTGGGGAAAGCGATAGTGGTTCTGGCAACCACGATCTGCGAGAGACGACTCAGCAGGGGAAGCAGACACCGATACGGTGTCGAGGTTCTGCTTCAAGGAAAGAAACCATGGATCTGGCATTGGGATTGTCGATCTGGCCTCGAACTCTGAGGAGCAGCCGCTTCTGCTGGGAAGATACAGTCTGGCACTGTCAACTCCGCTGGAGGTATATAGTCTGACACTGTCAACTCTACTAGGGAGTGTATAATCTGAAACCACCGCTTGGGGGGAGGTACAGTGGTGAGAACCTGCCAGGGATTGAAGAATCCAACGCTCTGATCAGCTCTTGCAGGGATAAGATACCGAATTCGTCTGTTGGCGAATTCACTGGGGAAAACATTCACGATCATCTGCAGGGGATTTTAAGGAAATTCCCCGAGGGTACCTGTTCTGAATAAACGATCCAAAGCACTTAAATTTTACAGCAATTTTAAATGTTTATTAAGCATGTACCTGTAAAGCTCTTATGTGTCATGATGCAATGTTTATCAAAAAATTCGGACGTCATTTTTGCAAACAAAATAGAAAAATGAAAATGAAAACAGAGATATACTGAATAACATGATTTGATTGATTGAACGGCCTCTGAATAGGCATTTACATCAGGAAGCAAACCCTGGAAAGAGGTAATCGCACAACAGATAAAAACATACATTAATCTAATGGCAATGTGAAATGGATTTCTATTGGGTTCCAATTCTGCTATGACTTGCTCGTCTTCAAGATCCTCCAGATGATAAGCTTTCCGAAAGAGTGATTGGATTGTTTCCTATCCTTCAAAAGTTTCCAGTCATTGACACGAGATGAGATTCAGAACTACTCAGAACGCTGTCATTCGCTTAATCCCTAACTTTTGCCTGGATCGCCCTTTTCGGGTTTTCAATCCACCGGGATACCCATTTTTGCCTAAGTTGCCTTTTCAGGTTTTCAACTTACCGGGTGTACAATCTTTTCACTTTTAATCCCTAATTTTTGCCTGAACCTTTTTCATTTTCTTGGTTTGCTGGGATGCCCATTTTTGCATGGACTACTCTTTTTATTGTCCAGCGGGTCTATTTCATGCGAAGTATTTTTTAACTGCGTCTGAGTTCACCGGGGAAGTGAAGTTTTCACCATCCATCGTTGCAAGCATTAAGGCCCCACCATCAAAAACCTTGGTGACAATATACGGTCCATCATAGTTAGGAGTCCACTTGCCCCTGTGATCTGTCTGAGGAGGAAGGATCCTTTTCAACACTAAATCTCCGACTTGGAAACATCGAGGATGCACTTTCTGATCAAAGGCTCTCTTCATTCGACTCTGATACAACTGCCCATGACAAATGGATGTCATTCGCTTCTCTTCGATAAGACTCAACTCATTGAACCTTGTCCGAACCCATTCAGCTTCGTCTAACTTGACATCCAACAGGACTCTTAGAGAAGGAATCTCCACTTCAACAGGTAGGACTGCTTCCATACCATACACAAGGGAGTAAGGGGTTGCCCCGGTCGATGTACGTACTGAAGTACGGTACCCATGCAAGGCGAAGGGTAGCATTTCATGCCAATCTCTGTACGTAACGACCATCTTCTGCACAATCTTCTTTATGTTCTTATTTGTTGCCTCAACAACGCCGTTCATCTTAGGGCGGTAAGGGGAAGAATTGTGATGCTGAATGTTGAAGTTCTGGCACAACTCCTTCATCATTTTGTTGTTGAGATTAGAACCATTATCAATAATGATTCTTTCGGGAATTCCATAGCGACAAATGATTTCTTTCTTGATGAAACGGGCAACCACATGTCTGGTGACATTCGCGAACGATGCTGCTTCGACCCACTTGGTGAAATAGTCGATGGCAACAAGGATGAAGCGGTGCCCATTGGAGGCAGTCGGCTCAATCTTTCCAATCATATCGATGCCCCACATAGCAAAAGGCCACGGCGAAGACATCACATTCAAAGGATTTGGCGGCACATGTACCTTATCAGCATAAATCTGGCATTTATGACACTTCCGAGTATATTTGAAACAATCAGATTCCATGGTCATCCAGTAATATCCCGCTCTCAACAATTTCTTAGCCATTGCATGTCCGCCGGCATGAGTACCAAAGGAGCCTTCATGAACTTCATGCATTAACATGTCTGCTTCGTGTCTGTCCACGCATCTGAGCAAAACCATGTCGAAGTTCCTCTTATACAGAACATCGTCTTTGTTCAAGAAGAAACTGCCTGCCAATCTTCTCAAAGTCTTTCTATCATTGTTGGATTCCCCTGCAGGGTACTCTTGATTCTTCAGAAAGCGCTTGATGTCGTGATACCAGGGCTTGTCGTCAACTACCAGTTCAGCAGCAAACACATACGAGGCCCTGTCGAGGCGCATCACATCGATCCTGGGAGCGTGGTTCCACCGAATCACGTTGATCATGGAGGATAGAGTGGCAAGAGCATTTTCCATCTGGTTCTCATCACGAGGTATATGGTACAGCTTTACTATTGTGAAGAAAGTCAACAGTCTTCTCGTGTAATCTCTGTAGGGGACCAGAGTAGGCTGGAGAGTGTTCCAATCACCATTCACTTGATTGATTACCAGAGCTGAATCTCCGAAGATGTCCAAAGTCTTGATTCTCAAATCAATGGCTTGCTCAATACACAAGATACAGGCTTCATACTCAACTTTATTATTGGTGCACTCGAAAGTCAGACGAGCGGTGAAAGGCATGTGGGCACCTTTCGGAGTTGTAATGACAGCACCAATTCCACTTCCTCTGGCGTTGACGGCCCCATCAAACATTAAAGTCCACTTTTCGTCTGGATCAGGTCCCTCTTTCAACAACTGGCTCTTCGCATTCTTTCATCTTGAGGAACATGATGTCTTCATCTGGAAAATCAAACTTCATCGGCTCATAATCTTCAACCGGCTATTGAGCAAGATAGTCTGATAGAATACTCCCCTTGATGGCTTTCTGGGAAGTATACTGGATGTCGTACTCTGTCAGTAGCATTTGCCAACGAGCAACTCTTCCGGTGAGAGTCGGCTTCTCAAATATATACTTGACTGGATCCATTTTGGAGATCAGTAAGGTTGTGTGAGACAGCATGTATTGTCTCAATCGCTTAGCAGCCCATGCAAGTGCACAATATGTTTTTTCAAGCATTGAGTATCTCGACTCGCAATCTGTGAATTTCTTACTCAGGTAGTAGATGGCATGCTCTTTCCTACCTGTCTCTTCGTGTTGACCAAGAACACAACCCATGGAATTGTCCAGTACTGTCAAATAAATAATCAGCGGTCTCCCTGGGACCGGAGGCACAAGGATAAGAGGATTCTGCAAATACTCTTTTATCTTCTTGAACGCCCTTTGACAATCATCATTCCACCTGATAGCCTGATCTTTTCTCAACAATTTGAATATTGGCTCACACGTGGCTGTTAGGTGA
This sequence comes from Lathyrus oleraceus, assembly GCF_024323335.1. Taxonomy (NCBI): domain Eukaryota; kingdom Viridiplantae; phylum Streptophyta; class Magnoliopsida; order Fabales; family Fabaceae; genus Lathyrus; species Lathyrus oleraceus. The sequence continues at coordinate 412,232,729 of NC_066582.1, read as the reverse complement.
GAGATGAACCTTTCAATGTAGTTCAACCTCCCTAAGAAACCACGGACTTGTTTCTCTGTTCTTGGGTCAGGCATTTCCTGTATGGCTTTCACTTTGGCCGGATCCACCTCAATCCCTTCTCCGCTAACAACAAAACCCAGTAGTTTTCCAGATCTCACCCTAAAAGTACACTTGTTCGAATTAAGCCTCAGCTTGAATTTCCTCAAGCGCTCAAACAGTTTCTGCAAATTCACCAAATGTTCTTCTTCTGTCTGATATTTGGCAATCATATCATCAACATAAACCTCGATTTCATGATGAATCATATCATGGAACAGAGTCACCATCGCTCGCTGATATGTTGCTCCGGCATTTTTCAGACCAAACGGCATCACCTTGTAGCAGAAGGTGCCCCATGGGGTTATGAATGTTATCTTCTCCATGTATTCTGGTGCCATCTTAATTTGATTATAGCCAGGAAAGCCATCCATGAAGGAGAATACCGAGAACTGAGCCGTGTTATCCACCAAAACGTCAATGTGAGGTAAGCGGAAATCATCTTTAGGACTAGCCCTGTTCAGATCCCGGTAGTCAACACACATTCGTACCTTTCCATCCTTCTTAGGTATTGGAACGATATTTGCAACCCATGGCGGATAATTTGTGACTGCTAGAAACCCTGCATCCAACTGTTTTTGCACTTCTTCCTTTATCTTGACAGCCATCTCTGGTCTTGTTCTTCTGAGCTTCTGCTTGACCGGAGGACAACCTTCTTTGAGCGGCAAGCGATGTACCACGATGTCTGTGTCAAGCCCTGGCATGTCCTGATAAGACCAAGCGAAGATGTCAACATACTCTTGCAGCAATTCAATCAACCCCTTCTTCACATTGTCTTCCAAAGTAGCCCCTATCTTGATTTCTCTCTTGGCGTCCTCGGTGCCGAGATTAATCACTTTAACAGACTCTTGATGCGGTTGAATGACCCTTTCCTCTTGTTTTAATAACCTGGTAAGTTCTTCAGGGAGTTCACAGTCTTCATCACCCTCTTCTTCAGCTTGAAAGATTGGATTTTCAAAGTCGAAGCGAGCCATAGTAGAACCATTATCAATAGGATCCGGTGATGTGCATCTGCATGAGTGATGGTATGTGCTTATGAGTGTGAAAAAAAAAGTGGAAACTAAACAAAACATTGCCATTTTTTTTGAAAAACTACAAAAATAGAAAGACAGGGAACGAAATATTTGAATGCAAAAAGACGTCCTTTATTTATGATAAAAAATGCAAATGTCACATAGATGAGCCCTACAATGAGTCATTACGCCCTGGTGGAATGTAAGACTTGGATATGCATGAATAAACAAAGAAAATTACTCCTCCAGACAAGTGGCTTGGACAATCTCCTCAGAAGACCAATTGTTGAGAACTTCACCCGGGATCCTCGGACGCACCCAGTTATCGATGTCGCAATCATTATCCCCATCTTCATTATTGACCGTAGAGACTAATTTGACTTCTCCTTCAAACATGTTAACGTTGGCTCCACCATGCTGGGCATGGGATTGTTGACGACATTAGGAGCTGGTGCAAAGTTAACGGCCTTTGAATCAATGAGGTCCTGAACTACGTGCTTAAAAGCTTTGCAGTTCTCAATATTGTGGCCAGGTGCCCCAGAGTGGAAGCTACACCTAGCGTTGGCGTCATAACCCACCGAAAGCCTACCAACGGGAGGAGCCAGAGTGCGCAACTGCACAAGTTGTAGTTGTTGAAGACTAGAAAGCAACTGAGCGTACGACATTGGAAGAGTGTCGAAACGCCGGTCCATCGTCCTTGGCCTCGGTTGATAGGCGGGTCTGTTACCCGGTTGTTGTGGTTGGTACTGAGCTGGTTGACACTGTGGTGGTTGTTGTTGTAGTGGTGATGCAGCTGGAATGGTCACAGCCACAACATACGGTTGCTGATGATAGTTCTGAAAGTTATTCCTCTGGTTACCCTTGTTCTGATAAGAAGATATGGCACTTGCATCCCCTTCTCTCCTCTTCTATCCCTGAATGAACGACTTCTTCACCCCTGATGAGGATCCACCTCCACTATGGGTCTTGTATGTCCTCAGGTAATTCTCCACCCTCTCTCCGGTAGAGACTACATCAGCAAAATTGGAGGCATTGCAACCCACCAGGCGCTCCAAATAAGGTCCTGGCAGAGTGTTCATGAACATGTTAGCCATTTCCTTCTCCAACATAGGAGGTTGAACACGGGAAGTTGTTTCTCTCCAGCATTGAGCGTATTCTCTGAAGCATTCATTGCTTTTAAGAGACAAATTTTGAAGTTGAGTTCTGTCCGGAGCCATGTCTGCATTATACTGATACTGCTTCACGAAAGCCTCAGCCAAATCCCTCCAGCAACGGATGTGGGCTCTGTCCAACCTCATATACCATTCTAGGGATGCCCTAGCTAGGCTGTCCTCGAAAAAGTACATAAGCAACTTTTCGTCATCGGAGTATGCAACCATTTTACGGAAATAGGCTTGCACATGGGTCTTCGGGCAAGAGTTGCCATTGTATTTGTCAAATATCGGGACCTTGAATTTCGGTGGCACTCTCACACCTGGGACCAGCCCCAAGTCAGCAACATCTACTCCCAGAGGATTATGTCCTTCCACTGCCTTCAACCTCTCTTCCAATCTTCTAAACAAGGGGTCCACACCATGACCCATACCAAAGTCTTCCTGCAGCAGGGGGAACTGATCGTCCTGATCATCATGAACGGGCTGTTGACCGGAGGTGACATGTAGGATTGGGATAGGCCCCGGTCCATTGGGTCCATTAGCCTCTCCAGCTGGAGGATCAGTCACCGTCTCTGGTTGAGCAGGGGGATTCCTTTGTATCATCTTCCTGAGCTCTTGCTGTCCCTGAGCCACCCCTTGAACCACATCCATGAATTGATTCATGCGGATTTTCATCTCGGCGAACTCTGCCTGTAGGCTTTCCATTACTCTCTGTTGGTTTCTGCGGGTACCGTACCGGTGAATGCCTGGGTCAGCTATCCTGCTGATGGAACACCAAACAAACTGAGAACACTGTGGCGGTACCTGTTATGCAAGACATGCTAATGAATATGTAAATGCAATGACATGTTTATCAATTCCAAAGGTATTCTACCCCCTTGATTCCAGTCTCTCAATAGATAAACGATGTAAAAAAAAAAAGACTAAGCCGTTGATGAGAACCAAGAAAATTCCGACTAGAATCAAGTAGAAGATATAAACCCCCCAGAAATGGATAAACATGTGTGAATGATTATGAATGCAAAATGATGTGATGCAAAATGATGTGAATATGCAGTGCAGTGGCATGGGAATCAGGATCGCTGTATCTGCTTGAACATCTGTCAGGTTGCACTGTCTAGAGGGAAATTAAGAGCACACCAAACAAAGGTCATGGGATGGATCATGTTATCCTTAATATCAACCACCCATTTTGGTGGATTATGGTTTACACCTTATCAACACCCAAGTTTCATTGATATTAAGGACACCTGATCGGATCAACCATGAATCAAGGGTTTGTTGCAAGTCACGAGCATGGAGTTTAGGTTAAGAACCACCCAAAAGGAGTGTACTAAGGTTTAAACCTGCCAAACATGTTCTACAAAAGGTTCCCATAGTCATAATCCCATCTTTCAGATATTATCGGAGGAACGACTATTCGTATTCCAAAAATATTCTCAAGAGAGACTCTTATGAGTGTAGTATCGCGTAACAATCGTATCAAATCTTACACTTGAACGACTTTCGCACTACGTCCTACGAATAGGCCAAGATGGATTTGGTAAACTAAGGTCCTCGGCTTCTAAGGTCTATATTGGAAAAAGTAATGTCTAACCACAACTTACTTGTGTGACATTATTGATCTCAACATGACCTCCACCAAGTGAATGGGCTTGCAAGTCAACTCGCTAAGGAATAACTCCACACAAGTCGATAAGACTATGTCATTCTCCTATCCTAAGTGCACTCGAGTTCGGGTATAGAACTCATCTCACAAAGATCACCAAGCAGCCATAGCCAGCCAACAGATACAGCAATGATATGTACACAATGCAATAAGGTAAAGTAGGTAAATAAATAACTGTACAAAAGCATGAACACCCAATAAACAAACAAACTACAAAATCTAGGAGGGACTCGCTTAGGGAAACCGGGTCCCCAGCAGAGTCGCCAGTTGTCGTAACCTGAAAAATACAGTGTGCGAAAAAACAACCGACGAAAGAAAATGACAGAAGAGTCGCCACCGTGCGTTATTTATCCCAAAGGAGGGAAAGGAAACGCTCGAAGTAAACCTGAAAAGAGGAAAGGAAAAGACAAGGTCTCGCAACCAAATCTTGGGTTCGGAGTCGGTTATGCGAAGGGAAGGTATTAGCACCCCTACGCATCCGTAGTACTCTACGAGATCCACTTTTGTAGTTCTTGTCTAAAGGGTGTGAGTTTATCTTGTGTTGTTTACTAAAAAAGGGGTTAAATGAAAATGACTCGCGCGGATGTCGCATCCACTGCATACGTATCTCATCTGAATATGAGAATCAGAGTCTTCGTAGCTCGGCTAACCTATGGGTTGGGGGATGTGTGCTCGCTAAGACATCGCGTCTTATGCCTACGTATCTCATCTGGAATGAGAATCAGAGCAAACCGTAGTTCGGCTAACTACGGGGTTAAGGATTATGTTTTGGGGCGGACGACGTTACTACGCAATCTACCGGATGCTCGACCTTTGGAGACTTACTCACCTGTAGTAGAAGGAACAAACGTGTGTTTAGGAGAAGAAAAATCAATGAAGGGTTAGGGTTTGGGATGCTCATGCAAAAAGGCAGTCCTTGACGAAGGAACCGCGCTACCTGCGGGGATACGAACACATACAAAACAAACATGTATAAAGTAAATGTGCCAACAAGGCAATCATAATAAATCTCCCAAATGGTATCCCACAAGCAAAGTGGAATATCCAGCGAGCTATCCCTGCAAAAGTCATGTGAGCCTTCACAAAAACTCAACAAAAGGGTTAGTGAAACAAGATAAGGATTAGGAGAAAACATGCTATGACTAACGTAAGTCAAATTAGAGCAAAACAATATGGTTTTTCATGGATAACAGTATGGTTTCAGAAACCTCAAACCCTGTGGCATACACTTCAGAAATTAAATGATTAAGCATTCAAGGCATTATTTATACATTCATACATAATTATGAACCCGTGGGCAAAAACCTAATGAAATTCATCCATCATACCTCAAACATTCAGAGTATTCAACTTCAAAGCACAAAGGTAATGGGAATAAGGGCAAACCTGATTGGAGAGATCGGTTGAAATCAAATGGCACGGCTGGATTTTCAAACCAATGTTAGGGTTTGCTTGAGCTGAAAGTGTGTGAGTCAGAATGAACCTTTCAGAGTTTCCTGGAGGTTGCTCTGAACTCTGTTAGCTCTTCTCTCACTATCTTTTTCCCCAGGGTTCTTCTCTCACTATCTTTTTCCCAGACAGGGTAATAGGAATAGAATGGCCTTTTGTTTCACTGAAACTCTGAATTTATAACTTGATTTTTGTGGACCTGTGGGCTCAAATGAGAGAGGTCCAAGTCCAAGATTTTTTCTTTTATTTATTTATTTATTTATTTATTATTATTATTATTATTATTATTATTATTATTATTATTATTATTTTTTATTTTTATTTTTTTTTCAAAACACGTGGGCTTCGCCTAGCGAGCATGACAGCTCATGAACAAACCTTTGCTCCTTCAACATTAACGTTTTGACTGATGAATAGACCTCTGTTGGAAGTAACTCAAGTCTTTCCCTTGTGTTGAATGATCATCTAAATAGAGCCCACAAAGTGTCCTGGATGATGTTCAAGCTTCTTGGATCCGATTCCGATTGCCATGATGAAATGCAAATGCTAAATGACCTAAAAATGAATGCACGCATGGGTGTAAAGCGTATGCTTCCAGGAAAAATGAAGGGTAAATTTTGGGGTATTACAATATGGCCCCAAAGAAAACCGTTACAGGACGAAAAAGACAATCTAGGATAGAATCAGCCAAAGTATCCTATGATAGAAATTGATTCAAAAGTCTAGATTATGAAGAAATTTTTGAAGAAATGAGAAGCAGACAAATGGTGGCTGAAAAAAGAATTCAATTGGAAGACCAAGGAGAATTTTCCAAACTCATACAAGAAATAACAACAGAGGATGGAAAATTTTAGCAAATCCCCCAGACAAAATCAATATAGACATTATAAGGAAATTTTATGCTAATGACAATCCCACAAGAGAA